>NC_133658.1:614462493-614778493 GCF_037893015.1 Macrotis lagotis
AACTTACCTTTGATGACCCTAGTATACTCTATTGGATATAGTTATAGTTTCCTACTATAATTTTTTAAAAATGCTCCCTATTCTGGAGACCAGGGAGATAATTTGGAATTTCATTAGGCCATCTTTTGTCTCAATTCTTTCCTAGTCCTTTGTCATTGAATGAGCATTTTCACTGACAAACTGAGACCTGGGGAAAAGATACCTTATTTTAGAGAGACCAAAGTCACCCACTTCATTCTGGGCCACTGCTTATTATTTGGACTTTTGTCTTGCCTTGGGACTTTTATGACTCTAGAAGAGAGAGGGAGACTGGTGACTTTGGGCAACTCTGCTTCATTCATATCTAATTCATGTGGATTTAAATCAAGCTATCTTCTATAAGGAAGAACAGATAACTATAGCTCTAATCAACATAAAAGTAAAAGAATGGTGCTAGCCCTAGGCAATTTAACTGCAACTTGATAGGCAATTGAGGTTAAGTCACAGGATGAAGAATTTGGAGGGCAGTGGCTATAAATGAATGTGATTGTTTAGCAACTAGAAACAGAATTCAACACTTAGCAAAAATAATTAAAATTGGAAGATGCCAGATGGCAAGTAGGAAGACTTTCTCCCCTGCTTCTTCATCCTCTTCCCCTTCCCAGAACAGCAATCTTATCCTAGGAACTCAATTCTTTTCCTCAAAAGACTGTGTTTAGGTCATTCCTTTCTCAGCTGCTCCAGAAATAGATTTATTCCATTATTTAAAAATCTGTGATAAGGTCTCTGTAATTCATATCTACTGTCACTGAGAAAGTGTTTCCTGTAACTTGCTCTGGCTGCAACATTTCCTGGTTATGGCCCTAGAAATTTGTCTTGAAAGCCTATGAGCACTCCTATATCAGAGTATATAACAATTGCACTTCTGGCATCCACCCTCTGAATTGCTCTTTTTCCAGTTTTAAGGACCTTTGTTTAGACTATTAATTCTGTCTTCATTCATCCCATAGCTTCCGTGCTTCCAAATGCTTCTGACATCATTTTTCTACTTTTATAGAGATGAGATGGAAGTAAATTAATTTTTGATGTAAGATTAAATTTTAGTTACTTCCTTTGAATACCTTGTTAGCAATTGAATGGGATAAAGTCTGAGATTTCTTCAGTAGAATATTATAGATTGGAGAATAATTAACTATGTGTCCCTCATCCCTTCACAAAGCAACTTCTGGGATATTGGTGAAGAGTCAACTGTGACCCACCTTATCTGTTGGAAATCTGGAGATAATCTGGTTTTGGTTAAGATAAATGTGATTCTTGGGCCTTTTGCTTTTGCCCCAATATTTGTAATTGATTGTGGCCTATTCCTTGAGAAATGAATAAAGCTTTCTCTTCATACCTTGAGAGATCTCTGAAATTTATTTAAGTGGCATTTGTCCCACACACAATGCACACACAAAGTGTGTGTGTGTATTCTTTCTCTGTGTCTCACTGTCTCTCTGACTCTTTTCCCTCAGAACCTGATTTAATGGGAAACAATAAAAAAGGTACTTATAATTTACATATATATATAAATTCTCCATATTTTTATATATTCATATAAGTAAATGCATATGAACATATTATACAAATATTTGCACAATTACGATAGTTATAAGTTATTCTCACAACAAACATATCAATTATATCTACTTCCTATGTCTCTTATCACATATATCCTGATTAGACTAAATTCTTTTATAGTCAGCATTGACTCTGTGTTTGTAATCCTAATGTGGTCAGAAGTAACTTAGTAGTACAGTTGCTCCTGTGAGGGCAGGTTAGTTACTCTCCCCACATTTCTACTGATTCTATAGACATCAATCAGGTTGCCAGTGGGTAGAAAGGGTCTCCCTTTAACCATCTTATTTCTGTCAGCTTCCCAGCAATGGATCTGATAGAGTGAAAGACCCTTCCCAAGATAACCTCTATAGCAGGTTCTCTGGGTACTATGTTTGAGAGAAAAGTATATGGTACACATAAACATTGTGAAATCTGCCCTGGGAATGCAGGAAAAGTCTATTGTCTATCAGACTTTATTCTGAGTTAATTTTTATTTTCTTGTTTTTGCAAGGCAATGTGGTTAAATGACTCGCCCAAGGTCATACAGCTAGGTAATTGTTAAGTGTCTGAGGCTAGATTTGAACTTAGGTCCTCTTGTCTTGAGGGTGGGTTCTCTATCCATTGCTCCACCTAGATGCCCTGGCTGAGTTAATTTTCAGTAATGTTTGCATTAAAAAGTTAAGTATGGAATGCCCTTTATTTCAGGGATAAGGCCTTTAATTCAGAGAATATTGTCAGATACAGACAGTGTGGTTTGATTTTCCTGAATTGTTTCTCTCTCTCTCTCTCATTTAAAGTGGATCAATATTAAAATTTTTCCTTTGTAATGAGCATTTATTGAGTGACTATTATGTGTTAAGCCTTCTTTTAAGTGCTCTACAAATACCAGCTCCTTTAATCCCCACAATACTTTGATGTACTATTATTATTCCTATTTATACAGATGAAAAATCTGAGGGAATTAGATATTTTCTAATTTGCTTATGGTCACATAGCTAGCAAGTATGTGTGGTCAAATTAGAACTGAGATTCTTGACTTCAAGTCTAGAGTAATATCTACCATGTCACCTAACTGTATCAAAAGGGTTATTAAAAAAAATAAGGGCAATAAAAGCTAAGCTTATTTTAATGATTAGATTTTTATCAGATTATCCTAACATAGTTTCCATATTCACATAGATATAGCAAATACAAAGCTTTTACAAGAGGTAGTGGATAGAGTTCCGTAATTATATTTGGGGAAACTTGTGTTCAAATTCATCCTCTGACATTACTCATTTTAAATTTACCCTAGACAATGAATTTCAACTCTATCAGTCTGAAATACCACTTATTTATCAAGTCACAGGAGAATTTAATTTCCACTGATAGAAGAAGTCACCATGCTGGAAGTTCTCTTTGGGTATTTGCATACTATCAAGAAAACATAATTTTAGATGGTGGTGTTAGGAACTTGCCTGAGCTTTTCTCAGCTTCCCTGGGGGAAGCATGAAATCATACCTCTAAACAGATTCTAGAGTGATAGAACCCACAGAAAAAAAAGTGGAACCATTTTCTCACTCAGGTGCAGTGGGAGTATAGGCCAGTGTAGCCAGTGTGAGGAAAAGCCAACAGAAAGTTCTTTGCTGCAACACAAATCAGTAACCAAGACATTTGGGCCCCTACTCACCAGATCAACTGTGAGGGTTTCAACACCAGTGCAGAAGGCATATTGCAACACACAGAGTTCTAGCACAATGAGCACAACTAAATCAGGAAACCCTAGTCTAATTAGGAAGCCATCAATACTTAAACCGAAACTTGGAAAGTCAATGAGTTCCTGATCTACAGGAGGAGAAGCTTGGAACAATGCTTTGTTTGCCCCAGGAGAGGTACTTAATTTTTTAAAGTGAACAAAAATACTCTTCAAAATTTCTGATCATTCAAAGTCACTATGGTAGAGGGAAGACAAAAATTCCATTTCAGTAGAGGAAAGCAGTGGTAAAATGCCTACATGTCGAGACATAAAAATAAATTTGAACTTGTCTGAAATCCAAAAAGACCTCTTGGAAGAGCTCAAAAAGAATTTAAAAATCAAGTAAGAGCTAGAAAAGAAATTAGGAAAAGAAATGAGAGGCATGCAGGAGAGTTATGAAAAAGTAGTCAACTGCTTGACTGAAGAAAGGAATTCCTTTAAAAGTAGAACTGGTCAAATAATACCATGAGACATCAAGAATCAGAGAAACCAAAAATAAGAAAAGAAAAAAAAAGAAAATTTAAACTACTTCATTGAAAAAACAAATTATAAGCCATAATCAAAAAATGAGCCTGAATAATTTGTTTCAAGAAATTATCAAGGAAAAACGTGATATCCTAGAATCAGAGGGTAAAAACTCATTTCACATAGTCACTGATCCCCCTTTAAAGAAATTACAAAATGAAAACACTAAGGGATATTGTAACCTAATTCTAGTTATGAGGTCAAAAAGAAAATATTGCAGGCAGACAGAAGGAAACAATTCAGATACTAAGGCAGCACAGTCAAAAGTACACATAAATTAGCAACTTCAACATTAAAAGCTCAGAGGACTTGGAATATTATATTTAGGAAGGCAAAGGAGCTTAAATTACAACTGAGCATGCTCTTTCCATGGAAAGCATGGACATTCAAAGAAATAACTTCAAAATTACCTGAAGAAAAGACCAGAATTGAAAAGAAAATTCAATTTTCCTAAACAAGACTCAAGTGATACATAAAAAGGTAAATGGGAAAAATATATACAAAACAAGAGCAAATTGTTTAAACTCTAACATGTGGAAAAGATATTTGTAATTATTGAGAACTATATCTCTATTAGAAGGAATATACTTATACTGAGCATATAAGCATAAGCTAACTGCTATTATGTTATAAAAATGAAGCATATAAAAGCATTGTATTGGGAATGAAGAAAGGGTATGACATAATGAGGTCAATTATAACATATGAAGAATCCCATTGGTATTATTACAGTAGAAGGAAAGAAAGGAGGGGTGAATCTTACTCTCATCAAATTTGGCTCAAAGAAGGATTAACATATATATATATATATATATATATATATACATATATATATGTATATATATATATATATATATATATATATATATATATATATATACATACTGAATTGAGTTTAGAAATTTGTTTATTTTTAGGAGACTTTTGGGGCAGAGCCAAGAAGGGGAGTGGGAAGCTAACATGCTCCCGGAGCTTTTCCATTCCAAAGATAAATGAAGCCTTTACTCTGACATTCAAAGTACTGATCTCACTAAGAAAAAGAGAAGATTCACGGAAGTTTTCAATTGTAGGCAACATGGAGGACTGTCAGTGAAGATCTGTTTCTCTGGGGGGAAAAGGGGAAGTAAAGTCCAGGATGCAGGAGAGCAGGAAAGCCAGTAGGAGGTTTCAATGAGAATATATGTTCAATGAAATACAGGACTTCCAGAATTTTCTGACACAAAGGCCAGAATGGAACAGAGAATTCAATTGCCAAATACACAACTCAAGAGTTGCATAAAAAAAGGTAAATGAAGCAAAGAAAAAAAATCAGTAAAAAATGTTAGTTAAGACCATCAAATTATATACAACTCTAAAAGGGAAGATATATCACTCCTAATTCTTTAGAACATTGCTTCTCTTTGGATAATTAAAGGGTAGACTATAATTGAAGAGAATGGATCTAAAGGATATGGGTATAGTTGGGTTGAGATCCAAGATCATGTTTGAGACAAAAAGCCCTGAAGAAAAGCAAGAGTGTTAACTTTAAACTATAGTGTCTCATTATCCTTTGACCCACTTTAATTCTACTGTGCTTAGCACTTTGTGTAATGAAGGCATCATAAACTTTGAGGACCTAAGTCAGTGTCTCCTGTAACTTAAAGACATTTGTAAGATTCACAGGTGAGACCTCTAGAGCCACCCAGTACTTAGAGATCTTTAAGATTCTTGAAGTTAATTAGATCAAGGTTTGATTTAACCTGTGAGTCACTTAATAAGGGGTTAAGTACCCTGAATGGAAGTGGGGTAAGGGTAAAGTAGAGAGAGAATAGGCCTTGATTTACTTAAAAAGGGGTTAAGTACCCTGGGTGGGGAGGGGGGGAGGTAAAGTGTGAAAGAAAATAGACCTTTTTTCACTTAACAAGAAGTGAAGTACCCTGATCCTGGGTGGGGGAGGTGAAGGGGGAGTAAAATGTGAGAGAAAATAGGACAGGGGGAGGGGCACAAATTTGTTCAAGAAATGATAAAGCTTTGGATAATACTTTGGCTTTTGAAGAGGATTTTGTGTACTTGAAAGATATTTGAATAGTATAATTATAATTTAATGTAATTTGAGACAAAGCTTCTTATCAAGCAATCACATAATTGCCTAGCTGTGGGAACTTGGGCAAGTCACTTAACATTGCTTTGCAAAAACCAAAAAAAAAAATCCTTTTCTGACAAAAATATAGTTTTGAAAACTAAACAAGGAAAGTTCAAAACACATATTAAAGTATACACCAATTTCTCTAGGGAGCAATAACTTTAAATAAAATATTAATTAACAGATAAATTAGCAATTTGTCCCCAGGATAATACCCTATGATCAAGGGGGATTCATACCAGGAATGCAGGGCTAGCTCAATATTAGGTAAACTGTCACTATAATTGAACATTTCAGTAACAAAATTAATAGAAATTTGCTGATTATCTCAATAGATGTTGAAAAAATTTGACAAACTGTAGCACCCATTTCTATTAAAAACTCTAGAGAGTATAAGAATAAAGGAATTTTCTTGAAAATGATAAGCAATATCTATCTAAAACAATCAACAGGTATTATATGTAATGGGGGTAAAGCCAGAAATATTCCCTTTAAGATCAGGGGTGAAAACAAAAAAGATGTTCATTATCATCCCTATTATTCAATATTATACTAGAAATGTTAGTTTTAGCAATAGAAGAAAAAATAATTGAAGGAATTAGAATAGGAAATGAAGAAACAGAAGTCTTACTGTTTTTGAAGATTATTTCATGGAATATTTAGAGAATTCTAGAAAATCAACTAAAAAAACTACTTGAAATATTTAACATCTTTAGCAAAGTAGCAAGATATAAAATAAAGCCATATGTATCATCAGTATTTTAATGTGTACCACCAAGGCCCAGCAGCAAGAGATAGAAAGAAAAATTCCTTTTAAAGTAATAGTTAAAAAATATAAAGGTTTAGAGTTGGCCTATCTTCACAAACTCAGAAACTATGAACAAAATTACAAAATAGTTTTCAGACAATAAAGTCAGTCCAAACATTTTGAACAAAAGTCAATTTGCTCATTTGTAGGCCCATCTATCATAATAAAAATGATAATTCTAATTAATTTAAATTACTTATTCAGTGCCATACCAATCAAATCAACCAAAATAATTTGATATAGCTAGAAAAAGTATTAATATAAGACTGAGAATACAAAGAGAATCAATTAAAAAATGCAAAGCAAAGTGATCTAACCCTACAAGATCTAAATCTATACTGTACTAACATGGTAGTCATCAAAATGATTTGGTACTAAGAAATAGAGAAGTAGATCAGAAGATTAGCTTAGGTACAAAAGAAAAAGTAGTAAGTGAATATCATAATCTACTTTTTGATAAATTCAAAGACATCATCTTCTGGGATAAGAATTCAATGTTTGACAAAAATGATGGGAAAACTGGAAAATAGTATGGTACAAACTAGTCATTGACCAACTTTCACACCTTGTACCAAGACAAGGGTACATAATTTAGGCATAAAGTGTGATACCATAAACCAATTAAGAAAACAAGAAATAGAATATAGTTAGATCTATGGAGAAAGAAAGAATTTATGACTTAAAAAAGATAGAAAACATCATAAAATACAAATTGGATAATTTTGATTGCATTAAATTAAAAATTTTACACAAGAAAAAACAATGCAATCAAGAATATAAGAAAAACAAAAAATTAGGAAAGAATTTTTATAGTCAATGTCTCTGATAATAGTGTTATTTCTAAAATAGATAAAGAACAGAGTTAAATTTATGTGAAAATTCATTCTCCATTTGATAAATGGTCAAAGAATATGAAAGAGAGTTTTCAGAGGAAATTGAATCTATCTACAGGCACATGAAAATGATCTTAATCACTATTGATTAGAGAAATTCAAATTAAAAGAACTCAGAAGTATTACTTCATACCTATTAGATTGACTAATATGACTGAAAATAAAAAAATCATAAATATTAGAGGGGATGTAGTAAAATTGGGAGTTACAGTGTTGTTGGAGTTGTGAATTGATCTAACCATTATTCAGTGCAATTTGGAACTCTATTCACAAAGAACTATAAAACTATGCACACCTTTTGATCCAGCAATAACACTACTATATCTTTTTTTCCAAAGAGATCATCCAAAAGGGAAAAGGACCTAGATATAAACATATATGTATATATATATAAGCTCTTTTTGCAGAAGACAAGAATTAGAAATGGAGATGCTTATCAATTAAGTTGAAAAAGTTGTAGTATATGAATGTGATGGAAAACTATTGCTCTGTAATAAATCATGAGCAAGTAGATTTCAGAAAAACTTAGACTTAAAAGAGTTGATGCTGAGTAAAGTGAGAAAAACTAGGAGAACATTGTACACATTAACAGCACCATTGTATGATAATAAACTATGAAAAAAAATCTCGCTTTTTTCAGCAATTAAAGAAAATTCCAATGGACATGATGGAAAATGAAATCCACTTTCTAAGTGGATAAAATCTAAGTACCAAACAAAGCATAATATTTTTGCTTTATTAAATAAGGTTTTTTGGTTTTTCATGTTATTTTCCTTTGGCTCTGAACCTTCTTTCACAATATGACAATATGAAAACATACTTAAAATTATTGTACATGTATTTTCTATATCAGATTATTTGCTATTTTGGGGAGGGTGAAAGGAATTGAGGGAGGGAGAAAGACATAGGCTTGATGCAATGGAACACTGCATTTAACATGTTATTTTTTTTCTGTATTATTTTCCCCTCTTTTTCCTTTTAAAAATCTGTGTTAAAAAAAGATGACTCCCTTGGAATACAAAGGAAGAGTAATTCAAGGAGAAATAAATAAGATAGCACCCAAGCTAAGAAAAAACATTTTAAGAGTTTATTTGGAAAAAAAACATTTTTATCCTTTTTAAAAAATAATTATTTATTGATTTATTTTCATCCATTTGTACATGAATATTTCCAAGTTACAAAACTTCCCTCCACCCTCCCTTCCCACCCCTTTATCCCCAGCAGTGAATAGTCAGGTTAGGATTTTACATACATATTTTGTCAGACAAATTTACAAATTAGTAATTTTTGGCATGAGGAATTAGGATTAAGGGAAAGAAATAAATAGATAATTTTTATAAAGTGTTCATTAGATTTGGAAGGATTGTTTTTTCTTTTTTTTCAGTGTATTTTGTTTGGTTTTGTTTTTCATCTTCTGGTTGGGGTTAATATAGTCCATAACCAGTCAAATACAATTGTTTTAGCTCTCTGGACTGTTGAGAGAAGTTGCTTCCATCAAGGCTGTTCATCTCATAATGTTGTTGATGAGTAGATTTTTCTCCTGGTTCTTCTCCTTTTGCTCAGCATCAAATCCTACAAATTATTCTATACTTCTCTAGTGTCTGACCATTTATGATTTCTTATAGAACAATTATATTCCAGAGTACCAAACATTTTTTATCTTTGTCATGTCTTCTATTATTTTTATCTTTGTCATTATTATTATTATTAGTTTTTTGAAAAACTTAATTCAATTTTAAAAAGTTCTAAGTTGTTAAAACTTAAAAATGATTTTTTCAGCATCTTGATTGATAATCATTTTTTAAGTTCCTTGACTGTAGCAATCTTTTTATTTTTTGTATTTTTTATCCCCAGGGACCTAGCAAAATGCAAGGTCCATAGATTAAATAACAAGGCTTGCTTTTTAAATTAATTTGTCAGTCATTTTAAGACTATGTCAGGGAAAGGGAAAAAAGCTAACAAGTAATAAACTGTGGTAAATGAATTATGATACTTGATTTAAAACAAGTAAGATTTAACTTCAACTCAGACCTCCACAATTTAATTGTGACCTTAGAAAAGTCATTAAATCTTTCTTAACTTTCTTAAATGTATCCATTTTCTCCTCTGTCAATGGAGAAGTGTAATAAATAGCTCACAGAATTCTTTTAAAGTTTGAATGAGTTAATGTATAAAAAGTGTTTTCCAAACTTTACCATATGTAAATGCCAGCTATAATTATATTATTAAAAATTAACACAGACCACATATGTGGCAGAGGAAATGTTCATTTGTTAGCTTAATTTTTTTTAAGAAAACATTTACAAACTCTAGAGTTTAAACCTTTAATTAATTAAGCAAGTAGAGAAATATACTTTTAACAGACTGAATTATTTTGAGAGGTCTTCCTTTGAAGGTGAGACTTGATAGAAAGTAGTTATTCATTTTATGGAAATGATGTCTCTTTTCTCACTCCTTATCCTTCTTGACCTTTGTGCTGTCTTTGACACTGATGATTACCTCCTTGATATTTCTTTATAACTTTTGTTAGAATTTCTTTATTTTTCTTCTTTGTTGTTTCTTCCTCCAGGTCCTTCTCACTAACCAGATTGAATCCTGGACTCTCTTTTCTTCTCCTATACTATTCAAACTGGTCTCATCACTTCCCATAGTTCAACTATTATCTAGAAGACATAGATGCCTTTATATGATGATTCTCAGATCTTTTTATTCAGTCCTGCTATGAGAATTTTTTATTCCCTTTAACTATTTGAGACTCAGGCTTTTTTTCATAAAATTTGGTTATTATCTTTAACTCAAATTAGTTTTTTGGGATGAGAAAATTTTACTTATATAGGGAGCTAGGGAACCCGTGCTGACATGTAAATCCTCTTCAATCAGTCTGTTTCTGAATTATCTATAACTTGACTTAGTTTAATCTTGAGTTTGTTGTTTGTTTTCTTAGGGAATGTATGACATTATGATTCTGTTCTACTAAATTTGTACGATCTTATGACATTGACAGAAGCACAGAATCTATCTTCTCATTACTTTTTATGTTCTAAGAAGAATGTACAATATTACAGTATAGAAAGGAATTATTTCTCTGTACCTCATGTAATATTGCATATAAGAAAACTGTTTTAGAATCCTAAATTTTATTCTGTTTGCTCTAAGGTCTGAATCTATGCTTGAATATAATAATAAAATCAAGGTATTTACTTTCATTATTTCTGTCCTATGTTAATTATATATATATATACCTGGTAGCAGTTATTCTCCACATGATCTCAGAGTAGAAATATTTCTCATTACTGTTCTAATCTCTCTCCTTCCCTCATCTTGCATTTCCAACTGCTTATTGGAGATCTTGAATTGGATATCCCATAGGTAGCTTCAATTAAACACATTCCAAACTAAACTAGCTATCTTTCATACCAAATTGGCTTCTTTACTTCCTATTCTTCTTGATGTATCCATAACTTTCCTAGTCATCCAGCTTTAAAACCTAGGTGACATACTCAACTCCTCTCTCTCATACCTCATATCCAGTCACTTGTCAAATGCTGCTGATTCTATCTTTGAGAATCTCTCCTCTGACATTACCACTACCTCGGTGAGCTCTCTCCATGCCTTATATTTAAATAATTAGAATAGGTTGTGTTTCAAATCTCTATTTACTTCAGTCTATTTTACACTCACCTTTTAAAATGATCTCCCTTAAAATTTTGATCTTATTTTAGCCACTGGCTACTTGAGTTCAGTTCTGCCTATGAGGAATCATTATTCAGACTTGGGAAAGCATGGGTGGAAACAGAACAAAAATTTATTTAAAAGGTTACAAGACATAGGAAGGGCTGGTGGGGGGAGAGAGAGTGGTCCCCTTTTGCTTTCAGAATAAAATATAAAATATTCTATTTGTCTTTAAAAGTCCTTTATAACTTGAACTCTTCATTCATTTCCTATCTTTATTTTAAAACACTTTACCCCCTCCATGTACTCTGCAAATCTATTATTTCCTTATTATTCCATGCACAAAAGACTATATATTTTTTTGACTATCTTTCTTTCCTGAACTCTAGCATTCATCTCTCCTTCCTGGCTTCCCTAATTTCCTTCAGGTTTTCCTTTTTGCAATAAGAATTTTTCATTCTCTTCCCCCCGCCCCCATTCCATATGCCTTGAAAATAGAGGGCACTTAACAAATGTTTATTCATTTGAATTCTACTTAGATCTGTCTTAGTTATTAGTAAGATTACTAATGACTGAGGAATAGGAGAGTAAGAATGTTGATCAAACTAATTAATTTCAACTACATTCAGCAAGCCTTTATTATATTCCTACTAAATACTTAATTAAATGACTATCATCTACTCCCTCCTCCCCACCTTCACTACCCAGCTGGTTAAACCAGAATTAATAACCTCTAGTTTAGGAGTGAGAATGGCTAGTGAGAGTAGTAACTATATTGTATTCAAGGCTGCTGGATAGGGCCTTGATCCTCTTAGTAACTTCAAAGATGTGACAGAGGGCATCAATTTACAGCTGCTAACAGATGGAGCTGGGCTTTGCTGACTGCCTGTGTTTCCAACCTATTGAGCTTCTAGTCTTGAGCCCAGGGTGGGTATTTCTTCTGTTGAACTTTCTCTGTTTTCAGCTAAGCAGACCCTGAAGGAAAGGTCTTCTTAGGAAGAATGAGCCACTTCACTTGTTTTTCTCCCCAGAAGCATTCTCTCAGCCATCCTGGTTTCTTTCAAGGGAAGGTAGAGAACTGAATACCAGGATTCAATAGCATTCAGTAGCCCCAGGCGTCAGCATGTAGGGAAGCATAAGGTTGGCCTCAGGGAGCCATTGGCTAAATCTGAAACTTGCATTTGAGTAAAAATATATCAATACCTTTCTTGTATCAGAAAATAGTCTTGCTACATGTAGCCCAAGGCATTACTAAGTTAGCATAAATATATCCTCCTCAAGTATAAAGATCAATCAATTATGAAATCCATCTTTGGAGCATACTGGAAATATTTTTGAAACTAAATCTAACCAAATTATTGTATAATTCTGATCTCTCTCTCTCTCTCTCTCTCTCTCTCTCTCTCTCTCTCTCCCCCTCCTTCTTTTTTCTTTTTCCTTCCCACCCTCCTTTTGCTTCATACTTGGAATATAAGGAAGAAATTGAGAAATAACTCCCAAGATGGGAAGGGCATTACTTCATATAACTGTATGGAGCCCAATATTTGAGGTTCTTCTTGTGGTAGATCTATGATTCTAAGACTGTACACGTATCTTGAGAAGGCTCTTTCCCACAATTACCTTTGGGAAAGGTACATACTTTATAAGAAAAGATAGCTATAATTTGATTAGCTTTATGATTTGGATACTATTTAAAGTGACTAGGTATAGGTGGAAATATATTTTGTTCATTGCCTAATTGTCATTTCAAGTAAATAAATATTGATTAAAGTACCTATGGTATATGCCCACTTAAATAAACAAAAATCCTTTCACATGCAAGATGAAACACTAAACTTGGAGGCAAAAACTTATCTTTGAATCTTGCCCTTAACACCTACCCAAGGCAAGTCACTTAATGATTCAGTCTCAATTTTGTCAGTAAAATAAAGATAATAACACTTAACTCATAGGACTGTGGATCAGATGACAATCATGTGATAAAAGTTTTACAATACTTAAAGTGTTATGCAAAAGTTAGTTATTGCTATTGTCCAATAGAGTTGTAGATACTACAGTGATGGTAAAATTGGAAGAGAATATAATGTCCTGTTTCACGATTAGCTCCTGAAGGCCTTGAACTCTCACTGTAGAAGCTATTTTACCTAAATTTGTAGCATCAGCTTTATTTCAGTGTCTGGGACCAATGGGAAATGATCCTAGACAACTGACACAAATCCCTGTGGGAATATTCTTTTTTTGTAGAAGCCCTTTCTTAGCAGAATTGCATCTTCAGAAAATTATGAAGCCATTTACCTGGGCCAGGTCTAGTTCCTAACAAAAAGGTTGGGCTTTCCCTAACACACAAGTAACCGACAACTTTTAAGAAAGTTGCCAACACTTAATTTACCACCTCCCAACAAGGAACGAAGACGGTTTATTGTGTGAAATAAACAGGGGGTCAAACAGGCTACTTCTCTGACTGTGAGTTAGAGAAATGAGCACAGTCAGCTGTGCGAAATTTGGCTGAGACAGCTCCGGATTAGCAGCACTGGAGGCTTCCACTGAAGGCTTGAAAATCTTAGATGCCCACAACAACCCTGTGAGGTAGGTGCTCTCTTCTAACTCCTTAGAACACAAAACAAAACATAGAGAGGTTATTGTGAAGGCTTGTTTGAGGCAGGGTTTGAGCTTGGTTCTTCTTGACAGGAATAACTTGTTGCTCTGCCTCTTAAGCATAACGTCAAACATACAAATGCCACCCAGAGATGGAGAGAACAGTAATTTAAACTATATCACAATACACATTTTACTGAACGAATGGATGCAAGAGATGAAAACATTCAAGGGCAAGACAACTCGAATATTTTGCTGGGGGGTTTTCTTTGATGGCTGCACTTTGCAGTAGTAGTTATTTCTTACTGGGGGCAATGAGGTGATTTAAATGATGGATGGATGGATGAATGAATGAATGGATGAATGAATGAATGAATGGATGGATTAATGGATGGATGAATGCAATTGTAGGGAGGGGGAGGTGGTCTTGGTGTATGATGTCTTTCATTTCACTGGCCATTCTTTATAACCCGAGCTTGCTCCTTTTCCAGGGTCTCCTCTTTGAGTTGTACCTGATCTTATTGCCGGTTTTCATCTGAATCCAATGGGGAATGGGACGATTCTGCTTCTGTTTCCTTGGCCAGGAACCTCTTGAATCTCAATGTTTTATGAGAGGACATGAGGATGAGATGACAGCCGAGCTTCCACCACGATGGCTGGAGGGGCGAAAAAACAGGATTCCATTCTTGATCTCAGCTTTTGTCTCCTAGTATTACCTTTTGGTCTCAATTTCTGGAATTTAGTCAAAGGTCCCTAGAGTTATAACCTTGCTACCATATGTTTATGTCCTGAAAACTTCTACTGGAATTCTCTAGCACTAATGGATCTTTTACTGATCACCTTCTGTACTTCTCCATGGATTGGTTTGTCCACTTTATTGGTTTCCTCCCTCAAAAATAGATTTTAGTTCAATTTATTAGTTTTGTAGTCATCTCATTTTCTATTTTATTAATTCCTTCTTTGGTTTTTCAGGATTTCCAGGTTGTTACATGCAAATTTAATATTCTTTTAATGGAAATTAATAGCTTGATATATTGAATGAATGTTCTTGATATACTGAGATGTTTTAGGAAAGTATTTGAAAACATTTATTCTCATGGACAAGATGGGGAGATATTAGTGTTATTATTATAAGCAGGGCTTTTGTGACTTGTTAACTATTGAGGTTCAAAGAGTAATCATTGATAGACTGATATCAAGATAGAAAATTAATAAAATGTTACACATATATCTATTTGGTATTTTGTTAACTATTTAAACTTCTTACATGAAAACATCAATAGCATCTTTATTATACTTTCAAAGAGCATAAAACTATCTGAATTGACTTGTACTAAGAGTTAAAATGTTAGATAACACCACTGGGATCCAAAGAGATTTCAATTTTGGTAAAAAATAAATTTATGCCATTTTATATATATATGTGTGTATATATATATGACATATATCTATATATTATGCCATAAATATGGACTTATCTTTAATGCCATTCATTAATTCAATAAGAATTTATTAATCATCTACAGATATTATGCTAAATCCTAGAAATATAAAGACAAAATGATTAGAGTATCTGCCATTAAACAGCTTGCATTGTAGTAGATGGGAAAACATTGATAAATATAAGTAAATAAAATATACAACTTTTAAAATGTAGATCTGTGATTTTAATATTTTTACACATTTTCAAAAATGTTTTATTTTAACAAGAATTTAAATGCATAACATTTAAATTAAAACAAAAGGAAGGAAATAATGAAAGAAGAAAAATGAGATATTTGTAAGATGCTTTGCAAACCATAAAGCATTATAGAAGTGCTGATTATTATTACCTATTAATGATGGAGTAGAACTAGAAGAAAAAGGGAAATATATTTATTTATTATAAACAAAAATTTTTAGAGAGCAGGTTGTTCTATTCAAAGTCAATAATTAAAGGAAATTATTATCTTGGTATATAGAGAAAATACTCTTAATATATTGAGATTTTAGGAAAGTATTTGACAAATTTCTCATTGAAAAAATTTAAAAAAAACAAGAAAGAGCTCAAAATCAAATTGGTTTGTTATTTCTCAGGGCACTGGGTAAAAGTTGCAGTCTCCTTAGTTCCTATATTGACTATTTTGATATATTAATTCAAAATTTTGTTTCCTTGTCAAAACTTTAATTCAGGTATATTTGTATTCTTTCCACTTGTGTATCCTCCAGAAGAAGGCAACTACTATCAAAGTCTAGTCCTGCAATCCCAGACCTTGATGTGAACTAAGAAATAATATTTTCTGCCATTTCCCCAAAATTCTGAACTGGTCAGATGATATATGTCACTGGGCATTGGTTGTATTAATTTACTCTCCTGAACATGATCTAAAGCAACTCCAAGGGTATTAGTGTTCTATTAAACAGGGATGGGAATGTTTTTTTTCTTCCAAAATTATTTGGATATTTAAAACATCATTTGCTTGTAAAATGTGGGCAAACATTTAATTAATTAATAACTAAAAGTCTAGATTTATTTTAAGTCCCATCCGCAGTTACTCTGACAGCATACTAAATGAGAGAGCTCTTCAGAGAGCACCAAGGAGGCAATGGACAGACATTGTCTCAGATGCTACTAGGACTTTGGATTTTGCTAAAACATTAGATTATTTGCATTTCAGATTGTGTATTGTCATATTTTACTTCTGTTTAAAAATGGTTCCTTTTACTCTATAACATGAATAAACCACTAATCTGAGGTAAACAAAAGGTTACACTTGGTTACATTATACAAGCTGTGAAAATTTTTAAATTGTGACAAGGGACAGAAGGATATTTTTCTACTCATTGCTAGGAAATCTTTATTTAGGCTTCATAGAATTGCACACACAACTCATGAATTTTCAGATGGTCACTCTTACTCCAATCTTGAGGAAGAACTGACTATGTTCTTGTTCTGGTAACCATGTATCTGGATTACTTCTCCATTTTATGTATGCTCAGTTACAGTTTCATTATAGGCAAATTTCTCCTGAATGCCATTACTTCTTTTTTTTTGATAATTAACAGTGATAAACAGCAGTGTACCATAGTGAGTACATTTTTGCTATTTCTGTTAAATTCTTATATGGATATAATTCTCACTTTCAGAAGGAAGCAGTTTATCATCCTTACTTGCATCAAAAAAATTAGAGATGTTGGAGAGTGGACATAGAATAGCATTCCTATTCCTCTGTGTAAATTACCTGTGATAGGTCAGTGTGATGATGGAAATAGGAGTAGGAATCAGGATAAAGGTGGGAAACTCATCATGAGAAATGAGGGATCACTGGGAGAAATTACTGAATGCTGGATGGCTCAGTGACTGGGACTGAATTTAGTATTTTAGTAGATTGTAGGCTCAAATGTGTTAATAGTCTGTCATACAAGGGGACAAAAATAATTGGAATTAAATGCCCACAACATTAATAGAAGCATAGTGTCAAGATTGAGAGGCATTACAGTTTTCTTATCTTTATTGCAGTCAGAAAATATCTGGAATTCTGGGTACCACATTTCAGGAAGGGCAATTTCCAACTGTCAAGAAGAATGTATGTTGGGTGACTAGGTGTCACAGTGGATAGAGCACTGGCCTTGGAGTCACGAGTACCTGAGTTCAAATCCAACCTCAGACACTTAATAATTACCTAGCCATATGGCCTTGGGCAAGCCACTTAACCCCATTGCCATGCAAAAACTATAAAAAAAAACAAACAAACAAGAAGAATGTGTGCAGAATGGAAGTAGATCATGCCTTTAGAAAAACATTTCAATGAATTAGGGATGTTTAGCATGGAGAAAAGTAACATGGAAGTGGAGATATACTGTCTAATTTTCAAGTACTTGACAGAATTTTTTTCATGTGGGGAAAATATTAGATTTACTTTTCCTGGTGTCAGAAGTCAGAATAAAGAGAGGAATATTTTGGCTCCAAATTAAGGGGGGGGGGGGGGACCTGAGCAACTGAATTATCCAGAATTAGAAGGAGTTATGTCATGGCTGTGGACTTTTCTGTGCTCAGAAATCTTGCCTTTGCTCAAAAGAGATGTGATGACTATGTGAGACATTGCAAAAAAGATTAATTCCTAATCAGATACAATTTAAAAGACATGATTGCTGAGGCTAATTTCACTTTTGTGATTCTGTCATTCTTTGAGATATTTATGTCAATCAGAGATGGAGAATTGGATACATAGATTAATCAGTGATCTTATGGTGATGCTAATTAAACAAATGAATGAAATAAGGTAGAACATGTCAATAGGAATGATGATTTTTTTTGTTTGCTCTCTGTGTGTTTAACACCATAACTTGCCAGATTCAGAAATAATATGAAATCATGAAGGATCCTAATTAGAAAAGTTAATATAGGTAGGAGAGAGAACTGAGAATAATCAGCAGAGATCATGCCTAGAAAAAATATTAGATGATGAAATCAAATGCATAAGTGGAGGAATTAAACATGACATTAAATTAAATTAATTAAATTAAACATAAACATTAAACATAAGGGATACTGAATCCATTAAGACCATTAGCAAGGATGAAAGAGAAAGATAAAAATATTCACTCTTCTCAGAACATTAGGAGAGAAGACAAGTTCAGTTAAGTAAATAGTGACTCCAGTGAACTCAGATCATCTTACTTGCAAAGAAATTCAACATTTACTACAGGAAACTGATAGTAGATAGCTGACAAAATTCAAATATCTGACCTTTTCTTAATATTAAAAACGTTGAATAATTAATTCTCTGATATATTTTTGACAAATATTTTTAAAAATATTATCAAAAATTAAAAACTAATTTATTTTTCTTTGCAAATAAGGCAAATAAGTGAAGAAAGCATTCTGATTTACTCAAGATGCTGGTGACATGAAAATAGCAACTTTCCTCTTAATACAAATTTAATATTTCATCTTTTCAATTCTTATAAAAGAAAGTTGCTGGAAGACATTACTTGTGTAGGTATCCTCAAGAAGTGTATATAGGGCAATAAGAAAAATTCTCCTTAAAGTATCAAATTACAAAAGATTGTAAATGACAATTAAAATGTGTAGTTTCTATTTTCTCAAAGATACTGTCATGCTCTGTGATCATAGCACATTTTCATTTGTTATCAGAAATGAGAGAAATACTCTAGGAAATGAGGAAGGGCAACCAAGCAAATTATCTCATTTATTTTTAATAGAGATGAAACATAATGGGGTAAGTTCTCAAAGAGATAACAAAGACAGAAATACCATCAAAGGTGTTTGTTTGCTCTCTGGTTTTACCAGTCTGTCTACCCATACTATTCCAGAATGTTGTTTCATCCAGGTTTTTGTTTTTGTTTTTTAATTTAACCTGTTAGGTTCAGAAAGAACCAAGGTATAATTGGGGTCAAGTTTTCAGTCTTGGAAAAAGTTTCACCAATTTAGGATCAAATAATTATATCATCTCACTATTGTGTGATGGAATGTGTTGTGTTTATTCTCATCTCACTAGTTCTGTTTATCTTACTTGAAAAACACTCTCTCTTCATCTCTGTTTCTAAGTCTCTCTCTTTCCACCTGTCTGCCTCTTTCCATTCAAATTCTCACATTCCAGTTTCTTGGTTCTTGCCTTTCATTATAGAAGACCAACCAACAACTCTATACTAGAAACATTGATGTTTTCCACTTCCAAACATTTTTGTCTATTTCAATCATTTTGGCTTTTAATGACTTCTGCTTTGTTTTTTATGTAATTGTTGTATGTGTACCTTTGTCTCATCAGATAACTTATTGGAATAGTAGTAGAAATCATAGTACTTCATTATTCTAGCCAGTGTGTATCATTATCCCCTGGAGGTAACCTTGGATTCTCAAAAGTTGTCACTGCAGGAGAAATTGAAGGAATCAGAACTGGCAATGAGAAAGCAAAGCTTTCATTCTTTGCAGAAGATATGATATACTTAGGATATACTTTAGAGAAACTGAGAAAATCATCTAAAACACCCCTTTGAGGCAAAGTAACAGTATATAAAATAAACCCACACAAATCATTAACATTTCTACATATGAACAACAAAGTCCAAGAGCAAGAGTCAGAAAGATAAATTCCATTTAAAGTAACTATAAACAACATTAAAAATTTGAGACTATCTCCCAAGCTAAAGCCAGAAACTTTATGAACACAATTTAAAGTGATTCTCAATCAAAAGAAGTCAGATCTAAATAACTGGGAAAATGTTAATTGCTCATGGTTAGGTCATGATAATGTAATAAAAATGACAATTCTATCCAAATCAAATTATTTATTCAGTGCTACGCCAATCAAACTACCAAATAATTCCTTTACTGAGGTAGAAAAAACGGTAACAAAATTCATCTGTAGCAACAAAAGGGCAAGAATAGCAAGGGAACTGATGGAAAAAAATGTAAAAAAGATAGCCTAGTTCTATCAGATCTAAAACTATACAATAAAGGAACAGTCATCAAAACTGCTTGATACTTCTTAAGAAATACAGTAATGGATCAGTGGATTCGGATAGGTTCAAAAAAAAAACTGTAGTAAATGCCCTCTGTAATCTACTGTTTGAAAAACTCAAAGACAACAGGTTCTGGCATAAGAACTCATTATTCGACAGAAATTGTTGGGAAAACTGGAAAATAGTATGACAAAAACTAGGCATAGACCCACATCTTCCACCCTATATCAAAATAAGGTAAAAAAATGGGTACAGGATTTAGACGTAAAGGATTTCACCATCTATGGAAAGGGAATAAATTTATGACCAAACAAGAATTAGAATATATTATAAAGTGCAAATGAAATATTTTGAAAATGTTAAATCAAAAAGGTTTTGCACTAATAAAATCAGTACTGTCAAAATTAGAAGGAAAGCAAAAACCTAGGAAACAATTTCACAGTTAGTTCTGCTAAAGGTCTCATTTCTAAAATATTTAGAGAATTGCATCAAATCTTTAAGGTTTCAAATCATTCCCCATTTGATAAATGGTCAAAAGCTATGAATAGACAGTTTTCAAATGAAGAAATTAAAGATATATATGTGTGTGTGTGTGTGTGTGTGTGTGTGTGTGTGTGTGTGTGTGTGTATAGATAGATAGATAGATATGAAAAAATCCTCCAAATCATTATTGATTAGAGAAGTGCAAATGAAAATAACAATGAAGTATCACCTCACAACTATCAGACTGACCAAGATGAGAAAAAGGGGAAATGATCAATGCTGGAGAAGTTATGGGAGGATTGGGACATTGCTAGTGGAGCTGTGAATGGATCCAACCATATTGCAGAGCAGTATGGAACTATGCCCAAAGAGCATGGCCATTCCCTTTGACCTAGAAATTCCCATTCTAGGCCTATATCCAGAAGAAATCATAAAAAATGGGAGAAGTCCTAAAGGCTCCAAAATGTTCATAGCAGCTCTTCTTGGAGTAGCAAAGAATTGGAAATTGAGGGGATATGTCCGGGGTCTTCTTCCCCGGACCCCTGAGTGAGCTCCTCAGTGGGCACTGCTTCGGGCGTCCCCGGTTTCTCCCTCCCCGGGGAACCGCGAGGAGGGGACTCAGACAGACACGTCTTCAGGAGGCATATGCTTTATTAAGTGCGGAGGGGTCCCCCGAATAGCTCAGGGCATTGGTTAATATAGGGAGTTAGTTCCGGGCTGCCACCCTGATCCGCCCCGAGGGCGGAACCTACCACCCGATTGGAGCAAGCGACACAGGCCAACCAGGCGAAGCCACTGTTCCCCTTAAGGAGCCGTGTCTTCTTTGGATTGGCCTGACCTCACTCCCGGGGAGGTCCTATCCACTCAGGCGCTCAGGGCCGACCCTGACAGGGATACTCATCTATTGGGGAATTACTGAACAAGTAATGGTCCATGAATGTTATAGAATATTATTGGTCTATAGGAAACCATAAATAGTTGGAGAAGCATGGAATGAATTATAGGATCTGATGCTAATGGAAGGGAACAGAACCAAGAGAACAATGAACACATTAACATCAACATTGTGAGATGATCAACCTTGATGGAAGCAGCTACTCTCAGCAGTTCAGAGAGCTAGGACAAAAATTTTCAACAACTATTGGCAATCTTATCCCAATCCAGAGGAGGAAAAACAAAACAAAACAAAAGACCAACCCTTAAGAATCTGATGAATGTTTAATAAAAATTATCTCATGTATTTCTTTGCCTTAATCATAATTCCTCATTCCCCAAAATGAATTATCTGTAAACATATTTATCAAAAATATGTATGTACAATGCTAACTTGACTGTTTTCCACTGAGGGTAGGGGGTGGGAAGGAAGGGTGGGAGAAAATTTTATAACTAAAAATATATATGTGCATATTTATGAAAAAATTAAAAATAAATTATTAAAAGAGATGGATTTCTGAAGAAGAAAAGGAGTAACGGACATTACCCAGTTACAATTTTGAGGAATTCCCAGTCAAAGTCTTTTATTGGTACTCTCCTGATATCAAGAGAAACTGAGGAATACTTTAAAATTGTTGGACCAACTTCCCATAGTGATTTATGTTAGAAGATATGTGTGTGTGTATGTGTATATATGTATATATGCATATATATATGATAGATAGGAATGGTTATTTCATGATTTACATTGTCATTACCATATAAGATTGCAGATTCATTCACCTATTATAATATGCTTAAATATGATCAAATCAATCCTTTGTTCTAAAACCACAGCAACAAAGCAAATTCCTTAATTTCTCATTCTCACCAGGGTAAAGTTCTTTTCCTGGACTTCACAATTTAGTATCATCTTAAAATTCTAACTCTATAAACAATTTCTTCTCACATTGATAATAAACCAATCACAACATATTATTTAGATCTGAAATGTGTGCTTCAGTCATCAACTAATAAATCTTTATTAAGCACCTACTGTGTATTTAAGACTGGAAATACAAAGAAAAAATGAAATACTTCCTGAAAGAACTGCCATTTTTCTTGGGATACATCTTATATATTCAAATATTCAGTACAAACACAAATATATTACACACATGTATATTATATATGTGTATGCATACATATTCATATATGTATAATATGTTTATATCATCAACATATATACACATACATAGAATATGAATAGTAGTAATATTTTCTTAATATTTTCTTCTTCCAGCAATCTGAGAGCTCAGGAAAATTTGAAAAGAATTTTGGAAGAAGTAAGAGATTCTAAAAAGCCATAGTAAGATTTGAGAGCATTCCAGGACTCAGAAAAAGTCAGGACAAAGTCAAAGAGATAAGAAATGTAGTATTATGTGTGAGGAAAGTAAAAAAAAAAATCTATTTGACTTGAGTCTTAAAGCAAGGGAAAGAGAGTTATGTATCCTAAGATTGGAAAGGTTGATTAGGGGTCAGGTTATGAAGAACTTCAAAAAATGAAACAATAAAAGAACTTGAACGGTTAATCCCAGAGGTAAAAGTCTTTAGAATTTATTGAGTAGGGGTGTAACATGGTTGGATCTTTATTTGAAGAAAATAAGTTTAGCAACTGTGGGCAGGATTGATTGGAGAGGGGAGGGGAGACCTGAGTCAGGACTTTGTTGCAGTAGTTAAGCAGAGGTTATAAGGATCTGAACTAGGATTGGTGAGAGGAGGGAGATACAACAAATCTTTTTTTTGTTTTTGTTTTTAGTTTTTTGGTTTTTTTTTTTTTTTTTGCAAGGCAATGGGGTTAAGTGTCTTGCCCAAGGCCACACAGCTAGGGAATTATTAAGTGTCTGAGGCTGGATTTGAACTCAGGTACTCCTGATTCTAGGGCCAGTGCTCTATCCACTGCACCACCTAACTGGCCCTTAAACAATATATTTTTTTTGTTGGTTTTTACAAGGCAGTGGGGTTAAGTGGCTTGCCCAACGCACACAGCTAGGTAATTATTAAGTGTCTTAGGTCAAATTTGAACTCAGGTCCTCCTGACTCCAGGGCCAGTGCTCTATCTACTACTGTCCTTGCAGAGAAAGCAAGGACAAGATTTTGTAAACAATTAGTTAGGAGAGTGAGGAGTCAAAGAGAAAGGTCATGTCATGGTTACCCTAAGCGAAAAACAGAAATTTTGCAGTGGAGTGAGCTTCAGGTAGGTTATTTGTTTTTGTCATTTTAAAGTTTCTATATCTATAAGATATCAATCTAATATATCCAATAGGGCAGAGAAGATGTAACTTAGAGTTCAAGGGACAGGTCTGCATATCTTGATTTGGCAGTGATCAGCATAAATATGATAACAAAAACTATTGGAATTAGTTAGATCACAGTGATAGTGTAGAAAGAGAAGTGACTTTTGATCAGACTGTTTCTTATGCTTAAAATGACCTTCCTAATTGAAACTTTACATATTGAAACACCTTTGTGTATTGAAGGTAAGACTTTTTCTTACTGAAGTCCTATTGATCTTTCAAGATCTAGGGAAAATATTTTTGGTAATAACCTTCATTTGTACATCCTTTTGTAACATTTTAATGTACTTATATAATATTGTGTCATTGTGGATATAAAATATCAATGATCTAAGATCATTATAATCGATACTCCTTTATTATATTTTAAACATTTTATTTAAATTTACATTTTGTCTTCAATGCCTAGCATTGTGCTCTAGATACAACAGAAGCTTAACAAAATTTGTTTATCATTATTTATTGTCTCCATAGTAGATGAAGTAAAAGGGGAAAAAGAAAAATGCAGTTAAATATATCTGGAACCCAATCTTGCCCATTATCTTTGCAGTCTTGGAAACAACTTTACAGATACAAAGTAGCTTATTTATCCAAAATGAGTGTGGATTATAGCACAGCAGTTTTCAAAGGGAAAGAAAAGAATTAGTCAACAAAGGCTTTTAGGATCCTGCCTTTCAAGTTGCATGTCATTGCTCAGTGACCTCCATTATCTGAAACTTGATTTCCTTGAATCCTTGTTAGAGGAAAAGTCTATGAAGGCAGAAAAGGATGGACTCTGTTAACAGAAAAAAGGATACAGATTCTAAGCCAAAATCATGAATTATTGATTCTGTGTTCAGAACTTTTAGTCAGTGTATCAACAAATTGCCCACCATGCTCTGATTCTAGGAAGATAGTTTTTTAAAATGATAATGGTAATAAAAAGATTTCCAGTCCTTTTTGTCACCCAAGGCATCTTCATTTTGTTTGCTTCCATTCGTTTCAGATATTTGAAGCTCAGTTTTAATAATATATCTAGTTTAACTAAAATATGATGAAGGTAAAGAGCTGAACAAAATAAACAAACAATAGTTTTCCTATATGTTTTGTAACTAGTATTTTAAGTGTAGTTAGAGATAGATTCTTTTTCATGTTTCTATTCCAATATGACTTCTTGTAATAAAATGACAGTTTTTTATAGATTCATAGAATTGTCATTATATGTAATAGGATATCTCCTCCAACCTCTTTCCCAGTGCAGGAATACCTTACAGATATCCACTCTGGTATTATTGGATATACATTGTTTCTGAATCTTCTGCATGTGAGAATCTAGTTAATAATACTTGAATGCCCTAGGAATGAATAGGACTCACCAAGTACCTAATTTATTTCCAGGGAATGACTTAGACCCTGGGGAGTAATGTGTCAAGTTGATTCTTATTCACCGTATTTTACTGTATTCCTAATAATTCTTATTTTTTATACAGAAGAAAAGTTGAGAAGACTATCAACTGCTATAAATTGCATGCTATTAAAAAATTCTTTTGAGTCAATTAATTAGAATGAATAAAATTATGCTTATGCATGTATATAGATATATACATACATGATTAAATTGAGATAGAAGCATATGGAGTATATATATTTGAAGGTTTAAGTAATACAGCTTGTAAATTGTGGGGTGAGATTACTAAAATCTATATTAATACAGCTTTTAGAAAAAGGATGATTATAGTCTGAAATTAATTCATTTCAGGAAACATTTATTAGGTGACTACTTATGCATGAATTTCTATGTTACCATAGATGCAGATGAGGATAAGAACATCAATAAGGATAACAGAAATGATTCATATAGTACTGTAAAGTTTGTAATGTGTTATAGATCTATTATCACATTGGACAATACAAAATCTTTATTTTTTGAGAAATCTGTAATTTAATGAGAAAATAAGTCATAATAAAAATTTGAATGACAATAAACTTTAGTTTTATTTCATATAATCATTATGAAGTACAAAGCACCATTTATGAAAATACTTTCAAAGTTCAGAATGTGCAGTAATCAATTCTTATATACTTGGTTCATAGAAATAGCTTCTTGGAAGACTTGAATACTGCTTATCTCTATGGAAGTCACATCTGGACTTGGGATCTCCCTGACTAAAGGAGAAACTTAGCTTTCTTTTACATATATATATATATATATATATATATATATATATATATATATATGAGAATTACTTGGATAAGGGAAATAAATTTTTACACACTATCAGAAATGTAACCCTGACTGAGATGAAATGGGCCTAATGCAGCCTTTCTTATGTTTATATCATTTGGTAATAGGAGATAAGTCAATCTTCTGGACACTGAGTTAATAGGGACTAAGACTGATAAAACAGAAAATATGAAGTACAAATAAGATGACTCCAAATTTCCTGAACTTCTAATCAGGATATGGTAAGACAATTTTTTTCTTTTTATTGACTTGAAAATTATTTTCTGTGAAAAAATATGCACAGTAAATATGAATTTGACCACTTGACCAGAAATAAAATCCCATGACACTATTTCAGATTCACTGAAAGCAACTTTAAAATCTAGGAAAAGTAATTCTGTAAAATGTTGCTTAGAAATATGTACTTTCATTATCTCTCTCCTATTGCAGTCAATCAACTTCTTGCCATCAAAACTATCCAGGATTATGCATTATCACCTGCAGTTCTGTGCTCTCAGGCTTAGCATGAAAAAATGTTTCTGCCAAATTTTTCTTCTACAGAACTCTCCATGATGCACCCCCTATGCCAGACAAATCATATGCATGCAGACAGTCTACAATATACATATCAATGTACATAATACAGGATACTGTAGGCATGTGGTCAAAAATGATTGGTAATTTTATCCATGATGTACATGTTCATGTACATGTACATGTTCATGATGTATCATCTTTACTGTCTTAGGAATTTCTAGTACATGTGTTTTGTTGCTGTTGTTATTGAGAAGTTTCTGACTAAATTCATCCAGCTTTTGACTAAAAGATTACAAATTTGTAACTGGTGTCAGAAGATTCCAGAATATAATATATATATATATGCATATATTTATATGTATATATTTGACTATACATATATTCAATGCAAACTACATATATATTCATTGCTCTCAATATATATGTTTGAGTGTGATCATACATATATGTATTTATATATACATAAATATTTATAGATACATACACACACATATATATATATATATATATTGCATGTTTTTTTTTGTATAAAAATATATACATATCCTTTACTCTCACCTACCCAAATAACATACAAATTCCTTGAGAGTAGGGACAATTTTATTTTATTTTATGTTATTATTTTCATCTTCCTATCACTAGCACTTGTGCCTGGCACATAGTCACTACTTAATACATGTTTATTGAACTGAATTGAATTTAAAGAAAAGAGCATGTAAAGTTATACGTGATATTGTTTTACCTTTGGGCTGACAATACCATTTTTCAACTATCAGTCTTTCATTTTTTTTCCTTTATATCCATGTGTTTTCTTTTCCTCCTTCTTCTCCTCCCTTTTCCTGGCTCTTCCTATCTTTCTTTTTCAAACAGATGAAAAATGCAGTAGGAGCTTATCAGTGACCCATATTACTTATTTTCAGGGAAACTTTGACCTCTTCCATTTCTGATCTTGGACCAATTTGCCCTTTTTTGGGAGCTTGGTGATCTTCAACTTCCAATAATATTGTTACAGATGATCAACTGAGAACAGCTTTCCCAAAGCACAAAAAGCAAATGATCCTCTGGGTGCAGCCTTCTCAGTATCAGGGACTACAGGAATGAACTACGTATTTCCAATATGGATTTCTCAAATGATTTATTATAATTAGCACCCAATATCAATAGAATCTGCTTAACTTGCTTTTCAACTATTTAATGTAAGTAAACAAACTTCTTTGTTTAAAAAGAAAGTACATTTTCAGGTCTATCACTCTTTTCTAACTCATTCTTAGAAAAAACAAGTACTTTCAATGGAATAAATATAGTTCAGGACAAGTAATGCAAAAATAGTATCTAAATTTCTTTTACTATTTCATTCAAAAACATAAGTGGCCAAGAAACCCTTTTGCAAATATGGCATTTTTAATTGTCTCATTGTAGGTTTGGATGTTTAGGGAGTTTCTCATATGTCTCAATTATGGTTCATCCATCTAATTAATGAACACTTATTATTGACTCATCTGGTTTCCTTGGTTGAATGATAAGGACCTTAAATATAATACCCTTTCTATTTTAATGTAAAAATCAGTAGCAAAGTATTTAAGAATGATTGGGAAAATGCTATAAAAAAGCATGGGTCATTGAGAAAATTGATAAGGATTGTTAAGTGCAAAAAAAAAAACATTGGGAATTTATAAAACGTTAAAAAATACTTGGAGTAATAAGGAAATAATACAGTTAGACATAAGTCACTTATAAGAAACAAATGCTCTAAAGTATCCTGATATTCATGTCTCCTAAGGTAAGCCATTTTAGAATGATAATAATTCATATTTGTATGTCAATTTATGATTATAAAGTACTTTACATGTTATTTCATTTGATTAACATTATAACTCTCTGAAGTAATAATATTGACTTTTGTGTCCGTAGTCATAGTTAATAAGGGGCAGAAGCAAGAATCTGATTCACATTGCCTGAATCAAAACTTGATAATCTTTCCATGATGTTAGGTTTATCCCGATCAGGTGCTTCTGGTATTTTAGGAACTACATATATTTGGATGGAATCCAAATGATGAATGCATTTTATAATGAATATTATAGTGAATAAGGAAATATATTACATCTCATTACTTTTTCAGGTGAGAGATAGATTTTATTGTGTTATACCTGCCTATGAGCAAATTTTAGAGCTACTTCTTGAGGACATTTATAACACACAGAGTTATGAGTTGGAAATTTTGTGCCCTGGACAAATACCTCAAATTTTATCTGGGAAAAAGTCGCACAAAACAGATTCTGATCAGAAGGGAAAAAGTAGGACATTACTCTGTGAATGTAATGATATAGATGTAATGTAAACCCCAGGACAGTGGTAAAAAAAAAACAAAAAAACTGCTTTTGAGGTAGCTGCTCTGTTTCCTCTCTTCCTGACCCTTTTTCTCTACTTGTCTGTGTTTCTCTCAGTAGCAGTAAAGGTTAAGGTAGGAGTGTACCTTAGCATGTTATGACAAGCCTCTTATTTTAACTTTGATACTAACTTGATACTTAATTCCTTTATTTGTATATTTCCAGATAGAAGTACTATCAATCTACTACAAACTTTGTACCTTGGGGCAGAACATCAGTTGCCTTGCCTCACCTCTGTTCCTGATAATTTGTCAAGGAACCTTTTTGGAGGAAGATTCCAGAATATAATTCTAGTATTTCTATCAGAATTGCTAATACCTTTGATCTATTTTTCATAACCTCTTTCAGGTAAGACTCATTTCTAATGTTTGATGTCCTTTGTTGACTCACATTTTAATTCTTGATTATTGCATCACCAAACCATTCAACATACTTTTTATTATCTTAAAATCCACTTTTAAGATTATATAGTTTCACTCAAGTTTTAGGAAATTGTAATGTTCGTTTCCGAACATCTTAGAAAACAGTTTTAAAATATGAAATTAACTCATTCTTTTATCCTCATATATTGGAACTACTTCCTAAAAGAAAAATCTAATTGATACATAGAATTTAGGGAAATGTTCATCTGAAATATGATATGTAATTATAAGGCAGTTTAACTTAGGCATATGTTTCAAGTAATCATAAACTATACATGGAGAAAAAGACTAGTCAAATTAAATTAGTGAAAGAAAATTTGAATTAGAAAAAATTGTTATTGGAGGGTTGATTTTTTTTTTCATGTATAGTACAAATTGAACCAATCTCACCAAGAGATGTTAAAATGAAGGTTCTTAAGCAATTTACTTTAATAAACAGATGAAGACTCTACAAATTAAGATATCAATTTTATTTTAATTACATTTGGTAATTTAATTATATTTGGTAGGAAAAATATTTCCCCCTTTAAGGGGGAATATATATATATATATATATATATACATGTATGTGTATATATATATATATATATATATATATATATATATGCATATAAATTACTGGCCTAGAAATCCCTATGAACATCAAAAGTTCCTAGCCATTTTATCAATAACCACAAAATCAAAAACAATAGAGGTGATATTAAGTTTTAGAAGAATTCTAGAGAAGTGATTCTTTAATTCTGTGAATCATTTACATTTATTACATATATATATATATATATATGTATATATAAATATTTATTTATTTATTAGGTGTAGTCAATGTAATCCAAAGATCTTGTTACCTGGACATTATGACCTTTTCATCTACTTTTTCTGTTTATCTTTCACCATATTTCATTAAGGATATAGGGCTGAAAGCCATATTCACATCTATTTATTTTCACTGACTAGGGAAAGAATAATTAAATTCAGCAAGCTCCTTGCAACTCTCTCCCATCACTCTAATAGATCCATCAGAGAATGAGAGAGACCAGTAAATCATCACATTATTTATGAAATAAAGTAGACCAAAAAGGACAAGGCTTTCCAATGAATTAGAACATTTTAGTTCTATCAAATTTGAAAGGTAAAGAAAGTTGTATGCCCCTTGCTCCTTCTTACTATGGTTATTCTAATAATCTCTTTCTTTGAAGCAATATAAATTTAACACCTGTTTCATTACTTCTCAGACATGTGATTTCAATCTCCTTATCTTTCCAAAAAATATAATAACCCTAACAAGCTTACTTTTCTGTTTTTGTAAAGATTAAATGAAATAAATGATGTGAGCATGTTTAAAAATCTTTATAGCACCACACAAATATAATAATATATCATTATTAGCATTAAAATATTATTGTCATAGAGCTTCATCTTCTTAATTGGGAGCCTAGTTTTGTTTATTTTCTTCTCATAGTTTTTCTACAGATAGTTTTGGCTCATTTTCTCTCATTGAATGATTTTCTTTGAGTGCCAAGAGTCTTTAAATATACACATTGGTTTAAACTGACGTTGAAATGTTATATTTATTTGTCCATCATGGAAAACATACCCTAGATAGAGTTATCTACTTAAGAATTCATGCACTTTACAAAAGCATACTGCTTGCTTACCATATCTAAAATTTTGTAGAAATTAGCTTTCATGCCATTGTAATAACTACATGTCAAAACAATGAAAACAGCATGGGAAAAGAAAAAAATTGACTTTGAATCCTAATAACATTGGTTCAAAGCTGTCTTTTTTTAAAATGCTATTTCCTACTTATGTTACCTCAGTTAAATTGATTTAACCTTCCTGGGACTTAATTGATAAGGACATTCTTCAGTTGAGCCTTTTACAAGCCTAAACTTCTGATTAAAGCACGTATAATAACTCCAATATTGTTTGTGTCAAAAAATGTCATTATATCCACCATAGTGCACTCACTCTTTCAAAATCACACACTATGGACAAGAAATAAATGCTTTTTTAATCACAAAAAGTGTGGGACATTGGAAAAGACAGCTTGCTATGGAAGAAGAACAGATTCAAATTTCACCGGTAACATTTATTACTTGTCTGTCCATATGAAAGTCACTTAATCTTTCCAGATCTCTAATTATCATCTTTGAACTGATATATTTGGACAAAAAGTTCTCTGATGATTCTGTTAGCTCTAGAGCATTGATTTCAAGATCACAAAAAAGTATACTTGTCATTAATATTGTCAATGAAAAGAAATCTGAGGATAATTTAGTTATTCCTAATTCTAGTATGAAAAAAAAATCATGATGAACATGCTACAATGGAATTCATCCAAATAGTCCTAACTGCAAAGAATTGTTTGGTTGGTTGACCATTGTCCTACATGCTTGAAGAGGATAAAAATGACATCATTATGTTGGATCAATGTACAATATATTTTAGTGTTGATCCCACCAGTATAACCTTGAAAGTCAGGCACAAATAGTTCATATGAGCATTTGGACTGGAAATGTCTTTTGCTGTGATCTGTGAGTGACTCTAAACAATTTTTTCTGCCCTGGAACTGTAAGTTACTGCAATTTTGTTTTTGTTTACAGAATAGCATGCCTTCTTTGATGTGGGCACATTATGTTGGCTGGTTTTATTTCAGTGTCTTCCATGACTCATAATTCCAAAGTTGTTCCAAAAAGAGATCCTGAGAGTGTCCCTATTCTGACCTCCATGTGAGCATTTTATCATGTGAGTTCTATATAAAATAATATTTTAGTCAAAAATAGTTTTGACAGTCAGGCATTGAGGCCAGTCAAAAGTTAGTTGAGCTCTCTGCTTTAGTCTTTGAATACTTGGAAGTTCTGCTTAAGAGAGGACCTCAGTGTCCAGTAGCTTTGTCAGATGATCTTCAGAATTTTCCTAAAACTATTTAAATGAAGTGTCCATTTCCTGACTTAGCACTGGGATACTGTCCAGATTTTGTAGACATTCAACGAGTTTAATCCAATGGCTCTGTAGAACTTCAGTTAGATAGACAGTTTTAGCATGTCTTCCATCCCCAACTTTCCTTCAGAGACTCAAAGACACTGATTTATTTCTTACAATGTGTGTATCAACCTCATCTTCTAAGTGTATAACCCTGGAAAGTATACTGCCAAAGTAAATAAAATTAAACACAGCATTCAAAAGCTAAAATATATGGTGAGCTCAAAGAAAACTTTTTGTTCACAGATTTGCATACTCAATGCAGCATCTGAGGATGAGATAGTTCGGGTTGATTCTCTGCCACTTATGCTAATTTTGACCTGGCAATTATCACCAAGAAAACAGAGAATTTTCACCAGCAGAATTCTGTTATCTAGACAGGAAACCATTGGTTATAGTAAAGGGGGAAATTTTGAATGCTATGGATAATTTTAATTTTGAGATCTTCTTAGTCCAAATTTATAAAATAAATTTTATAAGTTGAACGATGTTTAATATTTTTAGTCAGTTTCGTGTTTAAAGTCAAGTAAAAGAACTTTGAAATATGAGGTTGGCCCCAGTCCTAAAGTGACTAGAGAATCATAATGGTCTTGGAGCTATCCTAAACCCAAACTTAGATATAAATGAGTTTCAAAAGAGAAAAGAGCAATTATGAGAATTACTTGAAAAAGTCAATAATACTCATAATTAAAACAACTTTGAGCTAACAACTCACACCCATATTATTGACAAAAATATTTAAAAGCAATAACAGAATGATGGAGAAGTTATAGAAAATACAGCCATTTGTTTTTTTCCAGCCATTTATTGTTAGTGAAACATATAGAATTTATTTTTGAAGAGGAAACTAGAAAAATAAGATAAAGAGATATTCTTTGATTCAATGCTTTCATAATTGTCAAGTTATTAAGCACATAGTAAAAGGAGCTCTCTTTTAAAGATTTTCACCACAGCATAATTTCTATTTTCAAAAGAAATACAGAACACAATTTTATAAAGTAACTTCAATGTTTGACATTTGAGAAGGGTGAAAACAATGATGGTACCATTTATGTTATAGAATAGGTTTTTTATGGTTTGTTTTTAGGTTTTTTTTCTTCAAGGCAAACAGCGTTAAGTGGCTTGCCCAAGGCCACACAGCTAGGTAATTATTAAGTGTCTGAGACTGGATTTGAACCCAGGTACTCCTGACTCCAGGGCCGGTGGTTTTTTCCCTAACAAAAACGCAAAATATCTGACAAAAATCCCAATAAGCAGAACCAGAAGAACATTGCAGATAATTAAATTAGTATTACTAGATGATAGTGAACAGGAATAAATGGACAAAGACTTCTGATGGGAACAGTGGATATATTTTTGTTAGAATTTTGCCAGTAGAAATTAGTGCATTTATATGGATATTGCTAAAGGCAAGTTAACAAACTGATGTTCAATAATAAATCTATAATACTTATTTTCAAACAAAAGTGAAATGTTAAATTTGTGAGTACCCTATGGATCCATATTAGAATCTTTGAGAACTCCCCCATTTTCCTTTTTATTTGAATGGTTTCTTTTTATATCCTCACTATTTTCTTGAGAGACTTCACATCCATCAAATCTAATCTGATTATTATTGGAGAATTTAGACTGTGTAACTATATTGATGCTTTTCTCTTAATCTTTTCATGTCTTTTTTTTGAGTAACTGACATGCAAAGTAAAAGTTATAAAGATAACTATGCCATTTTACCCCAAAATTATCTTGTTGGGAAAATATATTATATTCACTTTTAAAGCAAACAGATAAAGAAACAGTCATTCAGCAAATTTTCTAGAAGTATTACTTTCTTTTTTAACATTTTATTTGTTTTCCAAGAATATACAATAGTAGTTTCTATAATTTTTTGTAAGGTTTGGAATTTTACAATTTTTTCCCCTACCCTCCCTTTACTTCCCCACCTCCCAGAGAAGGCAGTCTGATAATCTTTGCATTGCTTTCATGCTATACATTGATCAAAATTGAATGAATTGAGAGGGGGAAAAAAAAACTTATCCCCAAGGAAAATATTAGAGATAACAAAATTATGTAGTACATAAGACAAGGTTTTTTTAATTGAATGTAGTAGTCTTTGACCTTTGTTTTGACTTCACAGTTCTTTCTCTGGATATAGATGGTATTCTCCATAGCCGATACTCTAAAATTGTCCCTGATTATTACACTGATGGAATGTGGAAGTCCATTAAGTTTGATCATCACCCCATTTTGATGTTAGGGTATAGTGTTCTTCTGGTTTTGCTCATCTCACTCAGCATCGGTTCATGCAAGTCTTTCCAAGCTTCTCTGAAATCACATTCCTCTTGGTTTCTAAAAGCACAATAGTGTTCTATAACATACATATATCATAAATTGTTCTGCTATTCCCCAATTGGTGGACATTCACTTGATTTCCAATTCTTTTCTAGCACAAACAGAGATGCTATGACTATTTTTGTACAAGTGATGTTTCTACCCTTCATCATGGTCTCTTCAGGGCTGGATCAAAGGCTATGCGCATTTTTATTGTCCTTTTGGGCATAATTCCAAATTGCTCTCCAGAAAGTTTGGATCATTTCACAGCTCAACTAATAATGTATTAGTGTCCCAGAATTCCCATATCCCTTCCAACATTACTCATTGTCCTTTCTGGTCATATTGGCCAATCTGAGAGCTGTGAGATCATATCCCAGATATACTTTAATTTAGATTTCTCTAATCTGTAATGATTTGGAACAATTTTTCATATGAATATGGATAGCTTTTATTTCCTCATCAGAAAATTGCCTTTGCATATCCTTTGTCCATTTGTCAATTGGGGAAAGCTTTTTTTAAAAATAATTTTAACTCAGTTCTCTATACATTTTAGTCCTTTGTCAGAAATACCAGTTGTAAAAATTGTTTCCCAATTTACTACATTTCTTTTGATCTTGGCTACAATGGTTTTGCTTGTATAAACCCTTTTTAATTTAATGTAATAAAAAATTTTCTAGTTTGTTTTTAATGATGTTCTCCTTCTCTTCCTTGGTCATAAATTGCTTCCCTTTGCATAGATCTCACAGGTAAACTATTCCCTGATCTGCTAGTTTGCTTATAATATTGTCTTTAATGTAAACACTGTACCCATTTTGGACTTATCTTGGTATAGAGTGGGAGATGTTTCTGCTCATCCTAACTTTCAATTTTCCCAACAGTTTTTAATCAAAGAGAGTTCTTATCCCAGAAAATCAACTCTTTGGGTTTATCAAACAGCAAATTACTATAATCCTTTTCTTGCACCTTCTCTATTCTACTGGCCAATGCCATTCAGTGTTGATGACTGATGCTTTATAATGTAATTTTACTTTTGGTACTTTTTCCTTAAATCCCTTGGCATTCTTGACTTTTTGTTTCTCTATGAATTTAGCTACAATTTTTTCCTAGGTCATTAAAATAATTTTTTGGAAGTTTGATTGGTAAGGCACAAAATAATAGTTTAATTTACATAGAATTTTAATTTTTTTATATTAGCTTGGCCTTTCCATGAACAGTTTATATTTGCCCAGTTATTAAAATCTGATTTTATTTGTGTGGAAAGTGTTTTATAACTGTTTTCATAGAATTTCTGAGTTTGCCTTGGCAGGTAGACTCCCAAGTACTTTATATTGTATGAGGTTACTTTAAATAGGATTTCTCTTTCTAGCTCTTGCTGCTGTAACTTGTAACTTGCTATATATATATATATATATATATATATATATATATATATATATATATATATATATACACAGAGAGAGAGAGAGAGAGAGAGAGAGAGAGAGAGAGAGAGAGAGAGAGAGAAATGGGGAGGATTTGTGTGGTTTTATTTTATATCCTGTAACTTTGTTAAAGTTGCTTATTTGTTTCTAGTAGTTTTTAGATGATTTTTTAGGAATCTCTAGGTATACCATCATATCATTTGCAAAGAGTGAGAGCTTTGTTTCTTCCTTTCCAATTCTGATTCCTTCAATTTCTTTTTCTTCTCTTATTGCAGAAGCTAACATTACTGATACTATATTGAATAGTAGTGGTGCTAATGGACATCCTTCTTATTGTGAATGCCTCGAGTTTATACCCATTGCATATAATGCTTTCTGATGTTTTCAGATAGACACTGCTTATCATCCTATGGAACATTCCATTTATTCCCATATTCTTTAGTGTTTTTAGTAGGAATGATATCTAATTGTAGATCTTAATTCTGTTAAGAAGTTTGATTCATATTAGTTCTGAGTGAAAGCCAGGAGATATCTAAAATTTTTTTTTTTGCAAAGCAATGGGGTCAAGTGGCTTGCCCAAGGTCACACAGTTAGATAATTATTAAGTGTCTGAGGCCAGATTTGAACTCATGACTCCAGGGCCAGTGCTCTATCCTAGCTGCCCCCTAGCCAGGAGATCTTAGTATAGTATCTGGCTTCTCTCCTCCATCCTGGATGGAAGTCAAAGTATTACTTTCAATTACAAAATTACCTAAACCATCTACCAAACCTAAAAGGAAAGGAAAACATGGTGCAAAAATGGTTGGATCCCTTTCAGGAGGGGACCAATTTTGTCTAAGCTTTTTCAGCATCTATTGAGATAATCATATGATTTCTGTTAGGTTTGTTAATGATACAGTCAATTATACTAACAGTTTTCCTAATATTGAACCAATTCTACATTGCTGGGATAAATCCTACTTGGTCATAGTGTATTATGCTAGTAATACCTTGCTGTAATTAATTTGCTAAGATTTTATTTAAAATTTTTGCATCCATATTCATTAGGGAAATTGATCTATAATTTTCTTTCTCTGTTTTGAGTCTTCCTAGTTTAGGTATAAATACCATATGCATGTCATGGAAGGAGTTAGGCAGAGTTCTTTCTTCACCTGTTTTCCCAAAGAATTTCTCTAGAAGTGGAACCAATTTTTTCCTTAAAAGTTTGAAATAGGGGTGGCTAAGTGGTGCAATGGATAGAGCCCCAGCACTGGAGTCAGGAGTACCTGAGTTCAAATCTGGCCTCAGACACTTAATAATTACTTAGCTGTGTGGCTTTGGGTAATCCATTTACCCCCTTTGCCTTGCAAAAAAAAAAAATGGAAATAATTCACTTGTGAATCCATCTGGCCCTGGAGATTTTTCTTTAGGGAGTTTAATGCTGGCTTGTTGTAATGCTTTTTATGAGACAGGGTTATATTTAATTTTCTCTTCTTTTAACCTGGGAAACTAGTATTTTTGTAAATATTCATCCATTTCACTTACATTATCAAATATATTGGCATGAAGTTGGTCAAAATAATTCCAAATTATTACTTTAATTTCCTACTCATTGGCGGTGAGTTCATCTTTCTCATTTATTATACAAATAATTTGGTTTTCTTCTTTCTTTTTAATCAAATACCCAGAGGTCTATCAATTTTATTGTTTTCTTTCCACAAAACCAACTCTTGATTTTATTTTTTAGTCCAATTATATTTTCTTTCAATTTTATTTTCTTCTTGCATTTTTAGAATTTCTAATTTAGTAATTAATTGAGGGTTTTTAATTTGTTCTTTCTCAAATTTTTTTAGTTGTGTGTTTAGTTCATTGATTTCCTCCTTATTTTATTCATGTAAGCAATTAAAGATATAATATATCCCCTAGTAACTGTGTTGGCTGTATACCATAAGTTTGGATATATTGCCTCATTATTGTCATTATTTTGGATGAAATCCTTAATTCTAATTATGATTTGTTGTTTGATCCACCCATTCTTTAAAATGAGGTCATTTAGTTTCCAATTAGTTTTAGGTCTATCTCTCCATGGCTCATTATTGCACATTATTTTTATTTCATTATGATCAGAATGAAGTTTTCAGTATTTCCACCTTTCTGCATTTATTATAAAGTTTTTTTATGCCCTATCACAGTCAATTTTTGTGTAATGCCATGTACTGCTGGAAAAAAATATTCCTGCTGGAAAAAAAATATTCCTTTCTATCCCCATTTGATTTTCTCTAAAGGTCTATCATTTCTAGTTTTGCTAACAATATCTTTACCTCCTTTATATCTTCTTGTTTATTTTATGGTTAGATTTATCTAAATTTGAAAGAGGGAAGTTGAGGTCTCCCACTAGTAGAGTTTTGTTGTCTATGTCTTCCTCTAACTTATTCAGCTTCTCCTTTAAGAATTTGATGCTATACCATTTGGTGCATACATATTACTATTGAAATTGCTTCATTGTCCATGGTACCTTTTAGGAGGATATAGTTTCCTTCCTTATTTCTGTTAATGAGATGTATTTTTACAACTGCTTTTTCTGAGATAAGGATTGTTACCCCTGCCTTTTTCACTTCAGCTGAAGCAAAATATATTCTGCTCTGAACTTTTACCATTATTCTATATGTGTCTTTATTCTTCAAATGAGTTTCTTGTAAGCAGGATATTGTAGCATTCTGGTTTTTAATCCACTCTGCTATTCATTTATTTATCTATTTTTTAGGGTTTTTTGCAAGGCAATTAGGTTAAGTGGCTTGCTCAAGGCCATACAGCTAGGTAATTGCCTAAGGCTGGATTTGAACTCAGGTACTACTGACTCCAGGGCTATTGCTCTATCCACTGTGCCACCTAGCTGCTCCTCATTTACATTTTAAAGGAGAGCTCATTCCATTCACATTCAAAGTTATAATTACTAATTCTATTGCCCTCTACGCTTTCTCCCCTGTGTTCATATTTTTCCTCTTTTTTCACCTTAATGGTATTCCCCAGTATTTTGCTTCTGAATACCCTTCAGTGTGTTTTTCCCCTTCATATCTAATGTCCTCCCCTTTCTTTCCCCTTTCCCTTTGTCCCTTCTTCCTTCCCTTCCTTCTGTTAGTTCCTCTTTTCCTCCCCTCCCCCCTTTCCCTTTTAATACTTGAAAGGTAAGATAAGTTTCTTAACTGAGTGTGTGCACATATATGTTAAACCTTCTTTGGGTCAATCCGATGAGAGTGAAATTCAGACCATTCTCATCTCCTTCCTTCTTCCCCTGTATTGCAATAGGTCATTTGTACCTCTTCATGTAATTTGATTTACCCAGTTCAATTTCCTCCATCCTCCTGTTTCTCTTTACTGTCACCCTTTTTAAGGAGATATAGATTTTAAATCATTCTATCAGAGTCATGGAAAAGTCATGAGTGTCTATTACTTCTGGTTATGTATATTCTCTCTAATAGAGTTACAATTCTTAAGAATTATGAGAATCTTTCTCCCATGTGGGAATACAACCAGTTTCATCTTATTGGATAGCAGTTTTTTTTTTTAATTTTCCCTTTCTTACCTTTTCTTGTGTCTTTTGAATCTCCTGTTTAATGTCCAAATTTTCTATTTAGTTCTGGTCTTTTCATCAGGAAAAGTTGGAAGTCGCCTATTTTGTTAAATGGCTATATTTCCCCTGGAAGAGAAGGCTCAGTTTTGCCAGATAGTGAATTCTTGGCTTCATTGCTTGCTCCTTTGTTCTTCAGAATATAGTATTCAGGCCCTTCAGTCCTTAATATTGATGCAACCAGGTCCTGTGTAATCCTTACTGTGGTTCATTGGTATCTAAATTGTTTCTTTCTGGCTTCTTTCAGTATTTTCCCTTCTATCTAATAGTTCTGAATTTTGGCCGCAATAATTCTTGGTGTGTTCATTTTCAATCCCTTTCAGGAGCGGATCAATTTATTCTTTCAATAACTATTTTGTCCTCCTGTTCCATGATATCAGGGTAATTTTCCATCAGTAAATCCTTCGATATCAATGCAGGATTTTTCATCCTCAATCTTTTCAGGAATTCCAATGATTCTTACATTGTCTCTTTTGGATCTATTCTAGTCTTTTGATATTTTGGTTTTGTTTAACAGATTATTGTTGTCTCATGAAGTCACTGGTTTCCAGAGGTTCAATTTTTTTAGAGAAGAATTTTTCTTCTTTTACCTTTTGCAACTCCTTTTCCAATTGGTCAATTCTATTTTTGAAGGCGTTTTCCATTTGCCCAATTGTATTTTCCAAGGATTTGTTTTCTTGTTGCTGGGTGTTAATTTTCTCTTGTATTTCTTTTTCAGATTTTTTTCAATAGAATTTTAAACTCCTTCCTGATCACTTCTAAGAAGTCTTTCTGGGCTGGAGACCCATTCATATTCTCACATTCTCATATTCTCTGAATTAGGGTCTTTGAAGTACCTTTTGATGGACTCCCCTTTCTGTTGGCTTTTCTTCATTTTCCTTGGATATTGGGAGAGGGGCTTATTCACAGACCTTTAGAGTTGAATCCATAGATGCCTAGCTCACTGGGTTTAGTAATTCCAAGTGGATTGGCCAGTATGGGGTGCTTGCTTGAGCTTTTCTCTGGAGTGTCTGTGACCTTGATTAATAGCCCACTCCTTCGGCCTGAGGGTTGGTGGAAGCAGCAGGGTCTGAATTATCCTTGAACAGTGTGTGTGTTGGTCCCTCAGAAGATATAGTTAATGTCCTTATTGCTCACTCAGTACTGAGAAAGATCGGCTGCCCACACATGAGCCTGTGGTGAGATAGGGGGATTATTACTGTGTTTGTTCTAGGAAGAGTAACTTTCTTCCACAGAGATGGAGGGGACTAAACTAGAAATATGGGGACTCTGCTTGAAATATGGGGCCCATGACTCTGATCCCACAGACCTAACTGAAAGGATGGATGTCTAGCCACTGTGCTGGAGCTTTCCCATCTGCTGTGCTGGAACTCTCCCTCCAGCTCTCTGGAGCTTTCCCACCTATCCCTCACAAGCCAATGTGGCTGTTCTCAGGCTAGTCCCTGGGCCTTACCCTTCTGCCCCTGTGCTGGCTCTCTGTTCTGTGACCTCAGCTTACCCAACACTCCTCTGAGACAGACCTTGTTGGTAAATATTCTTCTCCTAGGTACTTTTTCTGGGTATTGTAGCTCTAAATTCTGTTAAGAGGTTTGATTCATCAGTTCTGAATGGAAGCCAGGAGATATTAGTACAGTATCTGGCTTCTTTCCTCCATCTTGGCTGTAAGTAAATGTATTACTTTCAATTGCAAAAATCACCTAAACCATCTGAAAAACTGAAAGTAAAGGACAGGATGTAGCAAAAATGGTGGAATCAAGGCAGGGACTCTAGTGTTCTCCCATCAACTCCTCCATAGACAATTAAATAATGACTCAAAATTCTAGAGTTGTAGAACCCACAAAAAACCAAAAACCAAAAAAACCTAGTGAAACAATTTCTTAGTCCAAGATAACTTAGAAGTTAGGCTGGAAAGGGATATTGCACTAGGGTGTTAGAGGAATACAATCCAGCATGGACCACACAAGGACAGATCATGTTTTAGCAAAATAGAAGATTTTGGAATGAATGAATCAGCAGTAGCAGCTGTTGTTGCTTCCAGAGCTCTCAGCCCACAAACAATATGAAGGAGTTAGACAAATGGTCAAAAGGAGACAGCAGTGATTTCTTGATGGCACTGTGGAAGCACTCTGATGTTTTACCCATACTCACATTCAGATTTCAGTCTTGGGTTATAGTCCCCTGGTGCAAAAAGGTGGACCAGAGTATGTTCCAGGTGAGTGGGGACTTCCCTCACAGTTCCAGGGCACAAAAGAGTGCATATGATCACATTTAGATCACAGCATAGGCAAAGAGATTGGTAAACATACTTCTCCTTAGGATATACCACCTTGGAAGAAGTGAAAATTTATGGTCACAGCCTCAAAAAAAATGAGAAAGCAAAAGAAAAACTCATTATAGAAAGCTACTATTGTGACAGCAAGGATGAAAACAGATACTCAGAAGAAGATTGAAAAGTCAAAGCTCCTACATCTAAAGCCTCCAAGAAAAAAATATAATTTGATTTCAGGTCATGAAAGATCTCAAAAAGGATTTCAACATCAAGAGACATAGAGGAAAAATTTAGAACAGAAATAAAATTGATGAAGGTAAAACATGAAAAACTAGTTAACATCATGCAAAGGGAGACACAAGAGATACTGAAGAAAATAGCATTTTAAAAAAATAGACTAGGCCACATGGTAAAATAAATACTTAAAACCAATGAGGAGAGGAATGCTTTAAAAAGTAGAACTAGTCAAATAAAAAGGGAGGCACAAAGATTCATTGAAGAAAATAACTTCTTTAAAATTGGAATTCAACAAATTAAAGCTGATAATTTTATGAATAATTAAAAATATTAAAACAAAATCAGTAAAACCAAAAAATAGAAGATATTGGCAAATATTTCATTGGAAAAACCATTATCCTGAAAAATAGATCCAGGAGGATATCTTAAAAATTATTGGATTATCTAAAAACCATGGTAAAAAAGAGTTAAGACATCATCATCATTGAAAAAACGTTCAAGGAAAACTGCCCAGGTATTCCAGAACAGAATATAAAATAGAAATGAATGGAATCAATCCATGACTTCCTAAAAGAGATCCCAAATAAAAACTCCCAAGAATATTATAGCCAAATATAAGAGTTCTCAAGTGAAGGGGAAAATATTGCAAGCAGTGAGAAAGAAACAATTTGATTGTGAAGCCACAGACAAGTTAACACAAGATTTACCATTTTCTACATTAAATGATCAGGTGGTTTGGAACATTTTTTTTGGAAGATTAAAGTACCTTAGATAGCAAACAATAATCAATTGTCCAGCAAAATTGAATGTGGTCTTTCACAGGAAAAGATAGACATCCAATGAAATAAGGGACTTTCAAGCTTTCCTGATGAAAAGACCAGAGCTGAATTGAAAATTTGACCATCAAATATAAGTCTCAGAAGAAGCATAAAAAGGTAAACAGGAAAAGGAAATCACAAGGGAATAAATAAGGTGAACAATTTATATTCATTCATGGGAAGATGATGCTAACAACTCAAAAAGTTTCTCCTTATTTGGGTAGGTAGAAAGAGGACAAATACAGAGAAAACACAGGTGTGAGTTAAATATGAAGGCATGATATCTTAAAAATAATATTAAGGACTGAAAGAGAAAGGTACTGGGAGAAAGGAAAATGGAGAGGTAGAATGTAGTAAATGATCTCGCATAAAAGAGTCAAGAAAAAAATTTATAATGAGAAGAAGGGGGCGGAGCTGAAGGGGAGTGTGTGAACCTTTTTTTCTAATCAAACTTGACTCAATGATGGGATGACATGCACACTCAATTGGGTATAGAAATTCATCTTACCCTACAGTAAAGTAGGAAGGGAAGAGGATAAGGAAAAAAGGAAGGGTGATAGAAGGGAGAGTAGATTGGGGGAGAGCATAGTTAGAAGCAAAACATTTTTGAGTAGCAACAGGGTAAAGGAGAGAGAGAATAGACTAAATGGGGAGATAGGGTGGAGTCAAATTCAATTAGTAATAGTAGCTTTTTTTTTTAAGCAGCTCCTGCCATTTATTAACACCATGTTGATTTAATAAAATTGCTGGGACTTGTCCATGGTGCTCTTGATATACAATGCCCTCATATTTTGCCAATTTTTCTTTAGCAAAGAAACCAGGAAGTTGACAACCAGAGCTGTTGTAGACAAGCTCATTATCTGAAATCTTCACATGGCCAACAGCTACTGCCAGACACAGCACCCTTTTCATCTGGAACTTGATTGTAGATTTAACCTCATCAATTTTTGTCACCATATTCTCATTGTGGGTGAGCAGAGATGGAAGCTTGCCATCTTTTTTTCAGACCAGGGCCCAGGATTTGAGGGATTTGCTTGATCAAGGACTCAGAGGCCAAAAAGGCATCATATTTTTTAGTCAGTTTCATGACCAATTTCTTGTTATTATCCAACTTCTTCAGGGATCTCAATATCCATGTGGGGGATGTCTACAGCTTTGGCCTCATCACAGTGCTGCTGGTCTCCTAGGACACACACAGAGAAAATTTAGGTCAGGGGTGTGTGGATTTGAGCCTGACAGTGCCTGAGAAACAGTTGTCTTTTGGGGGATCATAGTTTTTCAGACTAATCTGCACCAGCACATTTTCCAAAAACTTGCTGCATTTGCACTGGGTTCCATGCAAAAACCTCATGCACAGTTTCATAAAGTGTGTCATGAGCAACTTTGCTGCTCATGGTTGTTGTGTCATATGTATTCCAGGCTAAGAGCTATGAAGGGTTAACACAGAACTACTTATGCGCTTTACAAAGCAAGATGTGCTTCAGAGCTTAGATAAGGGAGTAGCTGCATGTCTGAGCTAACAAGGTGTATTCCCAGGCTCAGATAGATAGCGCATTCTGAGATAATTACCTTCTGCACTTTGTTTATCAAATCACTGTTTGGTTCTCAAAACAATCTTCACTCTGTTTATCAAAACACTGTTTTGTTCTCAAAACAATCACCTAAGACATACACAAGATATGCATGTGAAAAAAATGCTTGCTAACACGCTTATGTAATTGGTTATGTAAATGTAGAGTATAAAAGTATGTATCCTGTAATCAATAAACAAACCAGCTTATGCATCATATTGATGTCAGCCTGAGGTCCCTCCCCTGGACTCAACACATGGTGGCTTGCTGATCACAAACTGGGAAAAGGAGTGATAGTAGCTTTGAAAAAAAAACATTGAAGCAAGTTTCCCTGATAAAGGCTTAACTTTTCAAACACAGAGAACTCAGTCAAAATTATAAAATTTATAAAAAATTTATAAAAATAAGCTCCGACAAATGATCAAAAGTTATGAATAGGTTTCAGGTGAAATAATCAAAGTTATTTATAATCATATGAAAAGTGCTTTAATTTATGATTTGTTGGAGAAATGCAAATTAAAAATGTGATTTACTGATGTACTGTCTCATATCTATTAGATCAATCAGGACAGATTAAGAAAAGGAAAAAATGTTGGAAGGGGTATGTGGAAAATGTGACACTCATGCATTGTTAGTGGAGTTGCAACCTGATTCAACCATCCTGTAAAACAATGAAAAATTTCTTTGTCCTAACAATACCATTACTAGCTCTGTATTCCCAAAGGGATTATATAAAGGAAAAAGACCTTTATGTACAGAAATATTTACAGCAACTCTTTTCAGGTAGTTCGAAATTGAGAGAATGCTTATTAAATGTGGAATGATTGAACAAATTATGGTATGTAATTACAATGGAATACTATTCTGCTATAAAAAGTAGTGAGCTGATGTTCATGTAAAAACCCAGAAAAACTTACCTTAGTTAATTCAAAGTGAAATTTTCTGTATACAAAGAAACAACAATATTTGTTGATGATCAATTGTGAATGACTTTGCTATTCTAAGCATTATAATGAACCAAAATAACTGAAGGATTTATCATGAATAGTACTATATATTCTCAGAGAAAGAATGAATAGTGTCTGGATACAGATTGAAGCATACTTTCTTTGTAATTTTCTCATTTTTCTTGATTTTCTAATAAAACTACCTATAGTCACATGATAAACATAGTTTTAAATGCCATCTAACTCCTATCAGATTGATAATATGACAGAGAAGGAAATTAATAAATGTTGGGGGAGATGTGAAAAAATTGGGAGATTAATGCACTATTGTTGCTTTCATTCAGGAGAACTATTTGGAACAAGTCCCAATGGGCTGTAAAACTGTGTACATCTTTTTACTTAGCAAAACTAATAATAATTCTGAATCCTAAAGACATGTTTTTTTAAAAAGGAAAATTACTTTAAATAAAAAAAGTTGAATTCTTTATGTTCTGGCAAAGAATTGGAAATTTAGGGGATGCCCTTCAACTGAGGAATAAAACCAGTTTTGGTATTTTGCAGTCATTGAATACTAGTGCTATAAGAAATTATGAGCAGGATGTTTTCCAGTAAAATCTGGAAATATTTACACGAACTGAAGAAAATTGAAATTAGTAGAAGCAGAGAAGCAGTTTCCACAGTAATAGCAATAGTGTATAATGATCAACCTTGAATGACTTAGTAATTCTCAGTAATACAAAGATCTTAAACTAATTCAAAAGATTTTTGATTATAAATGCTACTCGGGAGCCATGGCAGAGTGAAGCAAACTTAAAAAATTCCTTAATATTTCTTGGTATTTTTTTAAACTGTTTTCTTTCACAACATGATTAAAATAAGAATATGATATTTATGACTGCGCATGTATAATCTCCATCAAATATTTTATTTTCCAAATGAGGAGAGACAGGATATAGCGAAGAATGGAATTATAACCTAAGTTTTTTTTAAAAAATTGTTAAAATTGTTTTTACATATAATTGGAAAATACTTAAAATACTTAAGCTAATTTTCTCCTCATTGAAATTAATTTATGCAAGCATAAACAGTTGCAAAGATAGTCTAATTTCTTCCATTAATATTTAGTATTTTTTATTGTATGTCATTTGATTAGAATTAAATAACATTTTCTTACTTTGCTCAAAAACTTGTTTATCTTCTCCCCTAGGATAAAGTCTAGTGCATTGAATCATAGAATCATAACATCTTAAAATTTGTGAGCTATCTATTTGATATTACCACCTATGACAGAAACACTGAGGAATAGTCATTCCACAATCTCATTTATACCACCTAATCAGATTCTAACCATTCAAGGTTCAGGCTAACATGTACTACTTTTGTGAAACTTTTTCTGACTACTCCAATCCATATTTCTGTCTGTCTGTCTGTCTCTGTCTCTGTCTCTGTCTCTGTCTCTGTCTCTCTCTCTCTCTCTCTCTCTCTCTCTCTCTCTCTCTCTCTCTCTCTCTCTCCTGGAATACTTTAACAATTGCCTGTACCATTAATCAGGCACTAAACTAACAAAGTCTTGCATTTCCATTTGATTTTCTGTGTCTTACTTCATTTTCTCCAATTCTAAATTGTAAAGAACTTGAGGGCAAGGACCATATTTTGCCATTCTTCATATCAACCATTGGTCTGATCAAATTGACTTGTACAGAGTAGGCACTCAGTAAAGACTGACTGATTACTGAAAATTATTCAGAGAAGAAATGCAAGGGATTCAGAAACAGTTTGAGTCCTTTTCTGAGTTTAAAGAAGGTGTGGAGCTCTAATTATGAACCACAGACTAAATGAAATGAATTAACAGGATTAGAAATAATAGCAGAATAGTATCAAGCTCTTCTTCCTGTAGAGTGCAAGGGAATAATATAGAAAAAGAAAAAGGGAGGAAAAGATAAGAATAATTATAATCATATTTGACTTCAAGTTTAATATATTAATTCAAAAACTCTTGAGACTTCTGCTCATTAGGAGTCAGAAATGATGGTTATAGCAAATTATTGCTTCCTAAACCAATGTGATATATGTTTAGATCTGATCTGTACCTATGACCAAAGCAGAATAAGCAGATTATTGTTGCTGACATGAAACATCTATCACATAATTACAATAGATATAATTTAGAAATCAAAACCAATTATTTTTCAAGCACAATTTATAACCCAAGATGGATTGGTCTTAAACAATAGTTTAAATAAAAATGAGAAACATACACATGATTAAGGGAGGTATACAGACCAAGTATATATACTAGTCAATATCAATGGATTTTTGATTTTCTCAGTTTTCTTCCATTTAAAAAAAATGACTTCAAACCAACATTAAATTAGCTATAATGATACAATTAAGAATTTAAGTTAATATATATTAATTTATGCTTAAGGCTTATGGCCAATCATGTAACATTAGCAGACAATTTCAATGCTTTATTAGCATCTACACAACAAAAAGAGAGTCAGTAAATGAAACTCTTGTGGACAATAAATAAATTAGTCAGTCAATCTATTAAGAACATGCTTTTTACTAGGCACTAGGAATACAGGAGCAAAAGAAAAATATACTACCCTGGAGGTACTTGCATTCTATCATGGAGACTATATATATATATATATATATATATATATATATATATATATATATATATATATATATATACACAAATTAATTTTAATGCAGAGAGCTTATAAATTGGATGAATGTGAAAATGCTTAATGTAAGTGAATACAAGCTGAGTTTTAAAAGAAAAGAGGAATTCTAAGATCGGGAAGTAAAGATAGATGATATTCTAGGAAGGTAGGACAACCTACCCTAGACAAATATTCAAGAATGTCAGAAATGGAGATACCTGAAGAACAATAAGAAAACTACCCACATAAATGAGGTCACAGATTCATTGAATAATTGCTGAAATATCAACATAAGAAATTAAGATATTTTCTGCTCTCTGCTTCACTGTATATTCTCTTGAAGGGAGATAGTTATTTTCCTCTATCTTATCAATCCTTCAAAAGTTAGCTCTTCTAATAATTTTTGATTAATGACAATATTCTTCCCTTACTACCCACCAGATTATTCTCTAAACAAATTTCAGTGTATTTGTTACAGTAGAAAAACAGTGTATTTATATTATTATTATTATTGATATCAACCAGAAACAAATTTAGTTTACTATTACCTCTGATCTGCTTTTCAGGGAAATAAGAGAAAATATTTATATGATAATTTTTTATATTTGCAATTATATTTTCATTTTATATTTCCTAGGCATTTTAATTTAATCTTGCTTCTGACTCCCTTTTTTTTCTTCATCTATATCTGGTATTACAGAGTGAGGGTTTTTAGAATAGATTCATCAATTGCCCAAAGATTTAGTGATGTTCATGAAGGCAAAGAGAAACTAATGTGTTATAGAATGATTTGCAACTATAAAGTTTACAATTAAAGTTTCTGATAAAAAGGAAAACAATGAGTCAAAAGATACTATTAATGAAAGCATTCTTGTTAGTTTGATTATTTTTTTACTATATAAAATCCTTACACATTTAAATAAACTTACATGTACAAATTACTGTTTTGGCATATCATATTTCTTTATATGTGACTATTATGGGTCAATTTTTTGTCTTTCTCCTGAAAGACAGGACTGTCTTTTCCTTTCTGTATAATGATTTCTACCCCATGTTAAAAATTTCAGATAACCCAAAAGGCAATGAAATGTCCTGTAGCTCTAAGTATGGTATATGCATATATATATATATATATATATATATACATATATATATATATATATAATATATGTGTGTGTGTATTTGTGTACGTGTACATATATGCGTGTACATATTTATATATGTATATTAAAAGAAATGATACTTTGCATCATTAAAGGCATCAAAGACATCATTTTCATAATTACGTGTCTGCATTTAAAAAGCAACACAACCTGAACCCCTCCTAAGTGTCCTACACACTGGATTAAAATGCAATTGTTTAATATTTTTTAAAAATGTTGAAAAAGTTAGATAAAGCATAGGTATTGCTAATATGTTGTTTTCTAAGCCAATATTTATACTGTAGGAATTCTTGTATACAGTTCAATGGTCCCTCTTTTTATTTGTGTTTGACACACTTGTTTAAAAGATATAGAGGAAAAATGAGATGGTTCAAATCTGATGTACAATCCTAATGCTAAACTCCTAAGCAGAAAATCCTAAAATATGCAGAGACATAGTTCTAGAACTTTGCCTCGATATGCACATATTGGTTTTATGATGGAGCATGAAAAAGGACTAAACATGAAAAATTAGCCAAAATTTAAATAGTACTTTCAAGTGTGCAAAGTGTTTTTACATATATTATCTCATTTGATCCTTACAACAATTTTGGAAGGGGTATGAGAGTAAGGTGTTATTTTCATCTTCATTTTCCAGATGAGGAAACTGAGGCTCTCAGAGACCCCTTTAAATAACTTATGCAGGAGCACTAAAAAAGAGAACCTTAGACTCTTCAACAGTTTCAAAATAATTGACCCTAAAATTACCTAAATTATGATTTATTTTCAGAGAAATGAAAATATTGAGTTTTACATAGGGATTATTATTATTTCACGAGTATGACCAGGCTTTATAGGCCATGGCATTTTTCTTTGGGCCAAATCATTCACTTGATAAGAGGGATAGCACTTCAGAATTTTATTTCAGAGATTCAGAGATAATTTTACTTCTCTACTTTTTTATTTTCCTATTCCTTCTGGTCACTGACATAGTTCTAAGTATCAAATATAGAGAAATGAAAACTTTTTAAACTTCATTTTTCAAGAGAGTGCCCCAAATTAGAAGGAGAAGCCACATGAAAGAATGATAAATAGAGTTTTTAATCACAAAACAATATTCCATTTCACAAAGGGTGATTACTCTCCTAACTGTAGGCAGCTGTGACTACTCAAGCAATATGAAACAGAAAGTTGAAGCAATTTCTCATATAATCAATGATTTTTAAAACCTCTTTTCTGGGGTTAAAGTTGTAGAGAGAATCCATTTTTGATGGCTTTTTAAAGACCTTTTTGACCTTTATTTCCCCCACAGCAAATACTTGAGTTTGAGCCAGAGTACAATGGTGAAGCTGAAATAACCCAATTCACTCTGAATTATCAAAACTAGAAATACAAAGTGTGCAAATTTAAAGAATCTACTCCAATTGCTCACATGGCTTATTTGTGCATGACCTGTGGTAGAGCATTCCAAGCTCACATTGGTCTGATCAGACAGAGTTGGACAAACTTCAATTTGACTCAAACATAGTAATGCTATCTTGATCCTCTTCAAGAACAAAGAATAACTATCCCCAAGCCTAGAAAATTCTTCCAACTCCAAACCTTTCTGCACTGTACAGTTGGCTTGTAGTAGTTTTCAAGAAATAGCAAAGATATTTTATTAATTTTTAAAATAAATTTCATTGATATATTTCATTTTAAATCACCCACATTTCCCATTATATCCTCTTCCACTTTTAATAAAGATCAAAAAGAAGAGGGAAAAAAGTTCAGTAAAAGTAAACCGCATAGCAAAAAAGACTGAGATTATATACTTTGCTCTATACTTATAGTCTTTCACTTCTGCAAAGAAGGGAAGAGGTATCCCCTCATATTTATATATTTTTTACTGCTAAATATCTTCTATATAATTTCACAACACTTTACTTTGATTTTTTTTAATCTTTCCATTCTCATTGCTGTAGCCATTGCCTATATATATATATATATGTATATATATGTATGTGTATATATATATGTGTATGTATATATCTTGTTCTATTTTATTTTGAATCAGTTTATGTCTTCTAGAGATTTTCCATAATCATCATTTTAACTATTTCTTATGGTACAGTAATATTTCATTAATTATTCTATAACTGATTTTAGCTTTTCCTTAATTGATGTATGCTATTTAATTGATGTAGTAGCTACACAAAAAAAAATTGCTATAACTATTTTTAAATTCGTAGGGTTTTTCTAAGATATAATTTTAATTGATCTGATGCCTACAATGTTCTCCTGGTAATGGTCACTTTATTTTGTATCAGTCCATAGGAGACTGCCCAGGATTTTCTGAAAACATACTACTTGTCATTTCTTTCCAGCACAGTAGTATTTTATGATAAGAATAAAATGCAAATTCTTCAACCATTCTCCAATTAATGGACATCTCTGCAGTTTCTAATATTTTGGCACCACAAAAGTACATACTGTAAAATAATGTTGTACAAAGTTATTTTCTCCATTTCTTTGATCTTTTGGGGAATAAGCATAATTTTAGTATTTCTCAATCAAACTATTAAAACAGTCTTGAGCATAGTTCTAAATTGTTTTCTAGGGTGTCAACAATTTTAAACTCCTCTTCTCTTTTCACCTTTCAGACTTGATAGTATTCCATCACATTTCATATACCATAATTTTTTCAACCATTCACCAATAGATGGGAATCCTCTCAAATTCCAATTCTTTGACACTAGAGAAAGAGGTGCTATAAATTTTTTGTACATGTGGGTATTTCCCTCTTTTTTGTGATCTTTTTGGGATGTAATCTAATCATGGTATTGCTGGATCAAAATGAATATACAGTTTTAGTGTCCTTTGGGCATAATTCCAGATTGCTCTCCAGAATGGTTGAATTAATTCACAACTCCACCAACTGGGCATTAGTGTCCCAGTTTTCCCACATTCTCTTCAACATTGATTATTTTCCATTTTTTATCATTTTAGTCAATCTAATGATTGTGAGTTTGTAATTCAGAATAGTTTTGATTTGTATTTTTCTAATCAATAAGGTTTTATAGCATTTTTTTCAAAATGACTATAGTCTGATTTCTTCACCTGAAAACTGTCTGTTCATGTCCTTTGACCATTTATCAATTGGAGAATTGATTCACTTTGCAATATAGTTTAGAAATTAGTCCTTTATCAGCAATACTAGTTGTGAAAATTGTGTCTCAGCTTTCATTCTAATATTACTTGCATTGGTTTTATTTTGCAAAAAAATTTAATTTAATGCAGTTGAAAATATCCATTTTGAAATTAATTATGTTTTCCATCTCTTCTTTGGTTATAACTCCCCTCTCTGACATATCTGATAGAAAGACTATTTCTTGTTCTTCTAATTGACTAATAATGCCAACACTCTTTATGTCTAAATCCTATACTTGTTTTGATCTTATCTAGTATAGGATGTGAGATGTTGGTCTATGCCCAATTTTTGTCATACTATTTTCCAGTTTTCCCAGCAGATATTGTTAAATAGTAAGTTCTTATCCCAGAAGCAAAATGATTTTAGATGGCTTGACCTTTCTTTGCATTTTTTTCAATTCATTTCCATGATGTTCTTTCTTTTGTTCCTCCTGTTGAATTTCTTTCTTTCTTTTTTTTTTTTAGGTTTTTGCAAGGCAAATGGGGTTAAGTGGCTTGCCCAAGACCACACAGTTAGGTAATTATTAAGTGTCTGAGACCAGATTTGAGCCCAGGTACTCCTGACTCTGGGCCAGTGCTTTATCCACTATGCCACCTAGCCGCCCCTCCAGTTGAATTTTGTTACTATTTTTTCAAGTTTTGAAAACAGCATTTTGGTAGGCACTGAATAAGTAATTTAATTTGGTTAGAATTTTCATTTTTATTTTTTTAATTTGGCCTATCCATGAGCAATTTATATTTTCCCACTTATTTAGGTCTGCTTTTAGTTATGTGAAAATTTCTTTGTAATTGTGTTCATATAATTTATGCATTGTCTTGGGAAGCAACTCCTGAAATATTTTTGTTGTCTACAGCAACTTTAAATGATATTTCTTTTTCTTTCTCTTGCTGTTGGGTTTTATTGACCTGATATATAGAAATGCTGATGGTTTATGTGGTTTTATTTTATATTCTGCTACTTTGCTAAAGTTCTTAACTATTGAAAGTAGTTTTTTTGTTGATTTTCCATAGCTTTCTAAGTGTACTATTATAGTATATAGTATAGAGTGAGAATTTTATTTCCTCATTGCCTGTTCTAATTCTTTTAATTTCTTTTTCTTATTATGAAAGCTAATGTTTCTAATATAATATTGAATAATATTGTTGAAAATGGGCATCTTTGTTTCAGCCATGATTTTGTTTGGAATGTGTTTTATTCCCATTACATATACTGCTTTGCTGATGGTTTTGGATAGATACTTTATCGTTTTTAAAGAAAACTCTATTCATTCCTACGTTCACTAGTGGGTTATTTTTTGAGTTTTTTTTGCAAAGCAGTGGGGTTAAGTGACTTGCCCAAGGTCATCCAGCTAGGTAATTATTAAGTGTCTTAAGGCAGGATTTGAACTCAGGTCCTCCTGACTCCAGGGTTGGTGCTCTAATCACTACACCACCTAGCTGCCCCACTAGTGTTTTTAATAGTAATGTGTGCTGTATTTTGTCAAAGCATTTTTAAGCATGTATTGATAAAATCATATGACTTCTGTTAAGTTTTTTATTGATATTGTCAATTATTTTGATTGTTTTCCTAATATTGAACCATCCCTGCATTTCTGGTATAAATCCTACTAGCTTATATTATATTATCCTAGAGATAGCTTGTAATCTCTTTGCTTAAATTTTATTTAAAATGCTTTCATTAGTATTCATTAGGGAGATTTTGTTTATGTTACCTCTTTCTGGTTTAGGTTTTCAGCACTGTGCTTGTACATAAAAGGAATTGGGCTGAACTCCACTTATTTTTTCCATGAGTTTATATAGAATTGGAATTAATTTTTCTTTCCATGTTTGGTAGAATTCAATTGTAAATTCAATTGGTCCTAGAGATTTTTTTTGGGGGGGGGGATTTCATTGATGACTTGTTCAAATTTCTTTTAATTATATGAAGTGCTTCATTCATTTTCAAGCTATCCTTTTGCAGGGACCATACTAATCTTCTCTGTATCATTTTAATTTTAGGATACATGCTCTGGAAGTATACTTTTGATATTACTCATTACTTCTAAATCATTTAAACATTTTCACTTTATCAAGACATTCATGGTATGAGATATTAGTTTATACCTAATTTCTGCAAAACTGCTATTTAACTTTCCAAGCAATTTTTGTCAAACAAGAAGTCAGCAAAAATTTGGATTTTGGGATTTATCACAAACTTAATTACTCTGGTAATTTGCTTCTGTGTATATTGTATATCTATTATATAGACTAATAACATCACTCTATTTCTCAGTTAGTACCAGAATGTTTTAATGATTATTGGTTTGAATATAGTTTTAAATTTGGTAGGATGCCTCCATTCACATTTTTCATGTTTTATAAAAATAATCTTGACATTTTGTTCTTCTAGATGAATTTTGGTATTTTTTATAGTTTTATAAAATAATTCTTTCACAACTTGATTATGATGGCATTGGCTAAATAGATGAATTTAAATAAGATTCCAATTTTTATTGTTATCTCAATCTACTCATGGATAATTAATATTTCGTAAATTATTTAGATATGTATATATTTGTGTGAATGATATTTTGTAATAGTTTTATATAAACTCTGGTTTAATTTCAGTAGGTAAACTGCAAAGAATTAATTTTTAATTTTCTGGAGCTACTTTAATTTCTCTTTTTATCTCTTTCTACTGGGTTTTATTAGTTTTATACACACATACATATATTTACATAGTAATGATTTCTGTGAATTCATTTTGTATCTTGAAATATTGCTTAAGTTGTTAATTTCTTGAATTAATTTTTTTAAATTGTTTCACTAGGTTTCTCTAAGTATACCATTATATATCATCTACAATGAGTTAAATTTTGCTTTTTCATTACCTATTTTTATTATGTCAGTTTTTTGTCTTATTGATATAGCTAACATGTATAATAATGTATAATACAATATTAAATTCTATAATAGTAGTTATAATAGACCCCCCCCCCGGAAGTTTTATCTTTTATCTCCATTACAGATAATACTGGCTTTTAGTTTTATATAGATATTACGTATCATTATTAGAAAGGCTCCATTTATTCCTGTTTTCTAGTTATTTTTTAATTAGGCATAAGTGTATTTTGATAAAAGATGTTTTATGCATTTTTGGAGATACTAAAGTGATTTTGTTGTTTTTGCTATTTATGTGATCAATTGTGCTTATAGTTTTTCTAATAATACAGTCCTGTGTTCTTGCTGTACATGATACCTAGTTATAGTATTATACCTTTGCAATACGTTGCAATAATCTCCTAGAATATTATTTAAATTTTCATATCAAAATTCATTAAATTTCTTGGTTTATAGTTTTCTGTCTCTATTTTTGCTACATCTACTTAATGTATCTAAATGAAATTTGTGTCATAAGAAAAATGTGTTATAACTTTCCAAAGAGTTTATATGGTATTGATTATCCTTTAAATGTTTGGTAAAATTCACTTGTAAATCCATTCACTTGTAAATCTGTTTTGCTCTTTTTCATTTGATTTTTAAAATTTTAAAATATTTTTTGAATTTTTCCAAACCTGAAACCAATGCACATTTTTGTTTGAGGCTTTGAATGTTACTCCTTTGATTTCATTGTTTTCTTCTTAGTTTGCATTTCAATTTCCTTACTATCATAGTAATTTTCTATGGTCCCAGTCTTTTTGTTGTTGTTGTTTGTTTATTATTTCCAACCTATTTTTTTAGCTTTATATTAAAGTTCAAGTCTGCTTCCAGTTTGGATGGTGACACTTTCCCTAGCTTAAGGTCTTTTTTGCTGGTTTTTTTTACTTGAACTGTTTCAGTGGGTCTTTAAATTTTCAGTTTTTCCAAAATGGTATGATCTAATCTGTGCTCCAGGATATAAGCAGTCACAAGTACTCTTTTTTCCAACTTGTGATCAGGGTCCTTGATCCTACTCTTTTTCATCTTAGAACTTACTACCTGGAATTATATATGGGCAGGGAAACAAATTCCTATATTCAGTGACAGCAAAAGATAGAAAGAGTATAGGAAAGCAAGTCTATAAAGCAAACATAAGTTTTCCCATACATCCCCAAGAAAATACTGTATAAATAGCATTATTGACTGATTAAAAAACAAACAAAAACAAATTTAAAAAAAATTTATTTTTATTTGAAAATTCTGGACTTTTCTGCTTTAAGTTTAATATTGAACAAAAAGTCTAGCATGACAATATTTGCCATGCCATGACTTTGCCAAATTTTTCATTACATATGTTATTTAGAACTTGTTCAAGTACTATTATATACTCTCGGCGTATCTTTTGTTTGCAGAAAGCTAGGGAAATTTTTTTTTCTTGGAAGCTTCTATCCTTTTATACCTTGTCTCTCCTATCTGATCATTTCACTTCATCTCCTTGCATTGGCAATGAACAGAAAGTAAAATTCCAAGAAGTTCTTGAACTATAGAATATTTTATCAATTTACACTGGCATGTTATGGAAACTCATCTCCTCATGCAACTTAATTCTCTGTTTTAAAGTCATCAAAATGATAGAAAAAAACGAGAGAGAAGAGTCATAGGTGAAATATCATTGAAGTTGCTGCCCAGAGTGTGTCATTCTTTTAGATGAACTGCCACAAACTCGACAAGTTGTTTTACAGTTCATCAACTGTCCTTCCCTTCCTCCACCAACTTTATTATGCTGATTTGAAGTTTTTCAAAAGGAACAATTGGAGAGTGGCTTCATATTCTTGTAAACTGTCACACAAAAAGAAATTTACAGTATTCAGTAATACTGTTGCAACTGCTCATCTGGCCTAGGAAATGTCTTAAAGAATGCTTTTGAAAAGGAAGCTGTATATCTGTGTTAATGTTGATGATGAACATAATGGTCTTAAAGGAGGATACACTGTTAGCTACAGGTTATGGTGGATTAAGAAAAATTCAGTTCAATTTAATTCAACAATATTTATTAAGTGCTTAATATATGAAAAATTTTGTTAGCATTAGACTTCAAAGGTGAAAAAAATCATCCTTGCCCTCAAAGAGCTTATATTCCAATGTTCAGAAATAGATAACATATATAGAATGTGAGATGAGAGATTCAAAAAGTTATCCTAGGAAATTTGAAGAAAGAGATCATGTTCATCCAGGGAGGTTCAGAAAATGGTTCACAGCAAAAGTGCCACATGAGCTGGTTCATGAAAAAAAGGAAAAATTTCAAAGAAAGAAATACAGTTGAAGGACAAATGTAGTCTAGATTTGGGGGATAGGTTACATTGAGAGCTAGAGAATGAAGATTGAGACTAAGGAAATGACTAGTCAAGGTTATTAGAAAAATAGGGTGCTGGGTGAGAGGTGGAGCAAGCCTGGGACAGTAAGTGGGAGTCAGATCATAGAAGCTTCTAAATTCTAAGCTAAGGAGTTTGCATTCCTTATCTAGGGGAAAGGGAGTCAGTAAAAGCAAAGGGCCACACATTTAGAATGCTATATGCTTGAAAGCTGATTTAGAACCAATTTTAAGCTTCACTTCAGTGTGAATCTAAGAAAATCACTCAAGTTCTTTGTGCTCTAGGTAACTGTCCTAAAACTGGGAATTAAAAAGAAGGTGCAAACATTCATGGGTAGAGTTTTCTCATTTGGATGTTCTTGTATCAGTGAAATCACAGATGAAATGCCTCTCCCTTTCTAGCTTGAATTCTAATTACTAATTTAAGTATACATGCTAACAGGACATCTGTCTTCAGTTAGTTATCCAATAGTAAGAGTAGACAGGCAATTGACACAGTAGTTGTGATGTACTAGACAATCAAGTCAAATATTGTAATAAAAATCTCTGATGTACCAAATCCTGCCTAGAATGGGACACATTCGACCTGGTGGGTACTAAGCTTTGAAATCTTTAATATTCTAGAGTTTGAGTATAAGCTAAATTTCATTAGACAGCCCAGTTTCTAAGAGAGGTACATATATAAGGAAAAGTCTGAACTAGGAGGAGTGTTTGGACATCTTTCCATTCCTTTAGTGTGTGCTACCTTATTAATTTTATCTTGCTAGAAGCTTCTCATTGTCCTAAATCTGTATTACCAGGACCCTGACTGTATTTTTGTGCTTCTTCTCATTAAAAAAAAATCCTTGTTTTATCTTTCACGCTCTTGGGGGAGAGTAATAATGGAATCCCTCAAGTGTTGATTAGATAACACTGTACTAAGGGAGATGGACCTTCTGAAAAAAATATGAATTTATTGTCTTATTCAAATAATTGATCTATTAATGAGAATTTCAGTTTAGATAGAAAAGAAGAATTAAGAATTTGGAGTTTGGAAAGAACAAGATGGTAGGGAGAATATAAATTTTAAAGAAAATTGCTGTCTAAGAACCACATCAATGAAATAAATAATGCTTTTCATAGGAATCATAGTAATTTGGAAGAATTGAAATCATGAAAATCTAGGGCAGTTCCATAATTTTATAAAATTATAAAAAATTATCAACTAAGTCAAAACAAAGGATTTTGCTATTAGGGAATGGAATAAATGCTAAATTGGTAGAGGCAAAAGTCGTGATTTTGAATTAAGAAGACTTGAAAATGTACAGTGACTCTAAACATTCATCAGCTTTGTAAAGTAAGGCGACTCACCTTCACCCTATATTTGAAAATATTATGAACCATCCAATCTACAAATTCATTGCTTTTCTTGAATAACCTCACCATACCCAGTTCCTTGATTTGTACTCTTTCTGACTGAAATTGAGTAGTGGGTAAAGGATGGGATTGGCTCAATCCCCATTGTTTTAGAGCAGATAGTGATTACATTGTTGCTGCATCAAGTGGCACACTAGTATTTCCTGTTAATCTTTTAATACTTTTTATTTGCTTTTAATCTGCTTTAATCTATTTGTAAATCAAATACCCTTCTCTTATATTTTGGTGGCTCCATGGACACTCAGAGTGAATACTGATCAGTCCTGTTTGCAAGGACTGTTACTGTCAACTTCACACCCTTGTTCTTCAAACTGTCATTACTATAATATTGGTGAAAAACTTTTCAAAACACTTGGTAATCTTATTCCATAAGAATGTCAATAAATTTCATTACTTAAAATTCCTCCTTGTATACATTGATGATAGACTTTCTCTGGGCTCAAACTAGATTAATTCCCCAAGTTTAATTGTACCACACCATGTTTTATAAATTTCATAAACACAAAAAATTTATAAAAAAAATTTAAGCCCCTTGAAGAAATTGCTTTTCTCTCCTAGTGTTGTGTGCTGGTTGGCTAATCTATTGCTTGCAACTATTGTGACCTATTTCTCGACTTAGTGCAGCTGAAGTCAAGTTCTCAGGTGAGTATTGAAGAGGTGGGAGAGAAAAAAATGGCAAGTTCTCCATTTATTTAGCAGCAAGCAAGAATTTAAATACACCTTTTAGTTCCTGGTATCTCCCATACACATGATATTCTGCAAACTGCCACTCAAACAATGCTTCAGTGCTCGTAAACAGTAGATGATCAGTGAACTCAGAAACTATACTTTCTCAGTCTTAGTGTTCTCACACAATGTTCTAGGAGTTGCCAAACAGGAGGAACAGATAAGAAGATCCAGAGAACCAACCAAGAAAATTAGACTAAAGGTGTACCTGGGCAAGAGGAGTGCTAGGCCATTTCCAGTCATGCAATGACCTCTCTGTGATCCTCAACAGTCCCTTACATCCTAGACCTAGGTAGTTCATACATGGATTTATCAAATCTATGAGATTTCTCTAAGAGAACATTTGGCTTAAAATTTTCATTCAGTCTGATGAAGGGGGTGGGCCTTATTCTTGTAAACTTAAGAATTTCATTAAGGTGGATTGTATTAGCAAAAGGGAGGCATGCAAATATCTTTTCAAATATATCACTTTTTAAATTCTTTTCCCATTTTTATTATTTTTATTATTTTATTATTTTAATAATATTTATTTTATTTAATATTTAACAATATCAATAAATATTAAATAATATTAATCATTAATATTAATCATTAAATTCATTAATTATTATATAAATTATATATTATATTATACATAATATAATATATAATATAATAAATTAATAACAACGAATTAATAATAACATAATAATATAATATATGAATTATATGAATTAATTATTATATAAATTAATCATCAATAAATTATTAATTATTGATATTAAATAAATATTAATAAATATTAAAATGTTTAATAATATTTTTATTTTTTCAGGTGCATGTAAAGATAGTTTTCCACATTCATCTTTTTTTAAAAAATATTTTAAAATTTTATTTTATTTTTCCCTCCTTACATGCAAAAATCAAGTTTAAACATTCTTTTTTTTTTTTTAGATTTTTGCAAGGCAATTGGGGTTAAGTGGCTTGCCCAAGGCCACACAGCTAGGTAATTATTAGGTGTCTGAGACCGGATTTGAACCCAGGTACTCCTGACTCCAGGGCTGGTGATTTATCCATTGAGCCACCTAGCTTCCCCTAAACATTCTTTTTGAAATTGAGTTCTGAATTCTCTCCTTTATCCTCATCCCATCACTCTCATTGAGAAAGTAAGGAATTTGATATAAGGAAAAAATATGTAGTCATGCAAAACATTTCCATAAAGGTTGTAAAGGAAAACAAAGAGCTCTCCCCCACTCCAAAAAAAAAAAAGAAACTTCAAGAAAAATAAAGTGAAAGTATGCTTCAATCTGTATTCAGACACCATTGGGTCTCTCTCTCTGGGGATGGATAATGTTCTTTATCATGATTCCTTCAGCAGAGACTGCTGAGCACTGGTGAGAAATTCACAGCTGATCATTCTTCAATATTACTGCTACATTATATTATTCCATTACATCTGTTCATGTAAGTCTTTCCAGGTTTTTTTTTTTTTTTTTAGATTTTTGCAAGGTAAATGGGGTTAAGTGGCTTGCCCAAGGCCACAAAGCTAGGTAATTATTAAGTGTCTGAGACCGAATTTGAACTCAGGTATTCTTGACTCCAAGACCTGTGCTTTATCCACTATGCCACCCAGCCACCCAGTCTTTCCAGGTTTTACAGAGAGCTTCCTTCCCATCATTTTTCATAGCAGATTATTCCATCATATTCCAACATATCACAATTTGTTCAGATATTCTGCAACTGGTGGGTATCCCCTCAAATTACAATTTCTTACCACCAGAAAAGAGTTGCTATAAAAACCTTATACATATAGGTCATTTTCTATCTGATTTTTTTATTTCTTCTTTGATCTTTGCTAGATCAAAAGGTATGCATGCTTTTATAGTTCTTTGGACTATTTGGGCAATTTGCATCATTTCACATCTCTTATAACAGTACATTAATGTCTCCTTTTCCCTATATCCCCTCTGACACTTGTCATTTCCCCTTTCTATCCCATTAGCCAAACCAAAAGGTATAAAGTAGTAATCAGAACTGTTATTATTTGCCTTTCTCCAATCAATATTGAGTTAGAACATATTTTTTCATGTGCCCATGGATAACACTGATAGTTTCATCCAAAAACTGTTCAAATCTTTTGGTCTTTTATGAATTGGTAAATAGTACTTAAGTTTTTATAAATTTTAATTAATTATATTTAAGAAATCAGAAGAACTTGTTTCAATATTTTTACCTATCAATTACTGTTATTAACTCTATTTACTTCCACCCTATTGGCCTCCACCTCCATTTATTCTATTCTCTCTCTCTCTCTCTCTCTCTCTCTCTCTCTCTCTCTCTCTCTCTCTCTCTTCTTTGACCTCTACCTACACAAAAGTGTATTGCTTCTGACTACCTCCTTCCATAGTTTTCCCTATCTTCTGTTAACTTCAACTTCTTGCTCTCATAACTTTCTGTTCCTACTTTCCTGAAGGGCATGATAGATGTCTATACTCAATTGAGATTGTATGTTATTCCCTCTCTGTATCAATTTCAGTGAGAGTAAGTCTCACTTCACTCATTCTCCATCACCTCCCTTTTTTCTGCTCCACTGCAAATTTTTTCTTACTTTTATGTGATATAACTTATCCTATTCTACCTCCCCCCTTTCCCTTTCTTCCAGTAAATTCCTCTCTTACCTCTTAGTTCCATCTTTTTAATATATTTTCCTTCCCTATTCAACTCCCACCTGTGACTTTTTTTATCTATATTTTTATATATACTTTTGAGTCTCATATTTGAAGATCAATTTATCTGTTCAGTGCTGATCTTTTTCATCATAAAGTTTGAGACACCTCTTATTTTAATGAATGTCCAGCTTTTCCGATGTGTAAGCACAATGTTGCCGGATACTTGATTCTTGCTTTAAATTCAAGCTCTTTTGCCTTCCAGAATCATATATGCCAAGTCCTTTGAAACCGTTACATAGAATCTTCTAAATCTTGTGTTATCCTGCCTGTGTCTCCATGATAATTAAATTGTTTCTTTCTGGTTGCTTGTGATATTTTCTTCCTGACCTGGGAGTTATGGAATTTAGTCAAACTGTTTCTGAGAGTTTTCGTTTTTGGATCTCTTTCAGGAAGTGATAGATAGTTTTATTCAATTTCTATTTTACCCTCTGGTTCTAGAATATTGGGACAGTTTGCCTAGAAGATTTTCTGAGAGATGACATCTAGGCTCTTTTCTTGATCATGGCAGCTTTAAGTAGTCCAAATTATCTCTCCTGAATCTCTTTTCAAGGTCAGTTGTTTTTGCCAATAAGATTTTTCACATTGTCTTCTACTTTTTCATTCTTTTCATTTTACTTTATTGTTTCTTGATTTCTCACAAGTTAATCAGTTTTCCTTTGCTCCATTCTATATTTTAAGGAATTATTTTCTTCAGAAAGTTTTTTTTGTACCTTCTTTTTTCATATGACTAATTCTACAATTAAAGACATTCTTATCCTTATTGGCTTTTTAGACCTCTTTTTTTCCATTTGACCTATTTTTTTCACCATTCCTCCCCGCCCATCTCCTTCATGAAGTTGCTGGCTTGGTTTTCATGATTTTCCCACATGATTCTCATTTCTTTTCCAGATCCAATTGTAGCAGATTTTTTCCTACTGACTTTCCAAAATGACCTTGACAGTTTCTGGGCTGAGAGGTCTGGACGTTTTCAATGCTGCCACTTACCCAATCAATGGGGCCAATTTAAATTGACATGGCCTGTAATGCACAGCAATTCTCTCTCACCTAGTGCAACACACCAGTTCTGTAAATCTTCCAAGTTCTTGGATTGGAAAATTATTTCACTCTGTCTTTTTGTAGACTTTGCCATATATGGAGAGGTTTACGGGAGAGTTCAAATTGAGTCCCTGCCTTTACTCCTCATCTTGGCTCTTCCTAACATTCATCTTTTTATAAGCTTTTGAGTTCCACATTTTTTGACCTCTCCCCTTTCCCTCTTCCTCCCCATGAGACTGATTATTCTGATGAAAACATATAACTTCTGATAGCATTGATAACCAAATTTTGGTTGTTTATCTGGGGAATTCTCTCAAAACATTTTCATTCTTTAATAAGGAATATACACACTCAAAATCAGATCCTTACACACACACACACACACACACACACACACACAAATACACACACACACACAAACACCCCCCCCCAATTTTTAGTTGTAAACCCAAGGTCTGTCTTCTTTTGTAATGCATAATATTTTGTGTCTTCAATAATGAAATGATTTCATAATAATAATAAAAAAAGAACAGTTAAAATAGTACCTTGACACTTGGATCCTGATTCTGAAGTTCCTCTATTTTAGAATATGACACTGACCAATTTGAAAAATATAATCTGATATCTTCTTTGGATCATTTCCTCTAAGGATGACTTAACCTCTTTGCCTTCTTTCTTTGAGGCTGTGTGCTTAAATCTAAGGCAATGTGATTAGTATCGGAATCTTCCAAGACCACAGTTCCTCTGAGCATGCTTCTGGGAAAATGCTTCACATTACCTGTTTCTTCTTCTTTCTCAGTGTCATATCCTACAGGATATGTCCAGTAAAGAGATATAGATGGATTGCTCCAGGGAATTCAGATTTTAACTTCTAAAACACTGAGTATGTATTTAGTTTAGAAGTTTTGTTAGTAGATTTGAAGAAGATTTGAGTTGGAATTATCCTGAAATAGAGAACATAGCAAATAAAAAAGAAAGTAAGGGTTGGAATAGAATTGTGATAGAAAAATATTTGTAGTGAACAATAAAACCTGGTTAGTGGGGATGAAGATTGAGATCACTATTTCTTTTTATTTGTTTGTTTGCTGGTTTCTTTTTGCAATGTAATGGGGTAGTCACTTGCCCAAGGTCACATAGATAGTTAATTATTAATGTCTGATTTGTCAAATTTGAACTCAGATAATGTCAGAATTGAACTCAGGTACTCCCGACTCCGGGGCTGTTGCTCTATCCACTGTGCCACCTAGCTGCCCCTAAAGGAAATATTAAAAGGAAACAAGGTCCAGAAATTTCTTCTCTATAAAGAACAAAATAGCTCAGTGTTTGGTGTTTCTTCTTTAAGTTTATCTGTATTTCTCATAACTTAGATATTCTTTTCCCTCTTAGACTCTATTCTATACAATATAGAATGTATACTCTTGAGAGAAGGAGCTTATTCAAATTTTGTATTTGCAATTTTAGAATCTGAGGCAATGTCTGACTGCTAAAAATGATTACAAATCAATTAGTTGATTGCACTTTAGAGAATTTCTGATCATTTGATCTCCAAATGAAATCATCATTTAAACTTCATTTTCTTCTTACCAAAGAAGGGACTTGACCTATTTCATAGAAATCCAAAAAAAGCATTAGAAATCTATAGTTTCAGAAACTTAATATCTATTTGGAGAGAAAAGGTAAACACAGTTGAAAAGAACACTTAACAGTATAAGGTAGAAAATAATAAGCAATCAACTAAAATCCTAAGAACAATTTTGACTCCAGTTAAGGAATTATCCACTATATATATAGCTTATCATCATAAAGACAGTTAAAAGGAGTTTACATAAACAGATGGCATGGATGTCAGCCAATTATGTTGGAATAATGTCAAACAAAATGAAGTCATGAGAAAGAAGGATGCCTTGGAAAAAGGAGAAAAGAAGAAGTAGAATGGGGAGTTTTTTCTTATATAAGAGAAGTAAGCATTTTATAAAAGAGGGAGTGATGGGCTGCTTGGGCAAGACCTGGAGAGACAGATAGGTAGATAGAAAGATAGATAGATAGATAGATATGCTATGATAAGATATGATATGGTATAATATAGATATAGAAATAGATATGTATGCCTATGTATGTATGCTTATATACCCATCAGTTCTGTATAGAAATATGACTTACTCAGTAGAGGAATATAAGAAGAAGGGGAGAAGACAAAGAAAAAGAATGTTAAAAGTGAGGACAGAATAAGGGAGTCAGTGATTAGAAGCAAAATAGACTTTGAGATAAGAGAGAAAGGAAAAAAAGAGAGAAGAAAATGGGAGGGAGAAAAAATGCTAATCACAATGGTGAATGTGAATGAAATGAGCTCACCCATAAAAAGAAAGCAGAAATCAACAATTTTTTGGTTGCAAGAAACACTAGAAACAGAAGGACACACACAGAGTTAATATAAAGGGCTGGAACAGAATCTATACTACTTCGCTGCACATCAAAAAGGCAGATGTAGGAATCATAATCTCAGACAAAGAAAAAGGAAAAATAGATCTTATTTATTTTTGAATTTTACAATTTTGCCCCTAATCTTGCTTCCTTTCCCCCACCCCTCACAGAAAGGAATCTGTTCATCTTTACATTGTTTCCATGCATTGACTGAAGTTGGATGTGATGAGAGAGAAATCATATCCTTAAGGAAGAAACATAAAGTATAATAGATAGCAAAATTACATGATAAGATAATGGTTTTTTTTTTAAATTAAAGGTAATAGTCTTTGGTTTTTGCTCAAACTCCACAGTTTTTCTCTGGATACAAATGGTATTATCCATAGCAGATACCCCAATATTGTGCATGATCATTGCACTGATGCAATGAGCAAGTCCATTAAGGTTGACCATTACACCCATATTGCTGTTGAGTGTACAGTGTTCTTCTGTTTCTACTCATCTAGGTCAGCCCCAGTTTATACAAATTATCCCAGTCTTCCCCGAATTCCTATACCTCCTGATTTCTAATAGAACAATAGTGTTCCATGACTTACATATACCACAGTTTATTAAGAATTGAAGGACATTCACTTAATTTCCAAGTCTTTCCCACCACAAGGCTGCTATGAATATTTGTAAAAATGATGTATTTACCGCTTTTCATAATCTCTTAAGGGTATAGACCCAGTAGTGGTATTGCTGGATCAAAGGGTATGTACATTTTTGTTGCCCTTTGGGCATATTTCCAAATTGCTCTCCAGAAAGGTTGAATGAGTTCACAGCTCCATCAACAATGTATTAGTGTCCCAGATTTCCCACATCCCTTCCAACACTGATCTTTGCCCTTTCTGGTCATATTGGCCACTCTGATTGGTGTGAGGTGTTACCTGAGAGATGTTTTAATTTGCATTTCTCTAATAATTAGGGATTTAGAGAAAAATTTTCACATGACTATGGATCACTTTGGTTTCCTCATGTATAAATTGCCTTTGCATATCCTTTGATCATTTGTCAATTGGGTAATGGCTTGTCTTTTTAAAACTTTGACTCAATTCTCTGTATATTTTAAGAAATGATTCCTTTGTCAGAAATACTCATCATAAAAATTGTTTCCCAATTTAATACATTTCTATTGATCTTTCTTACATTGATTTTGTCTGTGCAAAAGCTTATTAATGTAGTCAACATTGTTTAGTTTATTTTTAATGATGTTCCCCATCTCTCTTCTTTAGTCATAAACTGTTCTCTTTCCAGAGATCTGATTTCCTAGTTTGCTTATAATATGGTCTTTTATGTATAAATCCTGTATCCATTTGGATCTTACCTTGTTATAGGATGTGAGGTGCTGGTCTAATCCAAGTTTCTGCCTTACTAACTTCCAATTTTTCCAACAATTTTTATCAAAGAGAGAGGTTTTATCCCAATAGCTGGACTCTTTGGGTTTATCAAGCAGCAGATTACTATAATTGTTTCCTGCTATTGCACCTAGTCTATTCCACTGGTCCACCACTATTTCTTAGCCAGTACCAGACAGTATTGATGACTGATACTTTATAATACAATTTTGGATCTGGTAGAGCTAAGTCACCTTCTTTTACACCTTTTTCATTGAATCCTTGGAAATTCTTGACTTTTTATTTCTCCATATGAATTTACTTATAATTTTTTATAACTCATTAAAGTAACAATTAGCATTTTGATTGGTAGGGCACTAAACCAGTAGTTCAATTTTGGTGGAATTGCCATATTTTTTATATTAGGTCTACCTATCTATGAGCAGTTGATATTTGCCCAGTTATTTAAATCTGATTTTATTTGCATGAGAAGTGTTTTGTAGTTGTTTGCAAAAAGTTTCTGAGTCTGTCTTGGCAGATAGACTCCCAGGTATTTTATATTGTCTGAAGTTACTTTGATTGGGATTTCTCTTTCTAGCTCTTTCTGTTGCATCTTGGAAGTCATATATATAGAGAGAGGATTTATAAGGGTTTATTTCATATCCTGCAGCCTTGCTAAAGTGGCTAATTATTTCTAGCAGTTTTCTAGATGATTTTTTGGGGGATTCTTTATGTATACCATCATGTCATCTGCAAAGAGTGAGACTTGTGTCTCTTCCTTCCCAATTCTAATTCCTTCAGTTTCTTTTTCTTCTTTTATTGCTGATGTTAATTATTTCTAATATCATACTGAATGGTAGTGGTGGTAATGGGCATCCTTGTTTTACCCCTGATCTTATTGGGAATGCCTCTAGCCTATCCCCTTTGTATAATGCTTGTTGATGGTTTTAGATAGATACTGCTTATTATTCAAAGGAACAATCCATTTATTCCTATACTCTCTAGTGTTTTGTAGTAGGAATGGATGCTGTATTTTCTCAAAATCTCAAATCATATAATTTCTGATAGGTTTGCTAGTGATATAATTAATTATACTGAGAATTTTACTAATATTGAACTATCCCTGCATTCCTTGTATAAATTGTACTTGGTCATAATGCATTATCCTAGTGATAAGTTGTTGTAGTCTCTTTGCTAACATTTTACTTAAGATTTTTGTGACTGTATTCATCAGTGAAAAAGGTCTATGATTTTCTTTGTCTGTTTTGACTCCTCCTGGTTTAGGAATCAGCACTATATTGGTGTCATAGAAAGATTTAGGCAGAACTCTGTCTTCACCTATTTTTCCAAAGAGTTTATATAGAATTGATATCAATTCTTCTTTAAATGTTTGATAGAATTCAATTGTGAATCCATCTGATCCTGGAGATTTTTTCTTAGGGAGTTCAATAATGGTTTGTTGAATTTTCTGAGATAGGGTTATTTAGGTACTTAATTTCCTCTTTAGCCTGGGAAACATATATTTTATAAATATTCATCCATTTCACTTAGCTTATTAAGTTTATTAGTATACAGTTGGCCAAAATAATTCCAAATTATTACTTTAATTTCCTCCTCATTGGTGGTGATTTCACCTTTTTCTTTTATTATACTACTAATTTGGTTTTCTTCTTTCCTTTTTTTTATCAAATTGACTAGAGGTTTATCAATTTCATTGGTTTTCTCATAAAACTAACTTTTGGTTTTATTTATTAGTTCAATAGTTTTCTTGCTTTTGATTTTTTTTAAATCTCTCCTTTAATTTTTAGGATTTCTAATTTGTCATTTAATTGGGGTTTTTAATTTGTTCTTTCATGTTTTACTTGCATATTTAGTTCATTGGTTTTCTCTTTCTCTAATTAATTCATGTATGCATTTAAAGACATAAGATATCCCTTGACAGTCACCTTGAGTGTATCCCATAGGTTTCACTATTTTTGTTTCATTATTGCCATTATCTAGGATGAAATAATTCTTTCTATAATTTGTTGTTTAGTCCTCTCTTTCTTTAAAATGAAGTTATTCAGTTTCCAATTAGTTTTGAGTCTATATCTCCTTGCCCCAATATTGCATATGATTTTTATTGCATTATTATTTGAGAAAGATGCATTCAGTAATTCTGCCTTTCTGTAATTCATTATTAGGTTTTTATGTTCTAGTACATGATCAATTTTTTTTTAGATTTTCCAAGGCAAATGGGGTTAAGTGGCTTGCCCAAGGCCACACAGCTAGGTAATTATTAAGTGTCTGAGGTCAGATTTGAACCCAAGTACTCCTGACTCCAAGGCTGGTGCTTCATTCACTGTGCCACCTAGCCACCCCACATGATCAATTTTTGTGTAAGTACATTTGCTGCAGAAAATAAAGTATTTTCCTTTCTATCCCCATTCAGTTTCCTCCAAAGATCTATCATGCCTAGGTTTTCTAACAATCCCTTTACCTCCATTCCTTCTTGTTTATTTTATGGTTAGTTATCTAAAACTGAGATTGGGAATTTGAGATCTCCCACTAGTAGGGGGTGCTGGTTGCTTTCTCTGGAGTGACCTTGGTTTGAGTCCCTCTACCTTGGCCTTGAGGGTGTGGGTACAACTGCTGAATACTTTTATCTTTGAACAATAGTGGATTATGCCCTGAGGCCAGGTAATTACTCTCCCTATGCACAATTGAGGGAGCTCTGCATGAGTGGGGGTGGGGGGAGGGATGTGGGCTGTAATTGTGTTTGTTCTGGGAAGAGCCTTCAGTTGAAATAAAGGTATGTACTCTGAGTTCCTCCAGAACAGAGGAGCCCAGGATTCTGCTATTTCCAGCACTGGAACTTGCCCTCCAGCCCTGCAGGTAAGCCCCAGACTGTCAATCCCACAGCCAATGATTCCACTCCCCAGTATGCTCTTGGACCTCAATTCCCACATAAAGGCCTCCACAGCTGCTCTCAGATTATTCCTGTTCTCAGGCTCTCTTCATCCTGTCCTCCCAGCAGAGTCTCTACTTTCTGCCTCTGGCTCATCCACCATCCTGGAAGTAAAACCTTGAGGTAGATATTCTTATCCTAGCTTCTGTTTCTGGGTTTTTTAAATCGGATTTCTGTTAAGAGGTTTGTTTCATATTATATACGAGGGAAAGTCAGGAGATCTTAGCACATTGCCTGTCTTCTCTCTGCCATCTTGGCTAGAAGTGAAAATCGAATTTATTTAAAGGATTAATCAGGGAAACAATATTTTGCTAAAAGGTACAGTGAAGTGCTATCAAAATGTTTTTTACAGCATGTTACTGTGATAAAGACCTCTTATCTCAAATATCTACTGAGTAGATAGATCTGAGCCAAAGTTATAAAAGTAAGAATCATTTTCCAATTGAAATTTGGTCAAAGGATATAGACAGGAAGTTTTCAGTAGAAAAAATCAGTTATCTATATTTATATGAAAAAATACTCTAAATCACTATTGATTACTGAAAAGTATATTAAAACAAATCTGAGATAGCATATTTCAGAAATAAGAAATACTGGAGGTGATATAGAAACATGGGTACTTTAATGAATCATTGGCGGAATAGTGAAAATGTCTAACCATTCTGGAGAGCAATTTGGAACTACATCCAAAAGGCTTTAAATTTGAGTTTACCTTTAATACAGAAATATCTCTACTAGCTCTGTAACTCACATAGATTAAAGGAAAAGAAGAAAAAATGTGCTTTCCTGTGAAAAAAAATTCATATCTATTCTTTTTTGGGGTGGTACAGAATAAGAAATTGAGAATATGCCCATCAGCTGGAGGATAGCTGAGCAAATTAATGCATATAATTATGATGAAATACTATTGTGTGGTGGAAAATGAGGAAGGAACTAGTTTTATAAAATGACAAGAACTATATGAACTGAAGCAAAGTGAAATGAGAACAGAGAGATCATTTTGTCTAGTAATAGAAATGTTGTGGATGATGATAAATTGTGAAAGACTTGGCTTCTCTGATCAATAAAATGATTCAAGACAATTCCACAGGAGTCCCAATTTAAAAACACCCTCTACCTCCAGAGGAAGAACTGTTGAACTTTTGATGTGGCTTTTTTCTTTTATTAAAAATATGGATAGCATGGAAATTGGTTTGGAATAATTTCATATACATATATAATTGATATGATATTGTTTCCCTTTTTTAGTGGGTGGGCAAAGGGGTCAGATGAAGGGAGATAATTTGGAAAGTTTAATAAGAAAAGAATGCTTAAAGGAAATAATATATTATGGGGAAAAGAAATAGGTAGAATAAGATAAATAATATAAATAAAGTCAGTTGTACTCCTGTCAATTTCCCAATCACAGAACTACCAGTAAGAAATTCTTGAGTGCTTATGAGCACCCCAATGAATAAGTTTTGCCATTAAAATATCCTAAAAAGAGAATAACTCTGACTCCTCCCAACTTAGCAGCATTACCTCACAGTTAGCTTATCCCTTAACTTCAGTACTGTTATGCTTGAATACTTGCAGTACCAGATTAACAGAAAGCAGCAGATGGATGCCCTGGTTTGATTCTTAAAATAAAAAAAAAAAGTCTTACCTTCTCAGAGAATAGCATCCTAGCAAATATCTTGGACACACAGCATTAAAGGAAGTTCTGAGAGCCAAACCAATCAGCCCCTCATAGACAAATACCCTATCTTCCAGGAATTTGGGAATCTGGGCTAGATTTCATATGCAGATAGTTTTGACTATCTAGGGAAATGAGACTGTACAGATTCTTAAATCTTTTTTTCCCTAAAAATATTCCTCAAAAATGTGTCAGAAAGCAACAACTAGAATTGAAGAAAAGTGAGTGTGTGCGTGTGCGTGTGCGTGTGCGTGTGTGTGTGTGTGTGTGTGTGTGTGTGTGTGTGTGTGTGTTTCCAGGAATTTCATCATTTAGTACAAACGGGTGTCTCAGATGTGTGCAGCAATGTTCTGCCACCACTCATCTCTCCCAGAACAAGAGTAAAGGAAATTGACAGTTGTTGAAGGGTCAGCAAGGTCCATCAGTTAGGAGAAAGCAGGGAAACTGATGACTGCTTAAGCTTCAAAAATGTACTCCTAAAAGCTGAGCACAGCCTGGGCTTCTCTGCAGCAAATCTTTAAGAATTCCATGAGAAAATAAATCCTTGTTTCAAAAATAAACTTTGAAGCTTTTTGAAGATAAAAGAAAAATTGCCCCTGAGCCAGGGAGGGAGCAGTAGGGGGAAGGACTACAGGTATTTTGAAATAAACTTCAGAAGAACTCATTATAATTTGAAAGGACTGTGAAAAAATGATACCCAGCAGCACAGGTCCACAGAAAGTATGTGACAGGGTTTGAAGGACTTCATTGAGACTAACATAGGCTGACATCAAAAGTCTTTCAGCAGGAATTTTGGAAATAATTTTTACTTCTACAGAGAGTGAGAAATTCATTTTAGATATTCACTGGAACACATAGGAAAACCACACATATTGTTATTCTCTTCCACTTGCAAAATTTAAAAAAAATGCTACAAATCTACTGTGAAGAGAATGGTAGAATACTCTTTGAACAGATTTTTTTTTTCCTATTGCCTATTGGTGTCAAATCGAATAAGTTATTTTTATAAAGGGACTGAGGTTCAGAAAGCAGTTTTTCCTCCCTCTACTGACAGAATAAGAACTAACATTTATATATTCAGTTTGCAAAAAAACTTTAAAAATATCTTATTTTAGCCTCATGACAACCCTGATGAGATATTATTAGCCTCATTTTATTTATGAGGAAACTGAGAAAGGCAAACTTACCTCTAGGGCCATGAGACTAGTAAGTACCTAAGGCCCTAGAAATTTTTCTTCCCAAAGTACTATCTCTATATATAACAGTAAATAAATTTTATATAGATTAGGTCTTTATGGAAAACATGACTATACTAATTGTCATTATTCAAAACTCTGAACATTTAAAACTGCCTTTTATCAATATATGGAAAAATAAGTGGATTTATGACCAATATAAGCATCCTTGATTTATTCCCTCTATATAAAAAATAAAAGAGGAATCCTTATAAAGTTGTGATTGTCAATTTCATAATGCTTATTTTTAAGTAGATAACAGTAATTCTATATTACTTTCAAAACTGCCTAATTTATTTGTACTTCATCTAAACTTCCTTAAATTCTTTATTGTGTATTTTCAAAATAATACTTTAGTCATTTTTAAATGCCTGCTCCTAACCTCTATTTTTCTCATAATTTCTCCCCCAAATTACAAAATAACAAAGATTAAAAACCCTATAAATAAATAATATCAGGCAAAAGAAATTCACATAGTGGCTATATTGAAAATTTATTTCTCTTTTTACAACTTAATTCTATTTCTTCTTTCAAGAAATAGGTAAGATGCTTCATCATGTCCTCTGGACACATGGTTAATTATTACTGAGATCTTAAATCTTTCAAACAAACTTTCTATTGTACTGCGTTTTTCTTCTTACTATGAAAATGGAATCTCAGATTAGCTTCATCTCAGATCTCATTTATTATAACAACTTTCATCATAGATTATTGACCTATAGTTGTATACTTTATTAATAAAATTTTTCTAATAACTTTATTGACAAAACAAACAAAAATGAGGCCAAAAAAGTGAAGTCTGCTTTCAGAACTGAATACCAGTAATTCTTTTTGAGGATAAGTATGTAACTCAAATAATAGATGTATATAAACTCCATATGAATTTTTTGTTTTGGTTCAGAGGAAAGAAAAGTCAGTGTAATTTAGAGGAAAAAATATTGATATTGGATGTTAATGACTAGACTGACATTATACATAAGGAATTTTCCTTTTATTTGACAGGACATGAAACAATATTCCATGAATGTTATAACCTGGGAAAATAGGGAAGTAAAAAGAATGGGGAAAATGATCCTACTTAAATGAGGTGGATAAGAAAGAGGAAGAATGAACTCGGTGGGGGGAGGATCAACACTTCTGGTTCAAAGAGAGATGAGTATACATTCATACACATTTGGGTACAGAAATTCACCTTCCCCAATAGGAGAGAAGGATGGAAAATGTGCTAAGAGAAAGGAGGGGAGTAAACAATAAGAATACTAAGTTATGTCTCTTAGGAGCCAAGCCAGGCATCTTATTCCCATTCAAAGAAACCACTTCCGTCTATACTATCACAAGGTACCATCCACCTACCAACCTTCAGTGAATAGATGAGCAACCCTCCCTACAACTTTAGGCTTACCAACCCTTGCTCCACTTGTCTTTTGAGAGTAGAGTACTAACACTTTTCACTCAATGATATACACTGTCACACCTAATCATGGCAGTATCTCTGAACTCCCATAGATGATCAAACAAAACCCATTCCACACTATCTACCACCTGATTTCTCATTTCCATACCCCCTGATTTCTCTAACTCAATGTTTAATCCTAATTCTATCCAGCATTTCTACCATGCCTTCTGGGAATGTCTGTTCCATAGGAAAACTTCCCCTTCACCTTAGTTCTATTCTTATACCATTCCTTCCGTCCACTAATTCGTATTGAATTCTGTCTCTCTTGTTGGCATAGCTTCTTTTGACACCTTTTCTAGAACTGGTTGCACCTTCACTCTTCCTCACAGTTCACTGTTTAAGGTGAAATATTCTTTGTTGCTTATTGCAACAGGTTTAACCTGCTTCTCCATCACTCCAAAAACTTCTCTTCCTCTTATCTCTGCCTTCCCTTACATAAACCCACTTATCATAATTACAGTGACCTCTAATTCATTGTTTCCTCAATTGTCTTTCTAGTTATCACCTTTCACTAGCCATTCTTTCTTGTTTTTCCTATTTTTCTTCTTTTTAACTGATTCAACTCTATATTCCCTCTCTCTCTCTCTCTTGAATTTATATCCCCTTTATCTTATTGCCATTTGCTCTCAGCCAAACTTCAGACTTGGATCTCTCTCACTACTTATCACTTTCATGTCTAGATGAAAGGGGAGAAAATCATACAACTGTTCTGGCTGGGTCTCTTACAAATTTACAGCTCCTACATAATCTCACTTGGGATTTCACTGTTACTACTCAATCCTATAGCATTCCCTTATAAATTCATTATCCATATTGCCACAGTAGTTCCTCCAAAACTTTTCATCACTCCTTAAACCTCTAATGAAGCCCTCTCCCCAACCATCCTCTAGGTAGAGAACCTTTTTTCATATTTTACCAAAAAAAAATTGAGGCTTTTTGGGTACCTCCTTCCAAATCTCTTCTGTTACCACCCCTTAATCACATTATGAAATGGTCTTACACTTTAACAAAGCTAACCTTTCTATTTTTTCAAGTGATCTAATTTCATTCACTCTCTTCCAACCATTTGCTACCCACCAAAAAATAAATCTGTAATTGTATCTCCCCATCCTGAAAAAAAAACCTTCAGTTGATTCTTCTATCCCTGCTCCTTGCCATCCTATTGCTTTTGCAATAGGTCCTTCTACTTATTGATCTTTCACTGTCTTTTTGACCCCATACAGTATGTTATACAGTATCATCTTTTCACTGAAATGACCCTTTCTAACATTAATGGCCTTTTCTCAAGATTGGTGATCACTGTCTCTTTCTTGATACTCTCTTATCTCTAAATTTTCTACTCTCATCTAGTTTTCTGCTTACCTAACTACCCACTCCTCTGCCACTTTTGCTTGATTCATCTCCTGATAAAGCCTTCTAACCTTGTGTTCTTCAGAGTTTTTGCTCACACTTACAGCTTCACTTGATGATCTGATGAGCTTCTGTGTGTTTTAACTCTCTTCTCTATGCCCATGTTTCTCAAGTCTACTTTTGTTGCTTCATTATCTTCTGATCTTTAATCTTCCATCTCCAGCTGCCTTTAAGAAATCTAAAAGTGGATGTCTAGTAGGCATCTTATACTCAACGTCCAAAATAGAATTCTTTACTTTCTTCCTAAGTCCTCCCCTATAACTACCTTCACTATTACTATAGTATGCAACATTATCCTCATACTCCCTAAGGCAGAAAACCTAGCTCTCATTCTAATTTTGCACTCTCTTTTACCTCTTTCTCCATCTATTTCTGAGGTGTTGCCAAGGCTGATGAATTTTATTGTGCAATATCCTTCCAAAATGCACCTTTTGTCCTTTGATATTGTCACTAATCTAATGGAGGCCCTCATCATCTAATACCTTCATTACTGAAAGGAACTGTTGGTATGTCTACCTGCCTCAAGTCTCTCTTCACTCCAAATCATTCTCCATTCGGTCAACTAGAGTTATTTTCTTAAAGGGCAGGTTTAAACATGTCAGTTTTCCTCTCTCAATAAATTCCATTTCCTTTCTTTTTTTCCCAGTAAAAATACTGTGTCTAGCATTTAAAGTTCTTCGTAACTTATTCCTTTTTATCTTTCAAATCTTAAATTTACTCCTTAGCACAAACTCTTTAGTTTAGTGATCCTTATTATTTTACAGGCATAACACTCCATCTCTTGGCATTGGGCATTTTCTCTGGTTTACCTCCATAGCTGGAATGCTCTTCACTTTCCACTCTGCTCTATCTTCTGGGCTGACTACTGACCTCTCTGGTTCCCTTTCAATCTGAACTCAAATTTCATCTTCTGTAGGAAGTCTTTTCTAACCTCTCTTAATTTCAGTGTTTTTTCTTTTTAAATTATATTCATTTTTCCTATGCATAGCTATTTTTTGCATATTTATTTTCATTTTGTCTAATGCTATATCAAGCTTATTGAAGGAATAGAATGTCTTTTGTCTCTTTTTCTATATCTAGCACTGACAGAGTCTGGCAAATAGTTATGGATGAACAATTGAAATAAGGAAAGTGAATAACAAAAGAAAAACAGATTCTTGAGGAGGAAACAAAATAAAAATAGAAGAATATAAGAGAATAAATTGGAGAGATACATAATTAATAACTGAATGTGAATGGTTTCAACATTTAATAAAAAGGAAGAGCATAACAGAATGGATTAGACACTAGAATTCAACTAAATTGGAGACACAATTAAAAAAAGGAACACAAAGAAATAAAATAATAGACAGAAGCACAATCTTTTGTGTTTCAGTCAAAGTAAAAATGGCAGGGGTAAGAGTGAAGATATGAGATGAAGTAAAAACGAAATTAAACCTGATAATAGAGGTGCTACATTTTGCTAAAATGTACTATAGACAACCATTCTGGAAAGCAAATTGGAACTGTGAAGTAAAAGCTATAAAATCATAGAAACATTTTTATCCAGAAATACCACTTCTAAGATTATACCACAATGACATAAATGAAAAAAAAATAAAACAACTTCATGAGTGAAATTTACCAAATTGATGAACTGAGTTGTTTTACTGAGCAAGATATTTTATTATTAAGACTGGTAATCTGAGAATAAAAAGGGTCAAAAGATGCCTCAGTTACCAGTCAAAGACACTGGTAAAAAGCTAGCTATCATTTTCTAGGTTTGGTAGCAGGCAGAACAAAGAATAGAAGGGGTAGTGGATAACATGAGGGTGAGGGAAACGGGATTTGTTGCATAGCTGAGACAAGAGAAACAATATGATTGATTGAAAGTTTGTGGTGAAAAGCTAGCAACATCTCCTTCTTTCTCACTTGAGTCTAAGAAATATTCACTTTGTGAAACCACTTTAAGAGTCAAAATTCAATTTCCAGATATCTTTGGACAGCACACCAGATATCCTTGAAAGATAGCTTTGTGGTAAAAACATATTAGAATTTTCTCCTTTATTACAAGTCACACTTCCCATAAGTAGAAAAATATTTATATGATGTTTTTGAGATGACAAGGAAGTGGACACTGAGTGGAAGTCTATTAATTGAGGCATAGCTGAATAATTATCATATATGATTGTAATGAATTACTATTGAGCTATAAGAAATTACAATGTGAATGACCAGAAAAATTTGGAAACACAAGAAAGAATTGACATAAAGTGAAGTCATCATAACCAAGAGAAAATATTGTACAGTAATAACAATAATTTTAAAATAATCAACTGTGTAAGATAAATCCAAAGATCTACTACAATTCTGAAAGCTTATTGATGAAAAATATTATTCATTTCTAGGTGGAGAATTGATAAACTCAAAGTACATATTGAAGCATATTTTTTCTTTTTTCTTACTTTTTTCTTTCACAACATGGCAATGTAGAAATATGTTTTGAATGACTCCATATAAATAAGAGTTAGTGTTTTTATTTCCTTCTTAATGGGGGGGGATTTTGAAAGCATTTAGTGTCTTAATTACAATATAATTAAAGGAATATAATTGAATGATGTTGAAACTGATTTATATCAACACAAAAATGTTACTGTAATTCAGTAGAAGCAATATCCTAACTCTTTTCCCCATGAAAGTTAGGATAGTCTATCATAAAAACTTATTGTCTAACTTTAAGACTTGATTACCTCAATAGATTAAAGATTCAGAATATTGAACTTATTTTCTACAAAACAGATAAAAGAAACCCTAGGACCTCTGTGATACTTAGTTGGTCATTCACCATCACAGTATCAGGCAAATGAATCTGAATCAACCTGAGATATTTTTAATAGCTATTCTTGTTGATTATCAACCTGCTGAGGTCAAGTAAATCTTTTTTTGCTAATTGTTTAATGACCTACTTATATGTTATACTGTTTCAATATTGAAAGCACCAGTGATCTGCTTTGCCCCAGAACACCAAGAGAATATTGACAGCAGCAGCAGCAGCATTAACAATTTACATGCCTGCTTTTCCATCTATTTAAAATCTTTAGAAAGATAATTTATATACAAATTGAGGACATCTAAAATGAGATTATTAATAGGGAACATCATGTTTCCACAAATAATAATCAAAATTGGTTCTTTTGTTTATTGTCCTCCAATTTTTGAATGGAAGGGAGAATTTGGGATCCCATTGTTGAATGGTCTTCCAATGACAAATATGAATAAATACATTTAAAAAAATAGGTATGCTAACCTAAAGTATTTCCTGAGGTTATGGAGAACATCCAACTCAGAGTATTGGTTCAGGAAGGCTGGTGAATCCTCTAGACGTTGCTATGTGTAGAGATTTTTCTATATTTCTATAAAGCATCAAGATACTACAAAGCATTTTGGAAAAGATTTCAATGAATGAAATTTGAACTATTCATCTATGTGGGAGAAACAAAAAGAATGAAGAAATCTATAATATCAGTTGTTTAGATTTCAACATGTATGTGAATGGATACCCTCTACAGCTTACCAAACAATGCACAAACACAAACATGCACACACAACATATGTGTATGTAAATAGATGTGTGCATATATGCACACATATATATGTATACATACATATATATGTGTGCATGCATATATATCTGAGACAGGTAAAACAAATGGACAAGAAGCAGGGTTCAAAATTGAAAAGACAGAATAGTCTGAAATACTTTTGAAACATTGTGAAACTCTTTCAGTAATATGTAATGATAAACCTAAACTATAGGTTGTCTATCCAAAAAACTTGCATGTGAAAAAAGAGCTACTCATTAGGTACTAAGATTTTCCTGTGTGGTTAATTGGATTGATTATTTTTCTGTGGATATGTGATCTTAACTTTAATTAATAATAACCTAAAATATCCTGAGTCTTTAGGCAGTCAGCACAAATTCCCTAGGAGACCTAATCATTTACTAGAAAACTCTCTTCAATTTGGACTTTATACAACCAAATCTCCAAGAACAAAGCAAACCCTTTATATGAGAAGACCTTCCTATTTTCTGCTTTGCTTAATATAAATAATCAAACTTTGAAAAGATAAAGTTATATTTGTTGCTGAATCTTTTAACAAGTCTTAAATAATTCAAACACACAGAGGATATAATGTGGAGGAGAACTTTAAAGGCATCATTTAATTCTACACAATTACCTTTGTATAATCAATAAACAGAATCAAAGTAGAATCTTATATTCTCTGTACTTGCCTTGCCTGAAAATCCCCCAAAAGTGACATATTCAAGGTTCCCCCACAAGCAAAAGCATTCAGTCTAATTATAAAGAAAGGGTAGAGGGTGTAGCAGATTGATTATATTAGTAATTTAATAATCAAAGTGGAATACTCATATTGGGGGAATCTAGGGTAGTTGCAAGATAATATACTGAAATTCCCACAAAGACCCTCCATCTCCTCAACCCCTCCCAAGAAAATGATAAAAATTAGACTAAGGGAAGAGGAGTTACAAAGTATGTTGATGTAGATTAGCTCACATTTTTAGGTTTACTCAGCTCATCACTGGGCTCAGGCCCCAGACACCTGGATGACATATCAGTTCTGTTTTGGTGGGAGTCCCATGTGTGTGAGGCCTTGTACTGGTCACTATTGTCATGTCCCAGTCAGTAGGTTTTCTTTTGGCATACATTAATCTTGTTTTACATTATTCATAGCTTTTATTTACAGATTCCATATTATTAATATTGTTATTATTTTCAGAATCAATAAAAAATCTAGTATAAACCAATAGTTACCATTTTAATATAAAAATATCTTTTGATGTCATATAGTACATACAGTGATGCTCCAGTGGGACTATGAAGATTGTAAATAATGTTGCTTATTCATGCTTGCAAATCAACAGAGTATGAGGCAAGATAATAATTATAATATCTGCTTCATAGACTTCTTGTTAGTTTAAATGAGATAAGGTATATAAAGTATTTGCAAATTTTAAAACACTATCTACACACTAGCCATTTTTATGAAAGAGGTGTGGTCAGGTATTGGTTTTAGGAACTGAAGAAACTATATATTTAAAAATGAAGCTGTTATTCTCAAAAACCTGAAGTGAACTCTGGTAAATTGACATGTAAATATATACAAGCCAAGTTATCCTCATTAAGAAAGCAGTTCATAATAGATGTATAGCAGCTAAAAAAAAAACCCTTCAAAGTAAGAACATTTCAAAGCAATCTGCATAGTGTATTTTATAGCTATGGGGCTTGACATCTGTAGACAGTCAAATGCCTGTAGGAAGCTAAGAGGACAGTGTAATTTAACAATACACAATCAACATTTATAAAATTTCTTGGAAGAAGAAAAAACATTATCAAAAGCAAAAAATTGCATGATGAAAGAAAGTCAGTAAAGAAAGATTATTCATTTATTATTTGCTCTGTTATTCCAAACATTTTGAGATATTGATGAAGAGGTAATTTATTTTACTTTGCATTTTCTTCTTTTAGAAAGATAAAGACCTTCAAGACAAATTTCAAACTTCAAAATTGTTGGATTCTAAATTAGGCAGTTAAAATTGTCTAAGAAATATTCCTTTAAGAATAATACCATTATTGGGGGCGGCTAGGTGGCACAGTGGATAAAGCACTGGCCCTGCAGTCAGGAGTACCTGGGTTCAAATCTGGTCTCAGACACTTAATAATTGCCTAGCTGTGTGGCCTTGGGCAAGCCACTTAGCCCCATTTGCTTTGGAAATACCTAAAAAAAGAATAATACCATTATTTAAGGAAACACATAATGTTTATTTTTGTGGTAGCAAAGAATTGGAGACTCCAGAATTCCCATCAATGGGAGAATGACTGAACAAACTTTGGTAAATGATTGATAGAAAAAATAAGTTCCTTCATGAAAAAAGTTCATAACAACTCTTACTCATATTTGAAAGGAATATAAAGTTGTGCATAGCAGATTTGTAGTTTCAGGTAAAATTATCTTTTTTTATTGAATCATGTTATGAAGATGTTTGTTTTATTCCATAAATCAAAAAATAAAATAAAAATATAGCTTAACCATATCTTCAGTTTTCTGAGATATCTATTCCCTATTAATTACACTTGTTTTATCCTTGCTAATCCAGAAATTGTTCTTTTAAAGGGAAAAAAAGAAATAAAATAATTAAGCCTTTAATCATTACTAATTTTATAATCAGAAGATATGGGTTCCAATTCCATCTTTCTAACTTTTATGTCTGATCTTTGGAAAATCAAGGCCCTTTGTCTATCTGCTTTTCTCATTTCTAAAATGAGGGCCTCAGAATAAATTGCTCTTCATATCGCCTTCTATTTTAAATCTATCATCCCATCATCCTGTCTTCTCATTGATGTTCTGAGACAGCAAGATCCATCATTAGTAACAGATCTATTGATGATTTAATCCTTCTCTTGTCTCTGACATAGCTTAAAAAAGAAACAAGAAAAACAAGAAAAAGTATCCTTCATTATCTAGTGTAATAACTTTCTGGACTTTCATAAAAATAGCTAGTGTGTAGATAGTGTTTTAAAATTTGCAAATACTTTATATACCTTATCTCATTTAAAATAACAAGAAGCCTATGAAGCAGATATTATAATTATTATCTTGCCTCATTTCTCCAATGAAGAAACTCAAGAATGATTTACAAGGAACACACAATTAATAAGATAACAGAAGTAATATGTGAACCCTAGTCATCCTTATTTCATGCTCTATATTGCCCAGTATGGCACGCAATCTCTCAAAATGGTGTTTTCATCTTCTACATATTTTTTTTTTTTTGCATTTTGCAAAGCAATGGGTTTAAGTGACTTGCCCAAAGTCACAAAGGTAAGTTAAGTATTACGTGTCTGAGGCCATATTTGAACTCTAGGGTTGATGATCTATCCATTGCATCAAGCTGTCCCCTATATATTTTTAAACATATTGTGAGTTTAATGATTATTTTAATTTTCTTTTTTTTTTTCCTTTTCTTTCTTGCAAGGCAATGGGGTTAAGTGACTTGTCCAAGATCACACAGTTAGGTAATTATTAAATGTCTGGGGTCAGATTTGTACTCAGATCCTCTTGACTCATGTAAATTATCTTCTTTATGTGGAATTTGTCACCTCTTTTCCAAGATTTAAACTACAACTAAGATTATACCTTTTTTCCCCCTCTGTTCTATGAAAGAAACTCTATGGAAGATTATTATTCATACCCAAGAGTATTATTATTATTATTATTATTATTATTATTAGTAGTAGTAGTAGTAGTAGTAGTAGTAGTACTGCTACTACTACTACTACTACTACTACTACTACTACTACTACTACTACTACTACTACTACTACAGCTACCAGTTGCTATTTGTTGATCAGAACAGAATTAGGTCTAGAACATTTCCCTTTGTTGCTTTTTCTTCTTTCAGAAAAACAAAATTATCATTCAGAATATTTTGTTTGTGTATGCAGGTATGTGTATGTGGAGAGAGAGAGAGAGAGAGAGAGAGAGAGAGAGAGAGAGAGAGAGAGAAATATGTCTTGCTAAGATTTCTATATTAAATTCCTTCCATTCCAGGATTGTGATCTTTTTTTCCAAATTCTTCAAATTCTGTAGTTTACCATTATAACAATATTACTTCTGTTATTTTTAACTGATCTCTGCACAATACTCTCTATCATATCTCTCTCCTTATGCTCTGATTTTGTTACTTGAGAATGTATTTTTAATATATCTTATTCCACTTCAATCTGTCTTCTTTATCTAGTCTGAATAATGTAGGCCTCCCAAAGTCAAATTTCCCAAATCTCAGTGTTAACTATGAGCTCAAATTTGCAACCTTGAATTATGGTCTAGATGACATCTTTGGGACCTCTCAATTCTACATGTAAGATTCTAAAGTACAATTTGTCACCAGTCTTCACATGTTTTTCTCTATTTCTCTTTTCCTTCCAATCCTTCCACAACCCCTTCTTTCATTCTTTTTCCAGAAATATTATATTAGCTTGGCAGACAGTAAGCCACCTAAACAAATTACTAATCTCAGGGAATTTATTGACTTTATAGTTATTAGGAAGATATACTTCTATATTTAACTGCTAAAAGATTCAATATTTGTCTATATTTCTGATTACAGTAGCTAAAGATAAAGAAAATCATGGCTCAGATAAAAATTTCAAAACCAATCAATTAATAATGATCAAGTACATAGACAAATCCCTATATAGGGTACAAATTAGCTATTAGTTTCATATCTAAGAAACTGAAAAAAAAGAAAGAAGTGATAAAGGAGTTATTAGAAAGTTTTTAACAGCTTTACTATGGCTTAGAAATGCAGGCTACTACTAGTCCTTCAAATGAAGAAGATCACATCAACCAATCAAAATGATTAGAGGTATGAATTGCACAGTTATGTTTATTATAGTGAGGAATGTATTGTGCAAGATGTCTTTCTCCCTTACCTTTACCAAAAATCATTTCATTCCAGGGCTTGATTTTTAGGACCATTGAAAATGATGTGACTACTGCAGCAGTTTTTTGGTCTTAAATTATTTCAGTTCTTCCCATATTAGGGAAGCACCATGGCACATCAGCAATGCAGGATAGAGAACAAATAACATAAGTAAACCTGGTGCATCTTAACCTGTCTCTAGATGAGCTAACCATAGGGGGCAGTTAGATGGCACAGTGGAGTCAGGAATTTGAATTTGGCCTCAGGCACTTGTCACTTACCAGCTGTATGACCTTGGGCAGGTCACTTAGCATTCAATGCCTCACATCCAGGGCCATCTCCAGTCAACTTATTCATATCTAGCCACTGGACCCAGATGACTCCCGGAAGAAAGTGAGACTGTTGATTTAGCACAACTGCCCCCCCCCCACTCAAATCCAATTCATGTGCTTGCCATGGCATCACCTCCCTGATATTATGGTCTTCTTTGGAAATGAAGGGCAAACATTGTTATTATAATCACCAGTATGATCTTTTCTCTCATATCTTTTATCTTTGATTTTGATGATTAGAACTATGATATTTGATCATCTTTGAATCTCACCTTATTTGAAACCTTGGTACATTCTAACCTGTTGAAATGGTCTAATCATCACTACTATCTTTCTTCTCAAGTTTTCCTTCTTTCCTCACCAGATGCCATCAGAACCATGATATTTTCCAAGAAACCTTCCCTGAGGTTCCTTCTAGTACCACACTGGATATCTTGGGTCACCTGTCTCTGCTATCTGGATTTGGGAATTTGAATTTGACTCCCTTTCATTCAAATGAGGGCAATGGAGGCCATAACCTGTCCTTTAAGAAGAGCACTGGCCTATCGTTCAGAATAGAATGACCAATGTTCAACTAACTGTAGTGAGAGAAATGAGAGAGCTTCCCTTTTCAGAATGATACCTAGCCTCTTTTCTACAAGATCATTTCAGAAGTACTTATGTTAACTATAAAAGTGTAAACAAATGTCATTTACTGAAAATTCTGGGAAGATGGTCTAGAAAATAATAATATTAAAGGTTGATGCTAAAAGAGAATTTCTAAAATCAGTGGTAAAGTTCACAAGGAAGAGCACTCTGGGGATAGATAGTAAAGAATATATTTTATAATGGGGGGTGAAGATCCTAAAATACATATAGTATGTAAGAATTCTTGCTCATGGAGGCTACAACATATTAAAAAATTATGGGCCTTCATGGACACAGAAGGGAGAAAAGCAGAGGTAATGGTGATACTGGGTAAGATTAAATAAACCTGAAAGAAAATCCCTTAAAAATGGAAATTTTGTAAATGATTATAGAGAAGAGAGGGTGCATTTTCTTTCTGTATCTTTGAGAAACAAAGAAATTTCTACCATGAATCAAAGTCTTTATTTATTCTCACTACTTCATTTAGTAACATATATTTAACAGTGGAGTATAGCAGAAAAAGGAGGGGAGAGGAAAAATTAGCAATTATTTTATAGGAGGTTTCAAAAGTGATGTTTTTTGAAATTTCAATTCCAGAGTATGATAAAACTAATGAGGGAATAAACAAATTTAAACATCATGAGTGACAAAGTAAAATATTAGAATGAGCAATTCTTGAAAAAATTAATAAGACAAATTTCCTTTTGGAAAAATGTACTGAAAACAAAAAAATAATTAAAAAGAGACAGACAAGAATTTTTAAATACACAAGCAGGGAAAAGAAGGAAAGAATTACACAAATAAATAAAATAAAGGGAAAAAAAACAAATCCATATGTAAGAGTAAAATATCAGGAAGAAGGTTAACAAATGAAAACAAAAATTCTAGGTGAGGTAAAGATAGGTGCTTTAAAACGGGCAGCTAGGTGGCACAGTGGATAGAGCACTGGCCTTGGAGTCAGGAGTCCCTGAGACTTGAAAAATTGCCTTGCAAAATCTAAAAAAAAAATAAAATAAAGAAGGGCAAATAAAAATAGCTATTGAGTGCAAAATACAATTTTTTTTAAAAAAGGAAAGTTTTAAAAAATCAAATTTTTAAAAAACATTAGAGACATTATATGAGAGAAATGTAAATTTGAATGTCCAATAAAAATTTTAAAAATACATAAATTTGAAAAGAAAAAAATTCTAATGGGAATCTATTTCTTCTTTAAAATGGCATACATAAGAAAGGGCAAATTTCCAGTGAAATCTGAATTAAGAGATCACAATACACCTTAGAGCTGAAATTGCTAAAGAATATCCATACTTCTCAGAACCACATAATACTTTGCAAAAACTGGTCACATGCAAGAAACAGAAATAGTGTGAATAGACAATATTAGGAAGAAATAGTAAATATATTTTTTATAGAACATAATAAATAAAGTACGATTTTAAAATATGTTTTCTATTAACAAAGTAATAATTGATTCAGGGTGGAAAAATATGTAATCTAATAATAAAGGCATCCTAAATTATGAGTGGGTAAAAGAACATATCACAGAAATCATAATTTTGTGAAATACTATGACAGAACAATAGCACCACAAAAAACAAGTTGGCAAAATTATATTCTTAAAAAGCATTTTAAAAGTAAATAGAACAGGAAAAGATTCATGGATTGAATCTGTTCTAAAAAATACAGAAAATAAAGAAACATTTAAGTTTCTATATAATGGGAAACTATTGTAAGTTAAAGGAGAAATAATTAAATTGTTCATCAAAATGATTTTAGAAGTGAAAAACAAGCCCACAGCTACTTCTATACAAAATAATAAAACTGATAAGGATTTACCCAACCAGATTAAAAAGAAGAGGACAGGAAATTAAGTTAACAAAACATAAATGAAAAAGTAGAAGTCATTAAAGAAATATTTAGGGGGGCAGTTAGATGGCATAGTGGAGAGAGCACCGGCCTTGGAGTCAGGAGGACCTGAGTTCAAATCCAACCTCAGACACTTAATATTTGCCTAGCTGTGTGACCTTGGGCAAGTCACTCTTAACTCCATAAAAAAAAGAAATAATCACAATAAATTATCCCAAATCATATGCTATAAAAGTTTGCAATATAAAAATAATGAATTTAACATGGTGAGGTCATTTTGGTCCTCTTCAAAACAAAGAACAACAACTCTCAAGCCATCTCAATGGTGAAGGACAGGAAGAAAAGGAAAAAAAGAAGAAATTTATATGATAGATTTTTTCCCCATTTACATGAAAAAAGAAGTTTTCAGAATTCTGGGACAGGGCTAAGATGGTGACAGTGAAGTTGGCATACTCTCAGGACTTTTCCCTACATAACTTTAAATGAAGCCTCTAAACAGAAATTACAGTTACAGATAAGACGCACACACACACACACACACACACACACACACACACACAAAAACAGACAGATTGAAAGAAATTTTCAGCTGTAGACACTGTGGAGGATCTTCAGTGAAGATTTGTCTTTTAGGAGGGAAATGGGAAAGTAAAACCCGGATATGCAGGAGAGGGGGGGAAACCAACAGGAACCTTTTAGCCATGGTGAAGTTCAGGTCCTGGCAGCTAGATAGCAAGCTAGCAGAGAGGATTCCAAATCCAGACAAAGTCTGAACCCTGGGAACACTGGGACAAAAGATAGAACTGGATTGGGAACAAATCACTGCATAGTCAGAGCTTTAACAGAGAGGAAGAAACAAACCTCTGCAAAGGCAATGCCTGGACTTCATAGGCAGCATCTTGGCCAATAAAAACTAGGGCCTATACTCTCTATACCACAGGAGCAGAGCTCATCAATCATAAAGAGCAAAAAACGCTAAAAGAGCACTGAACTACAAAGTTGCCAAGCAACCTGAGATGATAAAAATGCCATCTCAGCAGAAGAAAGTAATGACAAATTACTACATGAGAAGTATAAAAGTATTCTATGAATTGAGTTCAAATCTAAAACCTCAAGGAAGAACTTTAAAAAGAATTTAAAAACCAAAGAAGAAAGGGAGAAGAAAAATAAAAAAAAAAAGAAATGAGAGCCATGCAAGAAAATTATGAAAAATTAGCTAAAGATTTTATCTCTTTTAAAAGTAAAATCAACCAACTGGAAAAAGAATGCAACTCACTGAAAACTCAAATTGACAACTGAAAAGGGAATACTATTCAATAAGAAGTAAAATCAACCCATTGTGAAAAGAAACCAAAACTAACTGAAGAAAATAAGACCCTAAAAATTAAAATTGGAAAAATAGAAACCAAGGAATCTATGAGACAATAAAAATCTGTCAAACAAAATCAAAAGGCTGAACAAATTGAAGAAAATATAAAGAAAATTGTTCCCAGGCAGAAAAAACCCTTCTGAATCTGATGAACACTTTATAAAAATTATCTCTTATGCATCTCTTTCCCTTAGTACTAATTCCTCATGCCAAAAATTATTCATTTGTAAATATGTTTAACAAAATATGTATGTAAAAAGCTAAGATGACTGTTCTGTGCTGAGGGGAAGGGGATGGGAAAGGAGTGTGGAGGGAAATTTTTTCACGTGGAAATATGCATGTGCAAATGGACAAAAATAAAAATGTTTTAAAAAGCAAATTGTCCTAATTTACTATATTGAGAAAACAAAATAGTCTTTGAAAGAGTAGCAGAACTTCTCCAGAAAGAGAGTCCAGCATAAAACTCTAAGGACTATCAATCAAATTCAAGAATTGACAGATAAAGGAGAAAATACTGCAAGCAGTCAAAAGGAAGCTAATTCAAAGGAAGAGCAATCAAAATTTTATAAGACTTATAAGTTTCAACATTAAAGGATTGGAGGGCCAGGAATATGATTCTTTGGAGAGTAAAGAACCTTGGCTTACAATCAAGAATTTATTATCCTGCAAAATTCTTTCAGATGAAAAGATGGATGTTCAATTTAATAGAGGACATAGAAAATTTTCTGATGAAAATTCCAGAACTGAACAGAGAACTTGATCTTCAAATACATGACTGAAGAGATGCATAAAATAAATGGAAAGGGGAAAGTATTAGTCAAGAATATTAAATTGTATACAACCCTAGAGGGAAGATGACACCTGTAACTTTTTTTTTTTAGGATTTTGCAAGGCAAATGGGGTTAAGTGGCTTGCCCAATGTTGTTGATGTGAACATTGTTTTCTTGGCTCTACTTCCTTTGCTCAGCATCATATCCCTTAAGTGATTCATTCAGTCTTTCTCTAGAGATCAACAATTTATGGTTTCTTGTAAAACAATAATATTACATAGTATTCATGTACCATAACTTGTTTAGCCATTCCCCAATTGGGGAGCATCCTTCAATTTCCAATTCTTTGTCACTACAGAAAGTGCTGCTATGAATATTTTAGAACATGTAGGATTTTTCCCTTTTTTTACAATTTCTTCTGAATATAGTCTTAGAATTGGAATTGATGGGTCAAAGAGTATGAATGGTTTTATTGCTCTTTGGGCATAGTTCCACATTCCTCTCCAGAAAGAGGTTGGATCCATTCAAAACTCCACCAGCAATGCATCAATGTCCCAATGCTCCCACAAGCTCTCCAGCATTGATCATCTTTCCTTTTTCTCATCTGAGCTAATTTAATAGATGTGAGATAATACCTCATTATTGTTTTAATTGCCATTTCTCTAATCAATAGTAATTTGAAGCATTTTTTCATATAATTATAAATAGTTTTAATTTTTCATTTGAAAACTCTCTGTTCATATCTTTTGACCACTTATCAATTGGGGAATGACTTATGATATTATAAATTTGATGCAATTCTCTACATATTTTAGAAATGAGACCTTTTTTGGAACTCCTAGTTGTGAGGATTGTTTCCCAGCTTTCTGCTTTTCTTGTAATTTTGGCAGCATTGATTTTATTAAGGCAAAATCTTTTTTAATTTAATGTAGTCAAAATCTTTCTTTTGCAATTTATAATGTGTTTGATCATAAATTTAACCCTTTCCATTAGATCAAATAGATAGAGTATTTTTTGTTCTATCGATTTATCTATGGTATTTGTCTTTATGTCTAAAGCCTGTACCCATTTTGGCCTTATTTCGGCATAGGGTGTGAGGTGTGAATCTATGTCTGGTTTTTCCCATGTTATTAATCAGTTTTTGCACAATTTTTGACAAATGATGAGTTCTTATTCCAGAAGCTGATGTCTTTGGATTTGTCAAATAGTAGATTGCTATGGTCATTTTCAGCAGTTTCTTTGGAACTTATCCTAATCCACATATTCATTACTGTGTATTTCTTAAGTAGTACCAGGCAGTTATGAAGACTGCTGCTTTATAGTTTAGTTTTAGACCACCTTTCTTTACATTTTATTTCATCAGTTCCCTTGCCATTCTTGCCCTTTTATTGTTCCAAATGAATTTTGTTACTTTCTAGCTCAGTAAAGTAGGTTTTTTTTTTTGATAATTTGATTGGTATGGCACTGAATAAGTAATTTAATCTGGGTAGAATTGTCATTTTTAGTATATTCGTTTGACCTATCCATGAGCATTTGACATTTTTCTGAGTATTTAGACTTGACTTTATTTGGGTGAAAAGAGCTTTATAATTGTGTTCATGCAGTTTCTGGGTTTGTCTTGGGAGGGAGATTTTCTAGTATTTAATGCTGTCTACAATTATTTTAAATGCAATTTCTTTTTCTATCTCTCGATCTTCAGTTTTATTGTTCATATATAAAAATGGTGATGACTTATGTAGGTTTATTTTATATCCTACTACTTTACTGAACTTAATTGTTTCAAGGAGTTTTTTCAATGATTTTCTTGGGTTCTCTAGGCATACCATCATATCATCAACAAAGAGTGAATGTTTTGCTTCCTCCTTGCCAATTCTGATTGCATCAATTTTATTTTTCTTCTCTTATGGCTACTGCTAACATTTCCTATACTATGTTGATGGTGATAATAGGCATCCTTGTTTTACCCCTGAATTTATTGTAATTGCTCTGAGTTTATTCCAATTAAATATATTATTTTTTGATGTGTCAGATATATAGTATTTATTATTTTAAGGAAATCTCCATTTATTCCTAAACTTTATAGTGTTTGTAATGGGAATGTATATTGCATTTTATCAAAGATTTTTTCAGCATCTATTGAGATAATCATGATTTCTGTTGGTTTTACTATTGATATGTTTAATTATGTTGAGTGTTTTCCTAATGTTGAGCCATCCCTGCCTGCCTGGTATAAATCCAACCTGATCATGGTGTGTTTTCCTGGTAATAACTAGCTGTAGTCTCATTGCTAAAATTGTATTTAATATTTTTACATCAATATTCAATAAGGAGATTAGTCTATAATTTTCTTTTTCTGTTTTGGTTCTTCCTGGTTTAGGTATCATGTTGTTACTAATTCTGTATTTCCCTTCATGTTATCCTTCTCCATTTATATTCATCTCTATCCTCTTCCTGCCTCTCACCAGAATTTTAATACCTCTCCCCTTTGATTTTTCCTTTAAAAATTTAACTTTCATTTTATTTTCATTTATACCTCCCTTTTCATCAGTCCCTTCTTCCCTCATCTTTCCCATTATAGCTCCCTCTGCCCTGTAGAATAAGTTATATTTTTAAACCCAATTGGGAATGTATCTTATTCCCTCATTAGGCTAAATATATTGAATAGAAGCTACTCAGAATTCACATTCTTCCTTCTTTCCCTCTAAAATTATAAATCTTTGTGCCTCTTCCCTTGGTGCTCTAATATTAATCAGGAATCATCAGTCACAGTCCGTTCATATGATTGCTTGATAAGCTTCGATTGTTATCAAGATATCATCATAGATTGTTTACTTGATTGCTTGATAAGCAGCATTGACTCAAATTGCATCAAATTATAATTATGATCATTTTTTATCTTATCCCCTTTTCAAATTTCTTTCAAGTACACAGTCCTCAGGAACCAAAGTATTATCCAAATCCATATCATTTGTTAAAAATATTTGTATCCCTCTCACTAAGTCTTTTTTCTTTCACACTTTATCCTACCCATCCCCAACTAGCGTACTTAGCACCTTGTTAAATGAACCAAGGCCCATTTCATGTCCCATATACTCTCCCCCCAAGATGCTGGTTAAGTGAAGTATGGGATGCTGATCTCTAAGTATTGGGAGACTCTGGAGGTCTCACTGAGAACTTTACAAATGATTGTAAGTAACAGAGCCATTGTCTCAATTCTTTGCCCTTTATGATGCCCACATTAGACAAGGTGCTTAGCACCTTGTGATTAAAGTGAGTCAAATTATAATGAGACAGTTAAGGTTAACACCCCTGATTTTTTTTTCAGGGCTTTATATCTCAAACATAATGATGTGATCACTTGGACTCTTCAATTGAGAGACAAGATCCAATTATACCCATATCCTTTAGGTTAATTCTCTTCAATTATATTCTATCCTCTAATTTTCCTTAGAAAAGTAAAGTTCTAAAGAATTAGAACTGTTATATCTTGTTTTTGGGTTTTTGCAAGGCAAATGGGGTTAAGTGGCTTGCCCAAGGTCACACAGCTAGGTAATTATAAAGTGACTGAGGCTGGATTTGAATTCTGACTCCAGGGCAGGTACTCTACCCACTCTGCTACCTAGCTGCCCCCAAATTGTCATATCTTCCCTTTTAGAGACCAACATTTGTTTAAATTGATTTTGTTTTTTCAATCCCCCTTTTTCATTTAACTTTTTATGTAACTCTTTATTCGAGTATTTTGCTATTGAAGTCTCTGATCAGTTCTGATCCTTGTTTCAGGATTTTCTGGAAGTCCTGCATTTCATTGAACATCCATCTTTCTCTTGACAGTATATTCTGAATTTTGAAAGGTAGTTCATTCTGGGTCAGGATTCCAGGTCCTTAGCTCTCTGAAATGATTTTCCAGTTCTTCTGATCCTTTAATGTTGAAGCTGGTAGGTGCTCTGTTAGTCTGTGTTCCTTTTGTATTTGAATTGTTTTCTTTTTGCTGCTTGCAATATTCTCTCTTTTATTTGAGGATTCTGGAATTTGGCTATTACAGATTTGGAGTTTTATCTTGGAGTCTCTTTCTGGGGGGATTCTGTTTAATTTTTATATTGTTTTCTTGTTCTAGTAGATTGGGGCCATTTTCCCCTATAATTTCCTGTATGTTGTTTTCCAGATTCTTTTATTGGTCCAGTCTTTCTAGTAGCCCAATTCTTCATAGATTGTCTCTAATTTCTTATAGGGGAATAGCATTCATTTGAATCACAAATGATGGGCATTCCTTAATTCTCCAACCCCTGCCACTAGAAAAGAACTGCTCTAAATATCCCTACTGCTATGTAAAAAAGGTAAGTATGATCTTATTTTTATTTGGTCATAGTTTGAACTTACTCTATAGAATTGTTGAATTATTTCACAACTCATTCTAAAGTGCATAAATGTCTCACCTTTCTCTTTCTGTCCCATTATTGTCCAACCTACAATTCTTCTATCAATAATCACTTAAGACATTTTGTAAAATGATTCAAATATATAAGCATGGATAACCTCATGTGGAAACTATTCATATCTTTTGATAATTTGTCCATTGGTGAATGGCTTTGATTTTTATTTTTATAAATCTGACTCAAATCTCTATGTTTGAGAAATGAGGTTTTTATCAGACAATACCATGGTTTCTATTGCTAACTTAATTTTATTCCCCTCACCCCCATTTTTTTCTATTCTCTTTCTTCTTTCACTGTATCCTTTCTCAAAAGTGTTTTGCATCTGACTACCCCTACAATCTTCTTTCTCTTCTATCCCCTACCCTCCACATTTTTTATCCCATTCCTTTTCCCTCCTACTTTCCTCTAGGGTAAGATCGATTTTTATACTCAATTGAATGTGGATATTATTCCCTTTCTGAGTCAATTCTGATAAGAGAAAAATTTACTCACTGACCCTTACCTCCCCTCTCTTCCACTCCCCTGCAAAAGCTTTTTCTTTCTTCTTTTATGTGAAATAATAAGACAATCTTCCTACCTCTTTCCCTTTCTCTTAGTATATTCCTTTCTCACCCATCAGCTCCATCTTTTTAGTATATTATCCCTTCAAATTCAAGTCCCATCTGTGCTTTCTCCATATATATCCTCCTTCTAACTGTCCTATTAAATTGGTAAGATATTTGAGTTATCAGTATATTTACCCATGGAGGAATATAAGTGTTCAACTGCCGGGTTTTTATTTACAACGCCGGCTTCTTTATGCTAGTCCGTCCTCTTACTCACCAGTCCAACGCGTGGTGAGTCTTCGGGGTACCTCCGGCCCCCACTCTTTGATGGGGGAAGAACCAGACAGAGTGCCTGAGGTGGGTAATGAGTCTTTATTCTTCTGTGATCACATTCCCGCTTCTTCCCCCCACCTCTCAGCAGACACTTTTATCCCCTCTGTCCTCCCTCCCATGAACTCTTACTCAATGAGGGGCCGAGTTCTGTAACATTCCCTTATAAGGTGATTATGTTTCCCCCTCTAAGCGACCGCCAAGCCTCTTCCCCCCGCCCCCAACATCTCCCCCTTTCTGTTTTACAAGGTTATCACTTGGTGTGACCTTAAGCGGTGCTGAGGTTAGCCTTAAGCGGTGTCATTTCTACTGGCCTCTGATAGCCGGGGGCGAGGAACCCTGTCTTAGGTCATCTCCTTCAACCCAGGACCTTGCCCGTCCTAGGCGCCCGACACCCTCAGGGCCTGTCTTAGGTGGCTGGGTCAGGAGAAGTTGCCCGTCTTGGGGTTTACCTCGTCTTACCCCTAGGTGTCACATGTCATGCATGGCGGCTAGCCAGACTTGGGGATCCGCCGGGGGTGAGGAACCCTGTCTTAGGTCATCTCCTTCAACCCAGGACCTTGCCCGTCTTAGGTGGCTGGGTCAGGAGAAGTTGCCCGTCTTGGGGTTTACCTCGTCTTACCCCTAGGTGTCACATGTCATGCATGGCGGCTAGCCAGATTTGGGGATCCTCCCCCGTCTCCATGGCCATGAAGGCTTTCTGAGTAAGAAGCATATAGCCCCTCTGTCGCCTAGCTAGGCGGCAGAAACAGACAACAGGTAGGGTGATTCCCAGAATCAGCGTCCTTGTTCACCCTCAAGGGGGTATCCTCCCGCCATCTGGCAATCCCTCCATGGTATGGGATCCTCGATGTCTTCCCCTGTGGCCACACATGAGGGGCCCCACCGAGGCAGAAGGGAGCCCCATCGATGTATTGGTCACTAGCAGGCGAGGGTAGATCGGGGAGTTCCGTGCTACCGGAAGGGGAGAGGGAATAACTCGGAGTATTCCCCATGTCGGATTTCCTTCAGATGGAGCACCTCCAAGGATCCCTACGATGATCAGAAGGCCTGAAAAAGAAAGAAATTCCTCTCACCCCGTAGGGTTGGGCATTAATCAAGGTCTCTTATCTTGTAAACAGGGAGCCATCTTTCTGGCTCTTCTATCTTATCCTAGGGATGAAATGACAGGTGGCCCTGTCTTCTGTTCTTTACCGTTACAGGGCCATGCCAACCTCCCTCTTCATCTCTCCACATGACTTTAGAGCCTGGTAGGGCCTTGGTGGGAGAGGGCAGGAGCGTTGGTTCTTTCTTAGCATGTCCTTTTGGGGAGAAAAATCTCTGGGCGGCTGTAGTGCCGTCATCCCTGACTTGTAGGAAATTCATGGTAAATAGTACCTGAGACAGGTCTGAATGGGTCAGTGACCTGCCAACTCCCCCTTTCTGTTTAAAAAGATAGGATGTAGCAGAGTATCCATGTAAAGCTGGCACAGGGTGGGGCTATTGGCCATTCCCTGAGGTAGGACGGTGAACTGATAACGTTTACTGGGGGCTTGGAAATTGATCGCGGGGAGGGAAAAGGCAAATTTTTCTTTGTCCTCCGGGTGGAGGGGAATGCTATAGAAGCAGTCTTTAACATCAATCACTATAATAGTCCACCCTTGCGGGACTGCAGTGGGCATAGGGAGACCAGGTTGGAGGGTCCCCATGGGTATCATGTTGGCATTTACTGCCCGAAGATCAATCAACATTCTCCAACTCCCCCCTTTCTTTTTTATGACAAAGACGGGGGAGTTATACGGGCTAAGGGACGGTTCCACTTTGTTCTCGTGCAGGAGGGTCATTACTATGTCTGTGAGGGCGATGAGCTTTTCTTTTGTCAGGGGCCACTGCTCAACCCAAATAGGTTTCTTATTAATCCATGTTATTCTGGGGGAAAAGCTCATCTCTAGAGTGGCCCCAATTAATTTCCCCGCAGGCTATCAGGGGTGGCAAGTGTCAGGTTAAGCTGGCTCAAGATATCTCTACCCCATAATGCATAAGGGAGGTCGGGTAGGCACAGTGGGGTGAAGAGTCCAGATTCTTCCAAAGCTGACCACCGTAGGGCGTGTGCTGCTTTCATGGCAGATCTATTGCCCCCCACCCCCGTCACTGCTTGAGGGCTCTGTAGGAGTGGCCACTCGGGCCTCCACTGTCCCCTATTTATGACAGAGCAATCGGCTCCAGTATCAATTATCCCTTCGAGCTTCTGATTTTCCACCGTGACGGTTAACAGTGGTCGCCCAGAGCTGACCGGGTGGACCCAGTTCACATGAGCGGGAGGGGTCCGCAAGGGCAGCGCCTTTCCTACCTCTTGGCCCTGTTTTACCAAGGTGGGAAAGGGGTGGGGGTTTGTGACCCTTACGGATGTGGGACTTCCGGGACCAAAAATGACCTGGGTATGGGTGACTAAGTCCACACATCTCTCAGCCCCTGTGATGAGCGCTGGGAAAATATTTAGCTCAATGGGAATCATCGAGGTTTCCCAAGGCCCGATCTCTCTCTGCTGTGTCCCTTCTCTATAGTCAACCCTCACGGGGATAGTCACAGTAATGGGGCCGCTGTCTTCGAGCACGGGGGGGGGGGGGCCCGCGGCCGGGCCCCTCCCTTTCCCTTTTCCCGACTTCCCTTTGGATCGGCAGAACCTGGCTATGTGACCTGGCTTTCCACAGGAATAACAGGTCGGAACTGAAGTGGAGGGGGGCCGCTGCCTGCACTGTGCTTTGAGGTGCCCTGGCTTTCCGCACCCAAAACAGGTGGGTCTCACCTGCATACCGTGAAGGGCGGTCAGGAGGCTATCCTCCCGGTTCTCCATGGCAGTCACTAAGGCTTGAATTGAATCCTCGCTGGGCATGTCCAGCAATTTGTCAACAATTCCATCTAATGAAGCGTCGGGGGGAAGGCTGCTAATGGCTGCGATCCCTTTGGGGCGAAGACCCTCTTTAATCAATTGTCTCATAAGTAGATCAGATCCCGGGGTGTCTCCCATTATACGAGTCACTGTCTCTTTAACCTCGTTCACAAATGAGAGGGGTGTCTGATCTGCTCTCTGCTTCAGCCCAACCAACTTCTGTGTGGCTCTCCCCCCTTTCATGGCTCCAATCTTATCCCAAGCTGCAACATGTGTTTCTTTAACAGTCTCTAGCTCAAACTGGCCATACTGGGCCTGAACAGCAGGGTCAGTATAGGCCCCAGTTCCACACAGGAGGTCAATGGCTAAATCCAGGGGAGTATAACCCCGGGATTTTGCCAGCTTAGAGGCCTCTCTGCGGGCCTGAGCCTTAAAAGCTAAATATAAGGAGGCATCTAGGCACGCGGCTGCAATTTCGTCAAAGTCAGCAGGGGTCCAAGGGTGCGTAGCAAAGAGGTTTTGCATCAGTCTTTTTACATAAGGGGAGCTTGGGCCGTATTTAGTCACGGCCTCCTTAAGTTCCTTAAGCATCTTAAAAGGGACAGGGCGGTAGTCTCGGGCTCCGGTAAGGGGGTCCGTAAATACCGGGTAGAGGCCCCAGTCATCCCAGTCCACCTCCTCCCCTTTCTCTATTGCTATGGAGGCACTGGTGGCAAGTAGGCCGGATGGGCGGAGCCCTTGAGGGGATCTCTGAAGGGCGGACAAGGAACACGGGGGATTTTTTGCCTCTGTTTCCTGGCTGGGCCGCCAAGCCTGGGGCGCGGCAGCTGTCCAATCAGCGCGGACTTCTCCCTCCTCGTCAGCAGCCTCCCGGTCCCACCTACTCACGCTCCTCTTCCTGCCACCCCTGAGGGCTGTTTGCACCCCTCCCTTCCCGCGCTCGGAAACTTCCGGCCCTGAATCTTCTCCCTGGGGGCCCCTTGTTCCCCCATTGTTTCTTCTAAGTTCCTCCCACGGATACAGGGGAGGGAGTGGCCTTCCCTCTTCCTCTGAGCCCTCTGAATCCGATCCCGCCAACGAGCTACCCACCTGAGTGCTGATTGTTCGTGCCAAAGTCACCTTCTGGGGATGCAGGGCTGCATCCACTATCTTATACACTGTAAAATCCTTGGGGGTCAGTTTTCCCGGGCAGGTGTCATTATAGGAGGCCATCTGCTGCCCTACCACCTTCCATTTATCTGGTTGGATCCCACTATGTTGCACCCAAGGGCAGATGTTCCAGATATTCTCAACAAAAGCACGGCACGTCTTGATAGGTAATTTACGACCATGCTTAGCGCAGAGTTTATAAAGCTGCCCTGCAACGGCCTCTTTTTCCTCCGGCTCAAAGGCGGGAATACTATTCCGGCCCCCCATGCTGTCTACTAGCCGAGGCTGCAATCCTAACAGGTGGCAGAACTGGAAAGTTCCCGTTCGGCAAAAGAGAAGGAGGCAGCAGGGCACAATCAGACAGGCCAGCACGGCAAGGAGCGTGATTAGAGCAGAAGGAGAAAGGGGAGAGAAAGAAAGCATAGTCAACACAATAGGGATATGTCCCTCAGGCAATATCTGAGAGTAAACGCCCTCTCCTTCCTCCCGGTCAGAAACGACCGAGGCTGTCTGGAGAATCCGACCAGCGGATTCAGACGTTCCCTAGCAAAATCAGGTCCCGGGTTTCGGCACCACTTGCCGGGTTTTTATTTACAACGCCGGCTTCTTTATGCTAGTCCGTCCTCTTACTCACCAGTCCAACGCGTGGTGAGTCTTCGGGGTACCTCCGGCCCCCACTCTTTGATGGGGGAAGAACCAGACAGAGCACCTGAGGTGGGTAATGAGTCTTTATTCTTCTGTGATCACATTCCCGCTTCTTCCCCCCACCTCTCAGCAGACACTTTTATCCCCTCTGTCCTCCCTCCCATGAACTCTTACCCAATGAGGGGCCGAGTTCTGTAACATTCCCTTATAAGGTGATTATGTTTCCCCCTCTAAGCGACCGCCAAGCCTCTTCCCCCCGCCCCCAACATTCAACATCATTAAGTCACTTGTGGTTTGCTTTTCCTTTTTTACCTTTTTATGCTTCATTTGAGACTTGTATTTGAAGATTAAATTTTCTGTTCACCTCTGGTCATTCTATCAGGTAAGTTTGAAAGTCTCCTATTTCATTTAATGTCTTTCTTTTCTCCTGCAAGAGTTTGCTGACTAGCTTATTGTTGGTTGCAATCCAAGTTGTTTTGCATTCCAGAAGGTCATATTCCAAGCTCTATGATCCCTTTATGTAGAAGCTGATAAATCTTGTTTTACTCTAACTATGGTTCCACAATCTTTGAATTTTTTCTTTTGTACTGCTTGCATTTTTTCTTCTTGACTTTGCACCTCTGAAATTTGACAGTTCGATTTTAAGGATCTCTTTTAGGAGGTGATCAGTAATTTCTTTCAATTTCTATTTTACCCTTTGTTTCTAGAATATCAGGGCAGTTTCTTTTGTTAATTGCTTTAAAAAAATAATGCATACGTTCTTTTATTGGTCAGGGCTTTCATAAAATTCAATATTTTTTAAATTATCTCTCCCTGGATCTGTTTTTTTGGTTCAAATGTTTTTCCAAAGGGATATTTTGGGGCAGCTAGGTGTCACAGTGGATAAAGTACTGGCCCTGGAATCAACAGAACATGAGTTCAAAGCTAACTTCAGTCACTTAATAATTGCCTAGCCATGTGACCTTGGGCAAGTTACTTAACCCTATTACCTTAAATAAATAAAATTTAACACCAATGGAATATTTCACATTTTCTTCTGATTTTTCATTTTTTAGTTTTGTTTTATTTTTTCTTGATTTCTCACAGTCATCAGCTTCCCTCTGTTTCATTCTATATTTTAAGGCATTTTTTTTTAGTGAGCTTTTGAAGCTCTTTTGTCATTTGACCAATTCTGCTTTAAAGATATTTTCTCTTAATTGACTTTTTGGAATTTCTTTTTCCATTTGACTCAGTCTAGTTTTTAAGATATTATTTTCTTGAGTATTTTTTGTATCTCTTTCACCAAACTGTTGACTTGGTTTTCATGATTTTTCTGTATCACCATCAATTCTTTTCTCAATTTTCCCTTTATTTCCCCTTACTTGTTTTTTTAAAATATATTTTGATCTCTTCCATGTCATGATTCCAATTCATATTTTTCCTGGAGGCTTTGGATGTAGAAGTTTTGACTTTGACATCTTCTTCTGAGTGTCTGTTTTGATCATCCATTTGACCATAGTAGCTGTCTATGACTGTATTTTTTTCTTCTGTTGTTTGTTCATTTCCACAGTCTGTTACTTTATTTTAATTCTGCTTGCAAATTTCAGTTCTTCCAAGCTTTTATGAGAGATTATGACTACTATCATGTTCTGGTCTGTGGGTGACCACAAGCTCACCTATCTGTTGTAAGGAAGGTCTCTGTTCCTCTGGGGCAGTAAGCTCTGCTGAGCTTCTGCTCTTTTTTCCTGAACTGGGGTCACAGACTGTGACCCAGATCTCAGTATGTGCAAAGCAATAGAGTCCTGCCTCACTGAGAGGAAAGAGACATTAGTCCTTCTGACCTTGTCACTATCTGTGGGCTGAGACTTAAAGAAGTTGTTGCTACTGCTGATTCATTGATTCGCAAGGTCTGTTCCTGGTGTGCTGGAATTGGGTTCTGTGCTGCTGAAGACTGTACCAGGCTGTGCTCTGCTCTCACTCTAGTATGGAAGACTTTTCCTGTTGGTCTTCCAAGTTGTCCTTGGCAATCCCTGTATGGAGAGGTCTGGAAACTACCACCACTGCCACTAACACAGTCTGTTCCTGGGTGGCTGGGACCAGTTTGTTCTGGTGGGACCAAGGCTAAACTGATAGCCCTTTCTAACCCAGTGCAACAGACCCTCCCAGCCAATCTGCTAAGTTGTCTTGGGTTGCAAAATTGTTTCACTCCATTTATTTATGGAAATAAATTCTACAATTCTAGAATTTATTTAGAGTTTGCATTTAAAGATATTTGGATTGGTTTGGATAGAATCCTCTTCTTCTACTCCACTGTCTTGTTTCTGTTCCACTTTGATAGCTTTATATTTAAAAAGAATAGCAAATTGGACATAATAGATATGCAGTTTCATGTGTAATCATCTTTTTTACTATAATATATAATGGAAATGTTTGTTTTATTCTATAAATTAAAAATAAAGTTAAGGAAAGCAGCAAGCTGTTCATGGTTAGATTGGCTGTTTCAGATAAAATCATCTTTTTTATAGTATCATGTTATGTAAATTAGTGTGTTATTCCATAAATCAAAAACAAAATAAAGACAAATAAAAACTCCAGGCAGTTAAGGAACAAGATCAACAATACATGGTTACATGTTTGTCTCTCACACATATTGTCCATGTGATCTTAGGCAAGTCATGACTTCTCAGGTGCCCTTGTTAAACCTCTTTGAGGAAAAGTTACAGAATAGTTGCTGATCTGCATTGACAGAAGGAATCTCCTCATCTGGCATAATGTATACCAATGAAATTGCATCTGTATACAAACACAATATATGAATATAGTCACATCTGTGTTTATATATATGTGTGTGTGTGTATATATATATATATATATTATATGTGTGTGTAAGTGTGTGTATACATACATATATTATATATGTGGGTATATTTATATTTTTCCATAAAATAGTTCATATGTGTGTATCATACATCTTTTTATCTATCATCTTTATATAAGCTTTAAAAGACACTAAAAATTTTGGAACACTGTGGGTGTGTATATGAACTAGCTTGCTATTAACTATAATCACAAATCATTTTAACATGAACTAGGTCTAGTTATTCTTCACCTATTCTGTATTTCTGCACTTTATTTTCCATAGTCAAGTGCAGTACTCTGCTACATTTATTCCTATCTGATTAGAACAGGAAATTTTAATGAATAATCACTACTAACTCTTCCTATTCTGATATGTATTGTGAATAAAGATATCATCTAAAGGGAAATTAGGTGGCACAATGGCCCCGGAATCAGGAGGACTTGAGTTCAAATCCGACCTCAGAAAATAATTACCTAGCAGTGTGACCTTTGCCAGGTATTTAATTTTGCAAAAAACAAACAAAAAAAAAAAACTTCATCATTTGAAAGGACAGTACTTTACATGTATTTCTTGCAATAACATTTACATAACAATACCTTACATAAGAACTACACTTAATTGACCTTGATGCAATTAATGCTTTTGCAATCAGCTGATCCAAGGAGTCATAGACTTGCTTTTACATAGTAATGAGGAAGTTCCAATTTAGGGGGTTAACATAATAGAAGAATTTCTTATGAGGAAAGACAGGAGGCAGCAGACAATAATCAGGGTAGTCCAGTACTTTGAAACTAAGAAAATAGCAATACTTTTATAAGAGGGACCATAGACAACATCCTGGGAAAACTACTCCTTTGGAAATAAAGCCTGTCAACTGTTCCTGAAGGTGCTCCTGACACAGTAACTGAAGACACAGACAATAAAGTTGGTATACCATCAGAAAATGATTTAATCAGTAGAAAAGACATTTGAAAAGAAACATTACTTGCTGCTTTAGTAAGATAAACACCATTAAACCTTTCCATCTGCCTTTGCCAGTGAATCTTCGTGTCTGTTCTTTTTTTTGTTTGAAAAGTAATGTGAACTTCTTGAGAACAGGACCTTTCTTTTACATTTGTACCACTAGAATACTACTAGAATTTAACACAGAATTTCATAAATGCTCATCCATTTATCATTCATTTACTCATTCAAAGCCATAATTAGAAGTCAAAATTAATAAGATTAAGATGACTTGATCTTCTCTAATGCTATAGTAAATCCTCATTCCTTTTGATATCACTTATTTAGAATAAATAGAAAATTTAGTGAGGTTGATCTGAATTTCACTTGAACCATCTCAATCAATCCAATCAATATAGAAATCAATATGAAAATACTAAATGCCTAATATGTTCCAGCAACTGTGCTAAACTTTGAAGTTGCAAAAATGAGCAAAAGACAGGCCTTACCCTCAAGAGGCTCACAAGATAATGCAATTAATACACAAACAATAAAATAAAGCAAATCACATATAGCACAAATAGCAATGGAATTAAGAGGGGCTGATAAAGTCTTCCTGCAGAAGATAGAATTTAGCTGGGATTTAAAGTGAGCCTAGGAGAACAGGAGACAGAGCAGAGAAAGTAGAGTTTTCAGACATTTGTGATATCTGAGAGAAAGCAGAGAGCAAAAAGATGAAGTGTCTTGTTTAATGAAAAGTCAAGAGACCAATGTTACTACCTCAAAAAGTACATGTTGGAGAGTAAGGTACAAGAAGACAGGAAAGGTAAGAGGAGGCTAGGCTATCAAGGATATGGATGCCAAACAGATATCTGTTTTTAATTTGTTTGTTCATTTGTTTGTTTCCAACAATATGCACAAGCATATTTTTAAATTATAAAATTTCCTTCTATCCTCCCTTCCCCCTCTCTTCCCCCTCAGTGGCAGTCAGGTTAGCACTGTACAGTCAGATTAGCATTGTACACAAACAGATATTCCTAATTATCAAGGATAGACTAAATTAAAACAACATTGTTGGAAGAAATCTTTAACATCTTATAAAATATTTTGCAAACTTTAAGGTGCTATAGCTGTGTATTATTATTATTATTATTATTATTATTGATATTATTTTCATTAATTATGGTGATGGTGGTGGTGGGGGTAGTTGTGCAGTGGACAGAGTGCTGGGTCTGAAGACAGGAAAACCTGACTTCAAATCTGTCTTCAGATACTTGCTAGATGTGTGATCCTCGGCAAGTCATTCAAAGAGTGCCTCAATTTTCTCAATGATAAAATGAGTTGAAGGAAATGGCAAATTACTCCAGCACCTTTGTCAGAAAATCCCTAAATGCAGTCACAAAAGTCATATATGACTGAAGAAACTGAACAATAAATTATTATCATTAGTATTAATTTTTAAGAAAATAGGATTTTAACTGAGCCTTGGAGAAAACCTGTGAAGTCAAAGAGTAGAGATAAAGAGGGGAAAAAAAAGTCAGATGAGCCAGTGAAAATTCAGTGTCTCATGATAAGAATAGCAAGGAAGCCAATATCTTCAGATCTTTGTATTATAGAGCTCCTTATATGCCTAAGATGTACCCATTCTGGAATGAGTCATCAGTGTATTAATATTTTCAACACATCTATTAGAAATTTAATATTTTGTCTCAGTTGCTAAACTAATGTTAAATGAAATAAAAAGTTTTGGGTTGTTGAGCATGCTATATGGACTCTGAATTCTCTAAACCAGGGGTGGGGGTACCTGTTTTCTGCTAAGAACAATTTTGATATTTACAACATCATTTGTAGGTCATGCAAAATTTTTAGCTTAAAAATTAACCTGCTATAGTGGGTCAAACATTAATTAATGTACCCCTAAAAAGTACCTAGATTTATTGGATTTCAAGGCCCAACTGAAGTTGTTATAACACTGAATATTTTCAGTCCCTTCTCTAAACAGATTATCAAGACTGGCTAACTTTCCATCTGTCATTTAGCCACCTGATCAGTCTCAGAAGCAGTTGTGTAGAATGGAAAGAGCTAAGCAAATTGGCTCTAATTTTAAGTGTGTTAATAGATAGCTATGTTACTTTGCACAGCAAATTTCCTTTTTCTGAACCTGTTCTCCTTCTTGGTAAAATAAAGGAATTGTAGTAGATAATCTTGAATATCCCTTCCATCTCTAACAAGGTATAGTTTTATAATTTTAATGATTACCATGAGAGTTAGGCTTCTAAATCTCATCCTTACTCCACTTGGAGTCTTGAAGTTTGGACAGTATCAGAGTATATGAGATTTCTTTCATTATTGGAGAAAATTCTCCCTAAATAAGGAATTCCAATCTGGCAGCAATATGATATCAACTAAGATGAATTGTCACTTGAAACTACTTACACAAAGTCCTGCCAAAGCCTGAAGCTTCCTCAGCAGTGCTATATCAATTGGTATTTCTTGATTGTCAAACAATGTCTCATCACCCTGATATGGAGTTCCTGGAGAGCAAAACTTTCATCTGCAGCTACTGGGTCATGATGAGCTGGGCAGATAGCTTAGAGCCAATTGGACTCACAGTGACTGATTATTGATTCAAGGATTTCTGAATGTGACAGCTCAGTATCAGGAAAAGCTGAAGTTAAAAGTTGAAGACAAAAATAACTTTAATTCACATATGTATAATCTCCTATTTTTAGAAGACCACTGCTATATTATATATATATATATATAATGTATATATATATATATATATATATATATATATATATATATATATTCATCCATCACTAGGTCACTTGTTTTTTATTTTTTTTTAATTTTTAAGGTTTTTGCAAGGCAAATGGGATTAAGTGGCTTGTATAAGACCATAGTTAGTCAATTATTAAGTGTCTGAGGTTGGATTTGAACTCAGGTACTTCTGACTCCAGGGCCAGTGCTCTATTCACTGTGCCACCTAGCCGCCCCAAGGTCACTTGTTTTGAAAGAAGAATAAAACTGAATACTACCAAAGACTTTTTAGATGAGCTCTTAGTGTAAATGTTCCAGATAAATTGGGATATTTTCCTTGTAAATTATTATTTATTATTACATCAATTAAATCAATATTCAACACAAAGATATTACTTCCCCACAATAAGCTTAGCAAAACAACTTTAATATACAGTATCCCAAAAGACCTATTGCAATTTTAAATTTTAATAATTTAAAAGATCTATGAAATGACATATTTGAAAAGGGTCTCATAGTTCAATTAGTCCATTCCTATCTCTAAACAGATAATCTGGGAGATCAAATTATTTTTCATTACATCACAAATCCAGGGAGTGGCAGAATTAACTAGAACTTCAGAAAATAAATGAATGAAGACAATAAAAGCAACAATTCCAGATGTCTAGAATGGGTAATAAAAAGACCTAAAAGATTAAAAGATTTGACAAAGAATGAATTAAAATCTTTTAGTAAGAAATTCAAACTGCTAACAGAAGTTAGAAACCCTATATTAGCAAGTAAACTTTTAAATTGTTTGGTTTGGGTTTTGATTTTTTTTAATCCTAGAGGAAAATAAACTCAAATAATTGTTAATAATATCCCCACCTCCCAAAAAAGTTCAGTCACAATATAGCAAGATTGAAGAATATATGAGCTATCTAGGGAAAGGAAGAGTCATTTATTAAACAGCTTATTATTATGTTTTAGGGACTATTAAAAACTTTCCAAATAATAAGTCATTTGATCCTTACAATAACCCTGAGAGATTGGTACTGTTTTTTAGTTCCTATTTTACAATTAAAGAAACTGTAGTAGAAAGAGTTTAGATGATTTGCTAAGTTAAATGACTCGCTACAGATACTGTATCTTCCTGAAAGTAAGACCAGGTCTTATATTTATTTTTGTCTACATTTGGGCTTATTTTCAGGTGATGTCTGTTGCTAGGCAGTCATTCCTGAAGGAATCATTATTTGTTCTTATCTTTGCAAGGAAATCCTTCAGTCTTCTTCTTCTTCATTTTTTTGTGGGGGTGAGGGGAGAAGGTGGTTAAGTGATTTGCCCACGGTCACACAGCTAGCAAGTGTCAAATGTCTGAGTGTGAATTTGAACTCAGGTCCTCCTCCTAATTCCAGAACTGGTGCATGTTATTTGTGCTTTGTGTCTGTACTCCAATTGGTCATTTAGCAAAGACAGCCACTTAGGTATTTATTATAATAATATCTAATTTTTATTATACATCAATATTATTATGATAGAATTCAATATGTCTGTAGTGTGTTGCAATAAATATACAAAATTCATCCAACTGGCTGACAATCTTAACTGGGGCTTATTTGGGGGGTAGAGTTTATAATATGAGCATCCTGAAAAAATCATGCTAGGTCTTATTTTCTGATTAAATCTATTTTGTGGGGAGGGGGATGATGGACACAATGGCAATGAGTATCTGAGGCAACATTTGAACACTGATTCCATATTCAGTGGTTAAAAATCATCTAACTTAGAAGATAGAATAAAAATCAGATGATCAAAAGTTGAAGTTCATGCAGCCTGCCCACAAAAATCCTGAACCATATTAATATATAAATCAGGAAGATTATTAAACTACAATTTAAAAATTCAACATTTTAGTCATAATTTGTGGTTTTCTAAGTAAATATGTAGCCAGAGGGACCTGTTTTTATTTACTGTCACTTCTCATCTAAAAAAATCAGACTTCTAGAAAATTGTGAGTAAGAAAAAGCTCTCTCTCTCTCTCTCTCTCTCTCTCTCTCTCTCTCTCTCTCTCTCTCTCTCTCTCATCATGAATGTAAAATAGAACCAGAAATCAAAATGCAGATTGAAAGAATTTAGAAGTCATCACCAGACAGGAGCTCCAACTCTAACCTACCCATTCACCAAGCTGTTTTCTAAAGTCACTAATAATTTCCCATAAATTCTATCTTTTAACTACTTCACTACCTTAGGATTTAATTTATTAGAGTGAGCCAAGTTGACCACATTGAGATCAGCTGGATGGTACCTGAGTATAAAATGCATTTATATTACATTTGCAATATTTATTCTCTATTTTAATTCTGTTCTTCCAGGTCCTAAAACATATTTTTTTTGGAAGAACTAATAAGAATTAAGTTATTTCAACTTCTAAGTAGAATGTCATTGCCTTCTTACTCAATGCAGACAGATGCTGAAGCTGTTGCCCTCACCATAGGTATTCCACCCCTACCACTGCAATATGAAAAGAAAAATCTTAGATAGTTCCCATGAAACCTCATGTTGAGACAGATTCCTTCCATTCATTCTTAATTTATGCAATTGATTTCCTGAACATAAATAAATTTATACTTATATCTTTGCTAGAATTCTGTATACAATTTGATAAAAATTTGAGAACAATTCTCTATTTTCTGTCTTCTTCATCCTCTTTTATCTACTCCACTGCAGAATTTGACTCAAACTTAAATTTGTCCTGCTGTAAGACTTTTCTCAAATAAGAATTAAAATTAAAAAAAATTAGTTTCAACTTTTTTAGGAGGAACCACAGGTAGAAACAGACATGCAGAGGATGAATAAAAAGTATTATATTTTTCTTAGAATCCTAGGTTATCTTATTTATGGATTTAAAAATGGGAAAGTACAATTTCAGTTTTAACAAATTTAGCAGTTCAATTCTTTTCAAGCTTAACAGGTCTTTACATGATTCTTTTCTTTAAGCTTAAGTAATGCCCTGTTTCATATTCTCTGCAATTGAATTTTTATTATTAATTGATTGCTTCTTTGTCTGATTGCTTCATTGATTTTTATTTAAAATATCTTCAAAAAGAAACATGAAACAGTACATGCATTAGAAATTCACATCCTTGCTAGAAATCAGTCATTGTGCAACAATGCATCACAGTCGTGGTGATCCCTTGCTGAGATACTGTACATCATTGTGGCAAGTCATAAGTAGTTGATATATTTTTAAATTGGATTAAGGGGAATATTAACTTGGACCAGGCAGTTATCATTGTATTTAAGTTTAATTAAATTTAATGAGTTTATTCAATAATGAAAAATTTACAAATATATAAAGATAGAATTTAATTATTCTCTATATTTTCTTTTTTCTTTTTCAGTTTCTGCAAGTCAATGGGGTTAAGTGGCTTGCCAAGGCTACACAGCTAGGTAATTATTAAGTATCTGAGACCAGATTTCAACTTAGGTACTCCTGACTCCAGGGTCGGTGCTCTATCCACTGTGCAACCTAGCCTCCCCCTCTCTATATTTTCAACATTAGCAGTTACATATTACCTTATGCAGGGGTCCAGACTCCGCGGGGTCCTTGGAACCTGACAGGAGGGATAGAGTCGGTGAAGTGAGTTGAGTCAACAAGTGGGTAAAGGCAGGAGCAGGTTGACTGACTGTCAGCTGCTTGGATTTATTTTTATAGTTTCAGAATTATGTATGTTTCAAGCAAGCAAACAAGCTGAGATCATTTCCTTGGTTACAAGAGTGTACAATTTTCTTCATCCATCATATAGTTAATATGGTTACAAGTTTTAATCATGTGATTACAAGTTTAAATAATAATCATATAGTTAATTGATTTCTTATCCCTACTCAGACCATGATGACCTTAACCTGTTACCTTATTTATTACCACATTGTATAATTGTTAATTCATTTAAAGTTATTAATTAAGCAATTCTTTTAATGGAAAGTTTTTTATATTTTTTTGTGTAGCTAATGTTTTTAGATACACTTCCTTAACAATCTATAGTGAGGGTCTTTATGCTTGTCCATCCATCCATTAACTCTTACAATAACCAATTTTTCTTTCTGGCCTTGTTGGTATAAGCTACAGTTTCTGTGACTTTTTTATTCTTTCCCATGAGACTAAGGATGCTGGAGTTCACATATCAGTCACCTGTACTATTTTCTCACCATCTTTTTCATATATTCCTGTGTATGGTAAGGGGACGGCAAAACTATTAATTTCCCTGGATTTCTATCTAACCCATCTTGTATCTATCTGTTTTTCCTGTACATATTCTGGAGATTTCATAATGTTGAAGCCTTCTGTATGCCTCAGAGAGAGGCAGTCCTGTTAAATTTGGACAGAGTTTACAATCTGTTTTATTCAAGGAATTTTTCTGAAATCCTTCCTTTATAATCATTCCAGTATTAGGGTGAGTAAATATTGTAATCAATAATAAACCTATAAATATTGGTATGCATGAAATCCCTATATATATATTGAAGAAGGAAATGTTGTTCCATCAGGCAGTGTGACTACCTTGAGTCTTCTTGCTGTGACTGTGTCAAACAGCTTAGAGACCCTGGCTCCCAACAACCTTCCATGTTTTCTTTTACTTTTCGTTATCTAAAGGGATCCAGAAGAGAGATGTGAACAAAAAAATAGCCAATACAGAGTTTTGGGCTGGGAAAATACCCTCCCTCACTGTTCAAAATAAGTCATTTGGAAGAATGCAGAAAATTTCTGTGGTTGTGGAAATAATTTCCATAAGAGTGCCACACCCTATCTTTTATTGGAAGCTTTCTCCTATCCCACTTAATTCTAGTGCTTTTTTATTAAATATTTCCTAATTGTCATGTCCAAACTTGATTGTGTGTGTGTGTGTTTGTAAATATATATATATATATATATATATATATATGTATATATATACATACATGCATATATATGTGCATTTTCATGACTATTTGAATTTACTTGTCTCTCTTATTAGATTATAAATGTCTTGAGTTCAGGGGTTGCTTTTTGCTTCTTTTTTTTTATCTCCAGCAGATAACACAACGCTTGGCATATGGAGTTCTAATAAATGTTCATTGATTTTATATTATGTAACTTTCTTATGATCATTTAGATGCCCAGGTAGATTGTTTCTCCTGCCAGTTACTATGAAACAAAAATATCTTTCTTGTTTCTTAGAAAAAGTTTTGTTTCTCCTTAGTTCTAAATCCTCTTTCATAAAATGATTAATATGTAAATACATCAAATATGAACTTTTACCAGACTGTTCACCACCATGGAAAGTTGGGATGGAAGTGAGAATGGTAGAAAAATATGGAACTCATAAATTTGGAAATGGATAAATATTGGGGAGAAAATTCAATTTATAAAGAACAGAAGTTTAATAAAAATATAAATAATAAGAAAAATGATCTCCTTACCTCTTGAAGGGACTTGACACCTATAGATTGCCATATATTCCTTTAAGAGACTAGTTGAAATGGTTTACATTGAAAGAAACAAAGAGAGGAAATACCATCAAGGAATTTTAAAAAAATGTTTTGCTGTGATTTCACCAGTGTAGTGAATTCCCTGAAAGGAAGTTCCCTTCTACCTATATAGAATGACTCTTGCTCTGGAATTCATTTATTCATTTATTAATTAACTAATTTATTTATTTCTCTATTTATTTGCTTGCCTGTCCCCCATCTATTTATTTATTTATTTATCTACCCAGCCATCTATTTATTTATTTATTTGTTTATTCATTCATTCATTCATTCATTCATTCATTCATTTATTTATTCTCTTATAGACTTGAGGGTAAGAAGTGTTTAAATGACTTGCCAAGAGTCTCATAGCTAGTATGCATTAGAGATAGGACTTATACCTAGGTCTTCCTGATTTGGAAACACATATTGTATAATTATGCACAATTTTTCTCATCATATTTATTAATACAGAATATTCCATAAATCTTAATCCTATTTTAAGCCAGTAAAAGTAAAATTACATTACTGAAGTTTTATGTACAAGGCATTCCAAAAGTCTTATGACAATTTTAAGTCATCTAAGTTTAACACTAAAGTAACAATTTTGGAATCTCTAGTACTTTATAGAGTCATTTTAGTATTTCATATAATATAGAACTGGAAGGGAACCTAGATGGCATCTATACTTCTTCGTTATTTTATTGATGAAGAAATTAATTCATAGATGGGTGGATTGACTTCTCAGTTTCCTATAGTAAGTGGAAGAGTAAGACAGAAATTTAGATATTCTGTCTCCGAAGCCATCATTTTCTCAACTATCCCTCAAACTTTATTTACAGACTCTTCTTCAGAAATTGTTCAGAGGACTTGAGTTCAAATACAAAATCAGACACTTAATAATGACCTAGCTATGTGACTTTGGGGAAGTCACTTAGCCACGTTGCCCTGAAAAGTCCCCCTGCCAAAAAAAAAATAGAAATTAAAAAAAAAAAGAAATTATTTGGAATTTTGCCTATGATCACAGAAAGTTCATTTATGTTTTGGGGTTTGTGTGTATTTGTATATATGCTCACTTATTTCATATATGAATATTAGATAAATATAAGATTTAAATAGTAAAATACATAACATAAAGCACTAATATAATTTCTGCTTTTTTTTTGGTGAGAGTGTATATGTTTTTCAGTATCCACAAAAATACAGAACAAACTGCTTCAAAGGATAAAGCTAATTCCTTACAGAATATTGTTTGGTTTTCTTGGTTTGCATTGTTTCCTGAAGTAAATGAGGCTTCTTCAAAAAGTCATTTTTACTCCAGGTTAAAGAAAAATTAAACTTTTACTAATGGTATTTTTTTAATTTTTGTTAAAAATTTAATGTGACCAAATTTTAAATGTGATTCTCAGCACTTTTATCTAGAACTATTATTAGTAATTAGTAAAAAATCATGATTTTGCCTTTCTATAGATATGTGGCCCATCCACTCTGTCTGAAAGAGTGTTGAAATAATAGAGAATATTAAGGGAAAATTGAGAACAGGCATAGAATCATGAAATTAAGGAACACTGAGCATCTCCCTGCTTGTGGCAGAGGGAACAATTAGGGTAAAAAAGAGAATCTGGACATTTAGAACTGAGTGGGGTCTTAGTCATGCACATCAAACAACTCCTTTTATAGATAAAAAAAATTGATTTAGCTACAGGCCACATAACTAATAAACAATGGAATTTAGAATATGGACTAGAGCTCAGGTGAGTATAAATTTTAGGTTAGAGATAATACTTATTTGGGCAAGTTTCTTCCTAAAGCTATCATTACAGAATGTATCCAACCTTCTGTTCAAACTTTTTCATATTAGTGTACTTCACAGCAAAAGGTACCTTGGATTTCCAGTGAAAGAATTTTCCAAGTAGAATGAGACCAAAGCAGAGTGCACCTGTTCCAGTGGCAGACTTCATCCTTTTTCATTTCCTTTTCCATCGTGTGAATCTGGGAACACAATTCCATCATATTCAGGCACAGAACTGTTCAAGGATTCACTCTTCCTTGTCTGAACTGTTAGAGTACGCAAGCTGGAAGGTGCTCCTTTGATTCCCTGGGGAAAGATCAGTTGATGTCTGTAAATTTCAGCTGACATTTGGAGTTGATAAGCACACAATGAATCAAATAGAATTAGAAGAATCTCAGGAGCCCTTGCAGTCTAATTTTTCTGAATTTGAAACTTTGAATATATGCATTATAAAGATGGTCACAGGAAATTGGGGATTGGCCTTTTGGGATATATTGAAGACATCAGCTATCAACGATCCATGGAAATGATAGAGAGCAAGAATTATGGGAAAGAATGAAATAATCAGATGGATTATTCCTTCATCTTTATCTTAATCAAAATTATTAAAAAAAAAAACATAAGGGGTGGCTAGGTGGCACAATGGATAGAGCACCAGCCCTGGAGTCAGGAGTACCTGAGTTCAAATCCTACCTCAGACACTTAATAATTACCTAGCTGTGCGGCCTTGGGCAAGCTACTTAACCCCATTTGCCTTGCAAAAACCTAAAAAAAAACATACCACAGAACGAACTTTTCTTGAGTATCTACTATGTGCCAAATATTGTTCCAGGTATTGTTGACAAAGAGGTCAAAAAGTATGGCATCAATTTTTATAGAAAGACTTAGAATCTATTTCAGAAATAGATAAAATAACTGACATTTCCAGAATGCTTTGTGATTCACAAAGAACTTAATTTACATTACCTTATATGATCTTATTTTGCCTGTTTTTATATTCTCATTATTTAACACAGTTACTGGCTCACAGTAAATACTTAAGGATTGATTGTTGAATGACTGACTTATTCACAAGAACACAACTATGAAATAAGCATTCGTATAACCATTTTACAAGGGTAGAAATAAAACGCAGAGATATTTGTGTATTGACTAATGATTACATAGCTAGAATGCGTCAGTGGTGGGATTTAAACCTAGATATACTTGACTCCAAATTCAGTCATTTCTCATAGCACATATATGGACATATACAAATGAAGAAAAAATAAACTAACACATTTAGTACCAGACTAATTACCACACAGACCTGTGATACGACTAAGAAATGTACCACATATGTCCAATATTAAGACAGAAGAAGGGTTATCCAAGGCTATCTTGGAAGACAATATGGGGAATTAGAACTTTGAGGAATGGAGGGAATTTGACTTAAGTGGCTATTTGAATTTTCTATTACAAAAAAGCAATTGAATTGAAAAGGTTTTTCTGGGGATTGCCCAAGCATCTATAAGAGGTCAAAAATAGTTAAAAGATAAAAAGACAAGCAAAAAGACATAAAAAATATCAATTTGAGGAATCCCTATCCTTTCAATGTTAGTTCCTCCCTTAAAGCTACCTCCAATTTACCTTTAAATACCTTATTTATATTTATTATGTTGCATGTTGTCTCTTTCATTAGAAGGTAAACTCCTTGAGAGCAGGGACAATGTTTTTGTCCTTTCTCTGAAGAACCAGCTTATCATAGAGCAGGAAACAAAGTAGATACTTAATAATTACAAATTAACTTTTAGGGGCTCAATAAAGATCTTGCCATATTCAATCATCAAAATCAGTTCAAATCAATACACAGTTAGGAAGTGCCTTACCTATTGCAAATCCCATAAGAAGCACTGTGCCACAATGGATGGAAAGTTGATTTTAGAGTCAAAAGATGCAAGTTCAAGTTCCACTTCTGACATCCACTGACTGTGTAACAGGGCAAGTCACTTAAACTTTCATGGTGTAAAAAAGTCAATAAAACACCAAGTTGTGGAGGAAATGCCAATCTGCACTGATACATACCTATTTATATATGGACATATTAATATGTGTATATCAGAATTTGCACAAACACACACATATCTCTACATTTCTATCTCTATCTCTCTATCCTATTGTTATCCTCTGTTTCTAAGAGGACCAATGGCATCACACAGTGTCATTTATATGTGAATTGTATTTAAAAGAGTCAAAGCTACCCAAAATCTTCAGTCTCATTTTCTCTTCAAGCCATGTAAGTTCAATGGCAAGATAAAAGTCAAGATGACTGGTGATAGCTCAGGATGCAGTGGATGACCTTGGCATTTTCAATATCTGACCCAAATCTAAACATTCCACTGTACTTGCTTTAGATACTTTCATGGTCATTGGAACAATTTTTTCTCATCAACCCATTCTGCCTGGGGAAATCTTCACCTATTTAGGGTACTGATAAATCTGTACTGGTAGGCAAGGATATTGGAAGAACAATTAAAAGGACATTTATAAGTAATTAGGAAACTTTAAAATGATAAATAAATTTTTGCTATTATTCATTTTGTAGGAAATATTTTATTAGTGATATTTAATATTTTTGTCACTTTTGTTGTTCCCTATTTCAAATATAGTAATACCTTTTTTGTAGCAAAGATTTACTGTCAAGTAAAATTAAGCAGCTTATTAGCCATGTCTGATAAAACATGGCAGATTTGCTGCTGATACAGTCATTAACAATGTTTTTTGCATTTGCATTTATTTTTGAAAGACTGTGCAACATAGGAGAAATACTTTAGAATTATTTCTCCAATTTTCATAAGAAAAGAAGAAAATGGGATTGGAAAACATTGTAGCTATTCCAGAGTCAGATACTGTATATTTTTTTGCAGTCAGATCTCAATGTGGAGTTTCATGTTTAGTTCTGCATTTTAGAAAAAAGCATATATTTTTTCCATGGGGCATATGAATCCATAGGCATCTCTAATTCAACATGTCTTCTAAAATCATGCCTGCTCCCAAATTCTCTGTTTTAGTTGAGAGCATAATATGATTTTTAACTTATTTTCTTATTTTTTTGCTAAATTTTCCTTATTACATATAATTAAAAAATATCAATGTTTTAGAATTAAAAATTTTCTGTCTTCATCCTACAACTTTCTCATACATTGATTGAGAAGCCAGGCAATACAACATGTATTAATCATGTCACATCATGGGACACATTTTCATATTAGCCATACACAAGGTTATAACCAACTCAGAGGAAAAAAATCAGCTTTATTCAGAGTTCATCAGCTATATTTCTGGACAAAGCACTTTTTAAATAATGAGACATTTGAAATTATCCTAGATCATGCCTTACCAAGGTATTAAATCTTTTTCATCTGATCAAAGCTAACATTTTTGATGTAAATGTATAGAGGGGAGAACCAAGATGGAATAAAGACAGGAACTCACCTGAACTCTCCCCCCAAACCTTCCAAATACCTTAAAATATTGGTTATAAAGAAATTCTAGAGCATCAGAATATGCAAAAAGGTGAAGTGAAAAATTTTTCCAGTCCAAGACAACTTATGAGGTTGGCAGGAAAGTGTGATGCACTTGGGTGAGCATGGAGCACAATAGAACTTGTGGCCAAAGTGGAATGAGAACCCTATTGACAGGAACAGGTCAGAAAAGAGTGCTAGTGATCACTCCCAGACCAGATCATAGTCCAGGAGAGTAGCAAATAAACCTCTTAGTAGATCATACCATCTTTGAAAAACTGAAAACGTGAAGGTCCCTAAAGGTATCTTTTAAAATAGCTCCACAAAGCCCCTGAAGTTCAGGACAGTACATCTCTACCCTAAAAATAGAGCCTTACTCCTGATAGAATGGAAAGCTGATTGGGGGAGAAGGTAGTCAGAAGCAAAACAGTTTTTTTTTTAAAAGAGTTCTTTATTTTTTCAATTACATGTAACAGCAGTTTTCAACAATAATTGTTTTTTACATTTTTCTCCTTCCCTGTTTTCCCTCCCCTCACCACTGAGAGAAAACAATAGTCTATACATCTATTACAATGCTAAAGAATGCCATATTAATCATGTCATGAAAGAAACGTATCAAAATGGAAGAAAACAGAGAAAAAAATGACATAATTCATAAGACAACTTTTTAAAATTGAATATAGTAAACATTGTTCTGCAATTAAACTCCAAATTCCATCTCTTAACATGGATTGTAACGTTGTTTTAAAATTTATTTACAAAATTAATTTATTTTCATCAATATGCACAGGTATATTTTTAAGTTACAAAAGTTCCTTCCCCCTTGCCTTCCCACTCCCCTCCAGTCAGCAGCAAACAGTCAGATGAGCATAATACTAAAATATTTTTTGGAGGGGGAGTTGTTTTTTGGTTGTTTTTTTTTCTTAGAACGATTTTATTTATTTTGAATTTTACAATTCTTCCCCTAATCTTGCTTCCCTCACTCACCCCCCACAGAAGGCAGTCTGTTAATCTTTACATTGTTACATTGTTTCCACTGATCTCAGTCGAATGTGATGAGAGAGAAATCAACTTTTTTTTTTTAGGTTTTTGCAAGGCAAACGGGGTTAAGTAGCTTGCCCAAGGCCACACAGCTAGGTAATTATTAACTGTCTGAGACCGGATTTGAAGCCAGGTACTCCTGACTCCAGGGCCAGTGCTTTATCCGCTATGCCACCTAGACCCCTCTGAGAAATCATATTCTTAAGGAAGGAAAATAAAGTAAAAGAGACGGTAAATTTACATAATAAGATAGCGTTTTTTAATTAAAGTTAATAGTCTTTGGTCTTTGTTCAAACTCCACAATTATTTCTTTGGATACAGATGGTATTCTCCATTACAGACAGCCCAAAATTGTCCCTAATTGTTGCACTTATGAAATGAATAAGTCCATCAAGATTGATCAATGCTCCCATGTTATTAGGATATACAATGCTTTTCTGGTTCTGCTCATCTTGCTCTTCATCCATTCATGCAAATGCCTCCAGGTTTCCCTGAATTCCCATCCCTCCTGGTTTCTAATAGAACAATAGTGTTCTACGACATACATATATCACAGTGTGTTAAGTCATTTCCCAATTGAACCACATTTATTTAATTTGCAATTCTTTGCCACCACAAACAGGGCTACTAGATATGTTTTTGAACAAGTGATGTTTTAACCCTTTTTGTTAAACTCTTCAGGGTATAGACCCAGTAGTGCTAATACTGGATCAAATGGTATGCACATTTTTTGTTGCCTTTGGGTGTAATTCCAAATTGCTCTCCAGAAAGTTTGGATGAGTTCACAGCTCCACCAACAATGTATTTCCTGCTTCCCTCCCAACATTGATCATCATCCTTTCTCGTCATATTGGTCAGTCTGAGAGGTGTGAAGTGGTACCTCAGAGATGCTTTAATTTGCATTTCTCTAATGAGTAAGTATTTAGAGTAGTTTCTCATATTACTATTTATCTCTTTAATTTCCTCATCTGGAAATTATTTTTGCATATCCTTTAACCATTTGTTAATTGGGGAATGGTTTGTTTTTTGAAAATTTGATTCAGTTCTCTGTAAATTTTAGAAATGAGTCATTTGTCAGAAATATTAATTGTAAATTGTTTTGCAATTTACTACATTTCTATTGATCTTGGTTTTAGTGCCTTTGCGCAAAAGCTTTGTAATTTAATGTAATCAAAATTATCTAGTAGTTGATGTTTGCTCAGTTATTTAAAACTGATTTTATTTGTGTGAGAAGTGTTTTGTCTCTTCCCAATTTTAATTCCTTCAGCTTCTTCCCCCCCCCTTTGGTTGCTGAAGCTAACATTTCTAATACAATATTGGATAGTAGTGGTGATAATGGAAATCCTTGTTTCACCCCTGTTCATATTGGGATTGCCTCTAAGTCTATCCCTGTTGCATATAATGCTTGTTGATGGTTTCAGATAGATATTGATTATTATTCTAAGGAACAAGTCATTTATTCCTACACTCTTTAGTGTTTTTAGTAGGATTGGTTGCTGTATTTTGTCAAAAGCTTTTCCATCATCTATTGATATAATCATATGATTTCTGATAGGTTTGTTATTGATATAATTAATTATACTGACAATTTCCAATATTGAACCAACCCCCTGCATTCCTGGGATAAATCCTACTTGGTCATAGTGTATTATTCTAGTGATAACTTGTTGTAATCCTTTTGCTAAGATTTTATTTAAGATTTTTACATCTCTATTCATCAGGGGGATAGGTCTATAATTTTCTTTCTGTTTTTAAATCTTCCTGGTTTAGGTATCAATACCATATTGGCGTCACAGAAAGAGTTAGGCAGAGTTTTGTCTTCACCTATTTTTCCAAAGAGTTTATATAGAATTAGAACAAATTGTTCCTTAAATGTTTTATAGAATTCACTTGGAATCCATCTGACCCTGGAGATTTTTTCTTAGGGAGTTCATTGACGGGTTGTTGAATTTCTTTTTCTGAGATTGGGTGGTCTAGGTATTTAATTTCCTCTTCACTTAATCTGGGCAATTTATAGTTTTGTAAATTTTTGTCCATTTCACTTAGATTGTCTTATTTATTGTTTTAGAGCTGGGCAAAATAATTCTGGATTGCTACTTTAATTTTCTCCTCATTGATGGTGAGTTCACCTTTTTCATTTAATGTAATTCAATTTGTTTTTATACTTTCTTTTTTTAATCAAATTTGCCAGAGGTTTATCAATTTTATTGGATTTTTTTTTCATAAAATCCACACTTGATTTTATTGATTCTCCTTAAATTTTTAGAATTTCTAATTTGGTATTTAATTGGGAGTTTTTAATTTATTCTTTCTCTAATACTTTAGTTGCATATTTAGTTCATTGATTTCCTCCTCTAATTCATTCATGTAAGCATTTAAAGTTATAATATATGCCCTGATAGCCATCTTGAGTGAATCCCATAGGTTTTGGTATGTTGTTTCATCATTGTCATTATCTAGGATGCAATAGTTAATACTTTCTATACTTTGTTTTTTGATCCACTCATTAATTAAAATGAGTTTATTTAATTTCCAATTAGTTTGGGGTCTATATCTCCCTGACTCAATATTTCATATGATTTTTATTGCATTATGATCTGAGAAAGATGTATTCATTATTTCTGCCTTTCTGCAATTGATCTTTAGGTTTTTGTGTCCTAGCACATGGTCAATTTCTGTATAAGTGCCATGTACTGCAGAGAAGGTATATTTCTTTCTATCCCCATTCAATTTCCTCCATAAATCTATCATATCTAGCTTTTCTAAAAATCTATTGACCTCCTTAACTTCTTTTTTGCTTATTTTATGATTAGATTTATCTACATCTGAGAGCAGGAGGTTGAGATCTCCCTCCAATAGAGTTTTGCTATGTCTTCCTGTAACTCTTTCAACTTCTCCTTTAAGAATGTGGATGCTATACCATTGATTATATATTTAGTATTAAAATTAATTTATTTTCTATAGTACCTTTTTGGAGGATATAATATCCTTCCTTATCTCTTTTAAAGCTATCTTTCTTTGCAGTTGCTTTGTCTGAGATAAGGATTGCTACCCCTGCTTTTTGCACTTCAGCTGATGCAAAATATATTTTGCTCCAACATTTTATTTTTACTCTATATGTACCTCTCTGCTTCAAGTGAGTTTCTTATTAGTGGCATATTGTCAGATTCTGGTTTTTAATCCACTCTATTAGCTTATGTTTTTTTCAAGAAAGCTTTTAATTATTTTGTTTTCCAATTTTCCCCCCATTCTTGCTTCCCTCCCTGACCCCCACAGAAGGCATTCTGTTAGTGTTTACATTGATTTCAGTTGAATGTGATTACAGAGAAATCATATCTTAAGGACGAAAAATAAAGTATGAGATAGTATAGTTACATAATAATTTAAACCGTTTTTTACCCCCCTAATTTGATGGTAATAGTCTCTTGTCTTTGTTCAAAGTCTATTATTCTTTCTCTGGATATAGATGGTATTCTCATTACAGATAGCTCAAAATCATCCCTGGTTGGCGCACTGAAGGGATGAGCAAGTCCAGCAAGGATGATCATCACCCCCATGTTGCTGTTAGGGTGTACAATGTTTTTTTTGGTTCTGCTCATCTTATTCAGCTTCAGTTCATGCAAATCTTTCCAGGCTTCCCTGAATTCCAATCCCTCCTGTTTTCTAATAGAACAATAGTGTTGCATGACATACATATACCACAGTTTGTTAAGCCATTCCCCCAGTTGAAGGGCATTCACTTAATTTCCAATTTTTGGCCACCACAATTAGGGCTGGTATACATATTTTTGTAAAAGTGATGCTTTTTCCCTTTTTTTCTCATCTCTTCAGGGTATAGACACAGTAGTGGTATTGCTGGATCAAAGGGTATGCACATTTTTTTTCCTTTTGGTCATAATTGCAAATTGCTCTACATAAAGGTTGGATGAGTTCACAACTGCACCAACAATGTATTAGTATCCCACATTTTCTGGATCCCTTCCAACAATGATCATTATCCTTTCTGGTCATATTGGCCAGTCTGAGAGGTGTGAGGTGGTATCTCAGATATGCTTTAATTTGCATTTCTCTGATAAGTACTAATTTGGAGCAATTTTTCATATGACTATGAATTGCTTTGATTTCCTCAGCTGTAAATTGCCTTTGCATATCCTTTGACAATTTTGTCTTCTTCAAAATTTGACTCAGTTCTCTGTATATTTTAGAAATGAGTCCTATGTCAGAAATACTAGTTGCAAAAATTGTTTTCCAATTTACTACATTTCTTTTAATCTTAGTTGCAATGGTTTTGTCCATGCAAAAGCTTTTAAATTTAAAGTAGTCAAAATTTGTTTGTTTTTTAGTGATGTTCTCTATTGCTTCCTTGGTCATAAACTGCTTCCCTTTCCATAGATCTGACAGGTAAACTACTCCTTGATCTTCTAGTTTTCTTATAATTTTTTTTATATCTCAATCCTGTATCTATTTGGATCTTATCTTGGTATAGGGTGTGTGGTGTTGATCTAATCTAAGTTTCTTCCATACTAACTTCCAATTTTCCAAAAAGTTTTTATCAAAGAGAGAGTTTTTAATCCCAATAGTTGGATTCTTTGAGTTTATCAAACAGCAGATTACTATAATAGTTTCCTGCTAGTCCACCTATTCTATTCCACTGATCCACCATTCTATTTGTAGCCAATACCAGACAGTTTTGAGGACTGAGGCTTTATATTATAATTTTAGATCTGGTAAGGCATAGCCACCTTCTTTTACACTTTTTCCCCCCACTGAATCCCTGGAAATTCTTGACTTTTTATTTCTCTATATAAATATACTTAGAACTTTTCTAACTTTTTAAAGTAATTTTTCAGAATTTTGATTGGAAGGGAGCTAAACAAGTAGTTTACTTTCAGTAGAATTGTCATTTTTATTATATTAGCTTGACCTATCCATGAACAGTTGATATTTGCCTACATATTTAAATCTGATTTTATTTGCATGAGAAGAGTTTTGTAATTGTTTGCAAAAAGGATTTTAGTATGCCTTGGCAGGTTGATTCCCAGGTATTTTATTTTATCTGAGGTTACTTTGAATGGGGTTTCTCTTTCTAGGTCTTTTTTCTATATCTTGCTAGTCAACTATAGAAATATTGAGGATTTATGAGGGTTTATTTTATATCCTCTCAGAATCTATTTCTTCTAAATATTTCTTCATGGGTCCCCTTTTTCAATGGCTTTTCTTCAGTTTTCTAGTATCTTGTGTTGGGGAGGGACTGGCTCTCAGAGGTTTGCTTTTGAAAAACCCTAGAGGCTTTGTTTGCTTGATTTAGTAATTCCAAGGGTTGGCCAGTAGGGTATTCTGGTTGCTTTCTCTGGAGTGATTGAAGTCTTCTCCCAATCCTGGAGGAAGAGAGGAGGGGCAATTGTGTTTGAGTTGTCCTTGAACAGTGTGCTAGACCCTGGGGGGGGTGGTAGAGCCAGTCTCTGTAGTGCATACCTGAACCTGGGGGGTGGAGTGGGTGGCTACCATTTGTTCCTGGATGAATTCTTTGCTAAAAGTATGGAGCTCAGATCCTGCACCCAGCTCAATGATTTCCAGGTGTGCAGACCTCCCCTCAGTGGCTAAAGTTGGTTAAGGCTTTGTGGCTGAGGTTGGTCCTCTGGCTTCCCCCAGCTGTTGCCCAGTGCCTACCCTCTGGTTTCTATTCCTGGTTCACCCAAGGTCTCCTGAGACAGGCTTTTCTGGTAGGCATTCTTCTCCTAGGTTCTTTTTCTGTGTTTTGTTGATCAAGTTTCTGTTAAGAGGTCATTTTTGAGAAGACACCAGCATCACTTAACACAATGCTTGTGTTCTCTCTGCCATCTTGACCAGAAGTGTACCTACATATTTTGATAAGCATGTTTACAGATTAGTAATTTTCCATATGAGGAATTAAGATTAAGGAAATCACATACATAAGAGATAATTTTTATAAAGTGTTCATCATATTCCAAAGGGTTGGCTTTTTTCCTGAGTTTTGTTTTGATTTGTTTTTCTTCCTCTGGATGGGGAGAATATAGTACAATGCCAGTCAAATAGAGTTGTTTTAGTTTTCTGGACTGCTGTGAGCAGCTGTTTCCATCAAGGTAGTTCATCTCACGACGTTGTTGTTGATGTACATTGTTCACTTACTTCCTCTACCTTTACTTAAGCATCAGATTCTGTAAGTAATTCCATGATTCTCTACAGTATGACCACTTATGGTTTCTTATAAAACAATAGTATTCCATAGTATTCATGTGCCATAACTTATTTAGCCATTCTTCAATTGATGGACTTCTCCTCAATTTCCAAGTCTTAGCACTATAAAAAGAGCTGCTATGAATATTTTTGGAAATGTAGGGCATTTCCCTTCTATATTTTCTTCTGGATATAGACCTAGAATTAGAATTGCTGGGCCAAAGGGTATCAACAGCTTTATTGATCTTTGAGCATAATTCCATATTGCTGATGGAGTTATGAATGAATCTAACCTTTTTGTGGAGAGCAATATGGTTGTGAGATGTGGATCTAAGCCTAGTTTTGTCATTTTGCTTTCCAGTTTTTCCAAAAATGTTTGTCAAATAGTGAATTCTTATTCCAGAGGCTGCAGTCTTTGGATTTGTCAAATAATAGATTGCTATAGTCATTTATGATTGCTTTCTTTTGAGCCTATCCTGATCCATTGATCCATTACTCTATTTCTTAATCAGTACCAGGCAATTGACTGCGGCTTTTTAGTATAGTTTTAGATCTGGTAGAGCTGGGGTCACCTTCCTTTACATTTTTGTATCAGTTCCCTTGCTATTCTTGTTTGTTTTCTAGCTTTTTTAGTTGCATACCCAAATCATTGATCTCTTCTTTCTCTCTTTTATTCATATAAGCATTTAGAGATATAAAGTGTCCTCTCAAAACAGGCTTTTCTCCATGCCATAAATTTTGGTATGATGTCTCATTATTATACTTTTATCAAAGCAGCAGGATATAATTTTCTTGTATATAATTATCAATTATTCCTATTATTTTTTGTTTGATCCACCCATTATTTAAGATAAAGTTATTTAATTTCCAATTAGTTCTTGATTTACCTTTCCCTGACCCTTTATTTCATGTAATTTGTATTGAATCATGGTCTGAGAAGTGTGTATTTAGTATTTCTGCTTTTCTGCATTTGATTTTAAAGGTTTTGTGTCCTAGTACATGGACAGTTTTGGGAAGGTGCTTTGTACTGCTGAGAAAAATGTATATTCTTTCCCCCCATTAATTTTTCTCCAGAAGTCTATCATATCTATGTTTTCTAAGATTTCATTCATCTACTTAACTTCCTTCTTGTTTATTTTGTTGTTGGATTTGTCTAGCTAAGAAAGAGGGAGATTGAGGTCTCCCATTATTAAGTTTTCCTGCTATTTCTCCTTCTAATTCACTCAGCTTTCCCTCTAAGAATCTGGATGGTATAACACTAGGTGCATATATGTTTAGCAATGATATAGCTTCATTACCAGTGGTGGCTTTTAGGAAGATGTAGTTTCCTTCCTTATCTCTTTTAATGAGATTGGTTTTTGCTTTTACTTTGTCTGAGATTAGGATCACTACCCCAGATTTTTTTTATTTCCACTGAGGCACAATATATTTTGATCCAACCTATTAACTTTACCCTGTGTATATCTCTCTGCTTCAAATGTGTTTCTTGTTAACAACATTTTATAGGAATCTTGTCCATTCTGCTTTCCACTTCCATTTTTATGGGATACTTAATCCCATTTGCAATTTCAGTTAAGATTCCAATTCTTTATTTCCCTTCATGTTATCTTCCTCCATTCTTTTTTCCTTTTCTCTTTTTCCTCCTCACCAAATTTTACTACATTTCCCCTTTGACTTTTAGAAATTAACTCTCCATTTATTTTCACTTATACCTCCCCTTCCCTTTTATCAGTCCCTTCTTCCCTTATCTTTCCCTTCTCAGTACCCCTTTTTTTGTAGATTGTTAGATTTTTTTAAGCCCAAGTAGGAATGTATCTTATTCCCTCATTGGGGTAAATCTATTGAATAGAAGCTATTCATCATTCACATTCTCACCTCTTTCCCTCTAAAATTATAAATCTTTGTGCCTCTTCCATTGGTGCTCTAATATTATTAATCAGGTATTATCATTCAGTGTTCGATTATTTGGCAGCTTGATAAGCTCCTATTTTTATCAAGATATCATTACAGATTGTTTACTTGGTTGCTTGATAAGCAGCATTGACTCAAATTGCATCATATCATAATTATAATCACTTTTTACCTTACTCACTTTTCAAGTATCTTTCAAGTATACAAAATTCTCCATAGAGGCCAAAGCATCATTTAAAAGCCATATCATTTCTTGAATTAATTGTGCCCCTCCCCCCAGGTCTATTTTGTTTCAAACTTTATCCCCCCCACAGGGTATCTAACCCTTTTTTAAGTGAAGAACCTGCTTTTGATTTAATTAACTGAAAGAATCTTGAAGATCTCTGAGTTCTGGGAGGCTCTGCAGGTCCCCTGAGAACTATACAAATGATTTTAAGGCCCTTGCTGTTTATGATATCTTCATTACAAGACAATTTATGAATCACTGGACTACTAGAAAGCTTGGCACCTTATGATTAAAATCAGTCAAAGTATGAGACACTAAAATTAAAGTTAACACCCCTGTTTTTTTTCAGGGCCTTATTGTCTCAAACATATGATATGAAATGCCGTTGGACCACTTCAATTGAGAGACAAGACCCAATTATACCCATATCCTTTCAGTTCATTCTCTTCAGTTATATTATAAATTCTAATTTTCCTTGGAAAAGTAAAGTTCTAAAGAATTAGCATTGCTATATCTTGCCTTTTTGTGACCAACATCTGTTTAAAACAATTTTGTATTTTCAGTCTCCTTTTTCATTTACGTTTGTAATGTAACTCTTCAGTCATGTGCTTGGTGATTGAATTCTCTGTTCAGTTATGGTCTTTGTGTCATGAAATTCTGCAAGTCCTCTATTTCATTGAACTTCCATCTTTTCCCCTGACAGTATATTCTTAATTTTGTAGGGCAATGCATTCTGGGTTGTGATCCCAGGTCCTTCCTTAGCTCTCCAAAATATGTTATTCCAGTTCTTTTGATCCTTCAGTGTTGAGGCTCATAGGTCACATGGTATTCTGATTGTGTTCCCTTTGTATTTGATTTATTTTCTTTTGGCTGCTTGCAAAATTCCCTATTTTTTTTTTGAGAGTTCTAGAATTTGGTTACCATAGTCCTTGGAATTTTATATCCTGGAGTCTCTTCCTGGAAGTGTTCTTTGGATTCTTTCAATTGTTATATTGCTATCTTATTCTAGTAGATTAGGGCAGTTTTCGCTTATAATTCCCTGCATGATATTTACTCTCTCCTTTCCCCCTGTCCCTCTACAAAAATGTGCTGTGGGGCAGCTGTGTGACACAGTGGACAGAGCACCAGCATTGGGGCCCAGTGGCCCCAAACCTATGTCCCACCCTGGAGCCTCAGCAACCACCTGACCCTGTGGTCCTGGACAGGTTATCCAATCCCACCACCTTACAAAAAGTAAAAAAGAAAATGTATTATATCTTACTTTCCTCTCCTATGATTTACCCTTTCCTCTATCACCCACATCTCCCCTCCCCTCCCCCCTGTACCCCCTTTTCTCTTTTTTATTCCAAATGTCTATACTTTACTGAATGTTTTTGCTTTTTCCTCTCTGAGCCATTTCCAATGAGAATAAAGGTTCCCTCATTCCCCCAACCTTCTTCCCTTCTGTACCATTTCAAAAGCTATTTCTTGAATCTTTAATATGAAATATCTTAGTTTATTCTATTGCTTCCTTCCTTTTTACCAATTGACTCCATTTTTACAATATATTATACCTTCAAATTCAGCTCCCTCCTGTGTCATGTCTTTATAAGTTCCTTCTAAATGCTCTATTAAATGAGGTTCATATGAATATTATCAATATCATATTTTTATGCAGGAATACATGCAGTTCCTCATTATTAAGCCCCTCATAATTTACCCTTCTTGTTCACCCTCTCTATGCTTCACCTGAGTCTGTACTTGAAGACCAAACTTTCTGTTCAGCTTTGGTTGTTTCAACAGGAATATTTGAAATTCCCCTATTTCATTGAAAGTTCATCTTTTCCCCTGGAACAGGATGTTCAGTTTTGCTGGGTAGTTGATTCTCAGTTGCATTCCAAGCTCTTTTGCCTTCCAGAATATTATATTATACTATATTCCTAGCCCTTTGAGTCCTTAATATGGATGCTGCTAAATCCTGTATGATCCTGACTATAGCTCTCTGGCATTTGAATCATTTCCTTCTTGCTGCTTGTAATATTTTCTCCTTGACTTGGGTATTCTGGAACTTGACTATAATATTCCTGGGGGTTGTTTTCTTTCTTTTTTTTTGGATTTCTTTCAGTAGGAAATTGATGGATTCTCTCAATTTCTATTTTACCCTTTGCTTCTAGGATATCAGGGCAATTTTCCTGTAGAAATTTTTTAAAAAATTAAGTCTAGGCTCTTTTGCTGATCATGTGAATTTCAGGTAGCCCAATAATTTTTAAATCATCTGTCTTGATTCTGTTTTCCATATCGGTTGTTTTTTCAATAAGATATTTCACAGTTTCTTCTAGTTTTTCATTCTTCTGGTATTGAATTATTGTGTCTTGATTTTACACAAGGTCATCAAATTCCTTTAGCTCCATTCTACATTTGAAGGATTTGTTTTCTTCAGAGAGCTTTCTCATCTCCTTTTCCATCTGTCCAATTCTGCTTTTTAAAGCATTCTTTTCCTCAATAACATTTTTGAATGGTTTTATCCATTTGAACTACACTGATTTTTAATGTTATTTTCTTCAGCATTTTTGGATCTCCTTGACTAAGCTGCAGACTATGTGTTTTTATTGCATCTCTCTCATTTCTGTTCCCAATTTTTCTTCTACTTCCCTTACTTGATTTTCAAAATCTTTGTGGAACTCTTTCATACCCTGAGCCCAACTTCTATATTTCTTGGAGTCTTTAGATGCAGAAACTTGGACTTTCTCATCTTCAGAGTGTGTGTTTTGATAATCCATGGGACCAAAGTAATTGTCTGTAGTCAGGTTCCTTTTTTTTTTTGCTGTTTACTTGTGTCCCCAACGTGTGCCTGGTTTGGGGTGCTTCCTGAACTTTTGAGTATTACTAGGACACTCCCACAAAGACTTCATTAATTCAAGGTGTTATGGGATGTTGTGACTGTGCTGGTCTGTTGAATGTCCACAAGCATAACCCTCTGCCATGGGACTTTGAGGAAGGTTCCTGCTCTATGTTAGTATGGACACCCAGATTGTGATCAGGGTCTGAATATGGTCAAAGCCCCAGAGTTCTGTCTCAGGGACAGAGGACAGACCTCAGCAGTCTGCCTCCACACCCTTACCTTCCTTGGCCTGAGTGCCCAGGGAACAGCTGCTGGGTAGCTCCCCGCTGAGTGGTTCTGTAGGCCTGCTTCCATACCTGGGATCTGAGCTGTGCTGAGAATAGTGGCCATGCTGAGGAGGGTCATGTTGGTCTGGGTTTCAAGTTCACTCTGGCAGAGGTCTCCCTGATGATCTTCCAAATTGTGCTTGGTGCTTCCTGGCATATCAGGTGAGGAAGCTGCATCTGCTGCCAGGAGCCAGGGCTCTCAGGGACCCAGGTGCCCTTGGGGCTGTTTCTGGAAGGCTAATGTTCCTTTGCTACTGCCTGTTGATCCTGGCTGTACTGTTGACCCCTCCAACCCCATGGGCCAAAGTCTCTCCACTATTTTCCAGGTTACCTTGGGCTGGTAGTTGCCTCACTGGATCTTTCTGTGGGTTCTATCTCCCAAAAATTAAGTTACAGTCATAATTTTTAGGTTCTTGAAATGTTTTGGAGAGATCTCCTAAGAAAGGCATGACATCATCTTAGCTCTGATCACTAGAGACTCTTTTGATATTTCTCCTGTGAGTGATTTTTCAGTTTTCTTTTTCAGACATTACATTGCTGTCATCTCTATCTGTGAAGCATTTTTCTATAGTGAGTGCTCTTTTAGCTTTTTTGTTCATTTTTGTTGTTGTAGTTCTGCTCCTGGGCTATATGGAGTATAGATCCAGGATTGTATTTTGCTGTGGCTGGTCTGATCCCTGGTTTGTTATTGGCCAAGATGTTGCCTATGCTGTTCAGGTCTTGACTTTGTAGAGTTTTGTTTCCTCTTTTATGTTCAGGTTCTGACTTAGCAGAGCATTGTTTCGGATCCAGTCCTGTCTTTTATTCGGGAGCTCTCAGGGTTCAGATTTTGGGATCCTCCTTGCTGGCTTGCTATCCAGTCTGGACTGTATTGCCCTGTGGTTAAAAGCCTCCTTCTGGCTTTTCCCACTCTCCTGCTTCCTGGACTTCTCCTTTTCTGCCAAAGAGACAGACCTTCACTGAAGATCTTCCTCGATATCTACAGATGAAAACTTCTTTGAATCTCTACTTTTTCTTGGTGGGATCTGTAGCATGAATGTCAGAGTCAATGCTTCATTTATCTTTGGTAGGGAAAAGCTCCAGGAGCAGGTTAATTTTGAGCTGACATCTTGGCACTGTCCTGGAAGTCTTTTGTTCAGTTCTTGATAAATTTGGTAAATGAAAACTTTATCAGAAAAGTACTCCATAATTTTTTCTCTCAGTTTCCTATCTTTCCCATTGTTTTGATTGAATTTCTTTTGTTTGAGCAAAACCTTTTAAATTTCATTTAATCAAAATGATCTTTTACTTCCTTTGATCTTTTCTTTCTCTTATTTGGTGATAATTTTTTTCTTACATCACATAGATCCGACATGTATATTTTCTCATTCTCCCCTAATTTATTTTATTATATTTCTCTTTATGTCTAAATTATTTATCTGTTTTGATATCATCTTGTATAGCTGTGAAATGTTCAGTGACTAACATTTTCCAGACTTCCTTCCAGTTTTTGCAGCAATGTTTATACTTCTTACTCTTTAAAGCCTGGATCTTGGTTTTATCAAACTTAGATTAATATGGATTTATTGCTTAGGTCATACAATTATGCATCACTCTATTTCTTAGCCAGTATCAGATTGTTCTCATGATTATCATTTTGTATTATACTATGAAATCTGATACTGTTAGGTTGTCTTTTCATTTTTTCATTGTTTTCCTTCATAATTTTTACCTTTTCTTCTTTAAGATCAAATTCATAATATTTTCCAACTCGATAAAAATAATTATTTGTAATTTTGATTGGCTTGGCACCAAATAAGTAACATAGGAAGAACTGTCATTTTATTATATTGGCTAAGTCTACCCATGATCCATTAGCTATTTAGGCTTGTCTTCATTTGTGTGAAAAGTATTATGCAATTATGTTCACAAAACCCCCAGGTTTGTTTGGCAAATTAACCCTCAAGGATCATATGTTGTCTGTAGTTTTTTTTTTTGCAAGGCAAATGGGGATAAGTGGCTTGCCCAAGACCACACAGCTAGGTAATTTTTAAATGTCTGAGGCCACATTTGAACTCAGGTCCTACTGACTCCAGGGCCAGTGCTCTATCCACTGTGCCACCTAGCTGCCCCTTGTCTATATTTTTTTAATGTAATTTTTCTATTGGTACTTGTTAGTTTTTTATATTAACATGTGGAAATGCTGATTATGTGTATTTATTTTATATCCTGCAAATTTTCTTAAGAACTTTGTTCTCTAAATATTTAGTAATCTCATCTTCAAAGATTAACAGTTTTGTATCCCCATTGATTCTCCCAATTTCTTTCATTGTTTGCAATGGCTAGCACATTTTTCTGTAAATTATATTTTATTTGTTTAATTATATGTAAAGTTACTTTTCAACCTCCATTTTTATAAGCTTTTGAATTACATATTTTCCTCCTTCTGTCTCTCTCCCATCTCTCCTCTCCAAGAGAGTAAAGCAGTCTGGTATAGGTTATATATGTGAGATCATGTTAAACATATTTCTACATTAGTTGTGCTGGGAAAGAAGAAATTGAACAAAAGGGAAAACACACAAAAGAACTAAAAACAAAAATGAAAATAGTATCTTTAATCTGCATTCAAATTTCATAGTTTTTTTTTCTAAATGTGGCTATAATTTTTTGTCATGAGTCTTGGAAGTTTTAAGGATCAGTGTATCACTGAGAATAGCTAAGTCAATTATAGTTGATCATAACATGATGCTGTTACTGTGTACAATGATTTCCTTGCTCTGTTCACTTTGATCAGCAACAGTTCATGTAAGATATTCCTGGAATTTCTTAAATCTGGATGCTCATCATTTCCTATAGATCAAAAGAATCCCATTATATTTATGCACTACAACATAGTTTGAAGCCCATTGAGCAGAGTTTCACATTGCTCTCCAGAATCATTGCATTAGTTCACAACTTCACTAACAAAGCCTTAGTGTCCCAATTTTCCCATATCTCCAAAATTTTTCATTTTCCTTCTCTGTCAGAGGAGTCAATCTAGTTGATGTGAGGTGGTACCTTTTAGTTGCTTTAATGTACATTTCTCTAATCAATAGTGCTTTAGACAATTTTTTCATATGATTATAGATATTTTTATTTTCTTCATCTAAAAACTCCTTGTTCATATACTTTTATCAGTTGAGGAATGACTGGTGTTCTAAATTTGAATCAGTCTTTTCTATATGATAAACAGAAACATTAGCTATAAAAAATGTTTCTTAGATTTGTGTTTCCCTACTAATCTTGGCAGCACTGGTTTTGTTTCAACAGGACCTTTTAAATTTAACATAATCAAAATTATTCATTTTGAATTTCAGTGTTCCCTTTCTCTTGGTACCTAATAAATTCTTCCCTTCTCCATAGATTTGTCAAGTAAGCTATCCCCATGTCTCCCAATATGTTTATGATATTACCCATTATGAAATATTAATTTCAGAATTTTCACATGTAAATGCTCTACCTTCTCCTGAATTTGCCTAATTTTTTTCCATAAATGACATTTCAAAAGAATATTATTAGTAAATAAGGAGAGATTAAATATGAGAGAAAAGAGAAAAAATTATTGAGGAAACAAGCTCTTCAAAAGAGCAAGACACTACTTAAAATAAAGTGGGATCATTGACCTTTAATGAATTTTTTCATCAAGCTGAACAAAAATAGAAAGAATGAGATGATTAAGAGTTCTGATATATAGAGAGAAAAAGAACAAATTCTAATGAAAATTCTCCATTTTCTCTATAAAGTAGAAGTTCAAGTTTTATGCTGAATGGGCATGCAATGGAAAAGGTGTTAGAATGCAATGGAAGACTTGGGTTTGGGAAATTGAAAAGAGAGAAAATTCAGAAGTGCTATTGTGGAGATTAAATCATAATAAGGTAAAAATGAAATAATTGTTGTGCATAACTGAAAAAAATTGAGATTAGTAATAAAAATTTGTAGTGGACAACATGATTGTATGAATTTCTCCAGTAGTATCCTCTGCAACATGACATCAGGAACAGAGAGGATGAATTTCTAGGCTAAATCAAGTTTAGGGTTTGGAAGAATGTGAGTCAAAGATTTCATAGGCATTGATAATGCTATAATGGAATTAGATAACAAAACAGGCATTCCCAAGAAAAGAAGAACGTGATGCCAGATGTGTAAAGTGAGTAAAGAAGGGTTTGGATGAACTACTTCAAACTAAATCACTTCTCTCCCAAACTCTAGGAAAAGATGTGAACCATATTCGAAATAAATCTAGAGAATGAAATAAATTTCTATTTAGGATAATTTTTGATGCTAGGCAACCTAAATGTGAAGTAGGACTCCAGTCACATGGCACTATTAGAGTAAATGCATCTAAACTGTTAGAGTTCTTTTTAAAAACTAATATTCAGGGTGGCTAGATGGCACAATGGATAAAGCACCCACCCTGGAGTCAGGAGTACCTGGGTTCAAATCCAGTTTCAAACACTTAATAATTTCCTGTGTGGCCTTGGGCAAGCCACTTAACCCCACTTGCCTTGCAAAAACCTAAAAACCAAAACCAAAACTAATATTCCCAAAGAAATTTTTGTTTATGTAGATTCAAGATGAGAGAGTAGAAAGCTTCCTGGGTCTGGGTCCTCATCCCAGTACATCTGCACTAAGTTTTGAACAAAACTTCTCCTAACTTTCTCATATAAAACCTTACTTTCTTTGTAATTTGATAAGATTTTCTTGGATATTTTGTTGGATATGTGAATTTTGACAACATTAGATGAAAAGATATCTATTAGACTCTAAGCACCTAAAAAGTTGACAACAAAGTTAATTTATCTTTATATTTTCTTCAACAACAGATAAGATCACAGTCATAAAGAATTTGTGAGTTGGAGGGCATATCTTCTCTTATACAGTCAAAGACATTTCTAAAATATGAGACACTTACCCTTTGCTTAATAAGTTAGATTGTTCCATTTTTAGATTGTTCTAATTAAGACAATTTTTCTGACATCAAACTAATATTTTCTTCCTTGCAATGTTTGCCCTTCACTCTTGGTTTTCTTCTCTGTAGCCCAAATCAAACATGTCTTTTCCATATTTCAAATTGCAGCACTTGAATCATCTATATGAGTCTTCAATATCCCAAATTCCTTCATACAATTCTTGTTTGATATAATTTGAACCATTGCCATCCTGGTTTCTGTCCACTGAAAGCTTTATCAATGACTTTCCTAAAATGAATTAGGCATTGTACTTTATATGTTGTCTGACCAGGGTAGGTTCAAACCCACCATTAACTTTACTTCTGTTAGCTATGCTTTAGCTGGGGGGTTTAGTGGCAAGAACACTGGATTTGGAGTCAAGAAATCCCCAATTTACATCCTGCTTCACATATACAATAATTTTAAAAAAACACTTAAATGGGGTGATAACCCTGTCTCACAGGGTTACTGTGAATATCAAATGAGAAACAATATACACTGAACTTTGCAAAACCTTAAAGCCCATATAAAAGTTTGCTATTATTATCTAATTCAGAACTGCATATTATAGTTGTTTAGAAAGTGTTTTTAAATTAATGGTCTAATAATATTTAAAAATAGCCTTAAGTATCTCTACCATTAGGTGATCTGGAAAGGAAAAATTTTAAAAGTTACATAAATTTATTAAATATGTAAAATGAATAGCGTGTTGTACACAGATTTGCAGTTTCTTGTATAATTATCCTTTTTTTTTTACAAATTGCTATCTTATGGAAAGATTTATTTCATTTCTTAATTTCAGAATTAAATGAATGATAAAAAGGATTTCAACAGATATGGAGATAGGCTAATATATTTCAAGCATAGGATCTAAATGCTTTCTTTAGAAATGAGAAAAGGAATAAATGGAGATAGGGAAATATCCAATGTATTTGGGGGAAAGTGTTATGGAAAATAAAGAGAATGAATGGGAAGATATTAGAGCCAGCATAGAATAGCTAATAAACTGTTGAACTTGAATCTGGGAAGAATTAGTTTTTAAAAATAAGTCAAACAGCCTCTAAATTAATCATTATTTAGGGATATCCATTACATTACTCACCTTCACTAGTCTAGATATTATTTTCCTACCATCTGTTTATGCCTTTTCATAACATATATACTTTTCATAGTGTTTTGCATGCTCATATTCAAGAATTAGAAATGACAAGCTATCTTGTGTTGAATCATTGACTAATTTTTCATTCATTTGTAGTAAAACTCTAGGTCTTTATTATTCATTTCCTCCAAGTATCTTAGAACTGAAACTTCAGTTTTACTAGATTATTTTCCTACTAGAAGGCAACTTCCTGAAGTTTCTTAAACATGACTTTTACTCAAGACTTTAGTTCAAATCTGAACATCATCATAATAGCAATTATGGGTAGTTATTACTTTTGATTAAAATTAAATTAAAAAGCACTTGTCAACTAAAGAGAGCTTTCATTATATCATAAAAATGGTCAGAATTTTCATTTCTAACATCTGCTAGATTTGTGTGCCAACAGAAATGATCTGAAGTTTTTGCCAGATACCTAGTCAACAAACCTTTATGTATCATCAGAGAATTGATACATTATGATTTCAAGTACTTTGCTTTCCAAACCCAACAATTGGGTCCAAGTTAAATATATTTTAAAAATCAGTGATCTAATTTCCTCTCACATTATGGAACAAATGCAAAGTGGACTTTTGATATGGTAATTATGATAGATCATGATATTTTTCTTTGCTACAGTAATGACTTCAAATTCTTTAGAGTGGGGATGATCATTCCCGAGAGGAGTGCTAAACTTCGAGATTTTTTTGCTTCCCTGTGATGTGTGGATGGAATCTATGTTTACTTTTGATACTTAAAAATCTAAAGTTTGGAACTCTCTCCTTCCCTAACGTGTTTGAGTGAAATACTTTTAGATTAAAGTTAACTAATTACCAGACAGATTGGAGGTTCACAGTCAGTAGCTGAGTGTCCTCTTTTTTGTTGATTCATTTTCTTTTTGTCAATGTGTAAACTAAACTAAACTTACTGGGTAACTATGACCAAATTCTTTTTCTTTCTGTAGAGCTCAATTTCTTCATCTGTAAAATGAAAGTGTTGTACTTGATGACTTACAACATTCTTACAACTTGGGCATTCTATTATAGATGAATCCAGTTTTTTTTAAAGTGCTAGGTGGGTAGCTAGGTGGTACAGTGGATAGAGGCCCTAGAGTCAGGATGACCTGAGATCAAATTCAGCCTCTGATGCTTAGTAATTGCCTTGCTGTATGTCCTTGGATAAGCCACTTAACCCTATTGCCTTGCAAAAACCAGAGGTAAAAAAAAGTGTTAATGTACATTATGTATTGTCTATTTATCCAAAAGGCTTTTTCAGTTTCACAACTTCACAGGTGCCTAATATTCTCATCCAAAATAGCTACTATTCTTCCAAATTATTAAAGCTGCTATTTCTGGGATATTAAAGGGAACAAGAAGAGGGAGGAATTACTGGAAGTTGAATAACATTGTATAGTTTCCATAAAAAAGGATTCCATCAGTCTTGAATCTCATTGATATAAGAATTGCATGCCATTTGTTCTTGGGGGTATTTGCTATGCTCAAACTCAAGGATAACAAGATAATTCCATGTTGGGAGCAAGCTGCTATCATTCCAAGGATCCATAAAGATTAACCATCATTGACTATTATGGCATTGGTCCCAGTGTGTGTATAAACATAAGGCATTTTCACGATGGTTAAAACTGGGAATTTCTTAAGTGATATGACTTAAGAAGAATATTCCTGAAATTTATATTATGCCTACTTATTGATGACTGGAATTGCACCATTAGCCAAGCATTTCTTTTTCTTGGAAAATTGTTAAAATGAAAAAAACAATCCATCAAAAAGCTTCAGGAGACCAAAGATAATAGTAGAATTTTAATAGTAGAAGAATCTTTGTAGATCTTATTATGGTTGCCCTCAGGTCCCCTGTCCCTGAAACCTACCTGCCCAGCAATGAGGGGCCTGTAATTTTCCAGTGTAGACCTCTGCAGTACTCTGACATCCTGTTGACAAAATCCCCTCTTGCCCCTGACCCAACACCTGTAACCGCAACAAATGTGCTGCCATATTGATTTCCTGCTTGACTCTGTCTCCCATATTTATGGTTTTCCCCTTTCCTCACCTGGGTGGAAAGTCCCTATGTAAAATAGGAACCATGTGTGATTTTTAAGGTAGATAAGAAGTAAACAAGGATGTGGTTTTTCAGTATATAAACTTGCTTATACCTGTATCATTTTGCTATTTGGATGCTTCCAGACAATCAGCCCTCATTTCGAGTAATTAAAGGATCCTGAATTCTGATCGACTTGCTTAAATTGTTGCAGCCATAACAATTTCATCTAATTATATGTTTTAATTTTACATCATTATTAAACCATCAAATACAATGTGCAATAGTGGCTAGAGACTTGATTGTCAGAGCCAGAAAAAAATCATGATTCACATCCTGAGTAAGATTTTTAACTTGCTGGGGATCCCAATCAACTCTCTAAAATAATAAATCACAGAACAATTGCCAATAATAAAGGCTAATTGCATTTTTATGGTACTTTTGGGGTTAGAAAGTACTTTTCTTATTATCTTAATTATTGCTCATGAAAATCTTTAAGGGTAATTTTATCCCTATTTTACAGATAAGGATATTGAATGTGAGAAAAGTTGTTACTTGCTCAGAAACATAAAACTAGTAAAGTAAAACAAGTTAGAACTCTAATCTTGGAGACTTCAAGTCTATCTGTCTAATGTCTGTCAGCAAAGGGAATTTGTTCCCTGATTTCCCTACACAAAAGACAACATAATTCTGTGCCACCAACAAAAAGATCTATATCATAATATCACTCATTGAAGCATAATTTTAAATTTACATATCAGATCTCTTCCCAGGAATAAGTGACCTCATAGACAGCATACTATACTGAAACTGAATCACCAACTTCACGTTCTTTGAATGGTTTCTTCTATTTACTAGACTTCTGTTTCCTCTTCCAGAAATGAGGTAATCCCATTGGATTATTTCTAGTATTTCACTTACCTATGAATTTACTGCTAAAAGTAGGAACTAAGAAAATATGTAGAATATAAGGATAATGTACACATGAGATATCTAGACATTAGAAAGGAAAGGAAGTCACTGAAAGTATATATGTACTTAACAATTTCACTGAAGTTTGACCCTATGTCTTCCTCATTGAATTTCAAAGAACAATTAGCTTTTTTTCAAAACCCTTCCCTAAAGAATTATAAAAATCATAGACACAGAACTGCAAGGGGTTTAGATAATCCATTCTAATTGCTTCTTTTTAAAAAGATAAATAAGTCCCAGATAGATGAGAAATCATTGGGTTATTTTAAGTCTGATACTTTACAATTTGTCCCCTTAATATGAATATCTGTATTTACTTTGCTTATGTTTTGAATTTTAATGTAATTTGTAACTGATAATTTTATCATATAATGTTAACTCACTCTTTTTTGTTTTTGTCTGGAAGTTCAGTAGTCTGAATTACTTCTCTTAGGCAGTTGCTGAGTATGGTTCTTTGAAATTCACAATACTCAGCTATAGGATCATGTTAATAGGAAGCTACAGAGCAACTAACTTTCTTTTCAAGATCCTCTATAAAGAGACTAAGAATTCATAACTTGCAGAGAAAATACATATGAGACCAATTTGGCATTATTCTACTATGTTCAGTCTCTGGGAAAAATGCATGTTCATCACAGATTTGTTGTAGCTGAAATCCAATGAACTTGCTTCTAAAGAAATACCTATTCATTTTGTTAATGAATGAGATGATGATTGGAAAGATAATTGGAACTAATTGAGAACCATGACATTTGAAGGGCACAATATGTGGAAATGCAGCTCCAGCTAGTAGTTTTATATTTCAAAGAAACTTTCACATTATCTGTCTGTTTCATTGCTGCAGTCTACTAGAAATATCTTGATTTTGGTAGTTACTCACTACTTTCTAGACATGATTCATGATTCCAGTGATATTTATGCACAAAGAAAGGGAAGGATGACAAAAAAAAAAATATATATATAGCTTAAATGAGTTTATTGGAGAGTTAAATTGGTAATTTTACAATCCAAGATAGATTTGGTGTTTAGATAAATGCTTGCTACTCTCTGGCAATTTATGACCCTATGTCTTCGAGCACTTTACAAAATTATTAGCTATTTGAATCAAATATGAGACATATAAAAGTATGTATCTATCAGGACTGGCATAATTTAGAGTGAGCTTTGGAATAACGAGGAACTTTGACATTGCAATTAGAAAGTAGAACTAATTACTGAGATTTCTGAGTTATATGGATAAACTTAGCATGTTATAAAATCATAGATTTCCTTCTTCCTTGAAGAACTGTTTGCAGAATTTAGATGAACACTTGTGGGAATTCCTTTGAAATATCACCTTATGTATAGGATCATTGGATCATAGATATGTACCTAAAATAGAACTTGGGGTGGGGAGAAGCTAGAAATCATTCTAATTTACTTCCCACCCATTATAAATGGGGAAACTGATGGCCTTAAATTGTAAGAGGTAGCAAAACATTATTTAGATGTGGGTTTTGAACTCAAGTCCTCTAACTACTGAGCCAGTTCAGTTTATAATTAATGCTAGAATTAGCATGCCATAAGCTTTCAAATTATTATTGTGGGGAAATTGGAATATAAATCATTAGGAGAAAAGAAATTCTAGTACCCTTCAAATGAGGAGTACATTTCTTAGTGCTTCTATATAGCACATTATGAATTTTTAGAAAACCTACTAATTCTCTAATGTAATGATATAGTTATATAATATTTGTTTTGTTGCCTCACACTTAATAATTACCTAGCTATGTGGCCTTGGGCAAGCCACTTAACCCTATTGGCTTACAAAAACTAAAAAAAAACGCTAAAAAAAAGAATATTCAAAGAAGCTCTTTTTATGGTTTACAAAGATAAACTAAAATAGGAACATTAAAGGTTAAGTGGATAAAAAATTGAGAACTATCAAAGAAGTAATTAGGAAAAGGTTTCAAAGTTTAAAGCAAGACTTATCAAGCTTTACTTAATCAAAAAAGGAAATAAAACATTAAAATAATGCCTGAAAAACAATTCAGTTAAATGACTGAAAAAATAAAAGAAAGCATAACATATTATATAGCAAAAAATCAGAAAAGCAGCAAAAGAAATAATTTGAGAATATTAGACTGCCTGAAAATTATATTCATAAAATAATCTAGATATGTTTTAAGAAGTCACATAAGAAATCTTTCACATTCTTTTAGTAACAGAAAACAGAAAAAAAATTAAAATAATTCAATTATTTCTTTCCTTTGAAAAGAAATTCTCAAAATGAAAACTGCAGGAAAAATTTAAGTTCAGGTTAAAAAATACTTTTGGAGAGTCAGAAAAAAAATCAAATATCTTGGAGACACAGTCATAATCATATGTGATTTATCAGTCACTACTATAAAGGAGCAGGATATCTTCTTGTTTTCATGTATAGCCTATGACTTCTTTCTTTTTATTTTCTTTTTTCATAAGAAAGGGAAAAAATATAAATGCTAGCAAGAAAAATAAATAGATGACTCTTGTTACTTTTAAGAATTGTATTTCTCTTAGGATAGCTAAAGAACTGAATATATGTAAAGGAATCATAATTAGTGAATAAAATTATAAATAAGACATGAAGTGATGTTGATTATGAGGGTAGTATTTCCTATAGAGTAGAAGAGAGGGTGTACTTAGAGGCTCTATACATAATTAAATAATTAAGTGACCTTATTTACTAGCTACTTTAGTTAAAGAGGGTTGTAGTAAAATAGGGATAGGAGATGGATGCTACTTGGAAGACTTAGGTATAAATAGGTCAGGAAATGATCGCACCTTAATCCATACTTTAATTGACAAGTGTTATAGTGCTATGGTTAGAGTGCTTAAAGGGACAGAGGAAGAGAGTGCACCTGATACCTTGGTTGGGGAGAGTTGTAGGGCAACCATTGGAGTTTGGAGAGATGGAAGGAAAGAGTGTACTTAGAGGGACTGGAGATGAAAATATATTTTCATATGAAGCAATTGTGCTTTGCTTGATGGTTTGAATACAACAAAGGGAGTTTTCTTGAGAGAAGTATAAATGATTCATGGGATGATTTGGTTTTGCCTCAGGATTTTGTGTCTATGAAAAGTACTTGAAAAGAATAGGTGGTATAAATCAATTACAAATTGATGTGATTTATGACTTTTGAGAAGTGTTTTTTTACTAGGACAGAAGAGGAGAAGGAATTTGGTGACTCTGAGGTAATGCTGTTTATCAATCACTCAAGTAATCAACCTCTGAGAATGGTACTTCTATCAGGAGAGATTAAAAAAAAGAGTATATTTTGACAAAGGTGTTGTAGATTAAAGACAGAGTTAAAAGCAATAAAGAAATAAAGAGAAGGTTAGGTGTCTGTGGATAAATAATAGCAAATGAAGAGATACAAAGACCTTTTATAGTGGGGTGTGGAGTGAGGGTGTGAGTAAATCCTACTCAATAGATTTGATCCAGAATGGGAATAACATACATTCCCAATTAGGTTTAAAAATCTATCCTACCCTATAAGGAAGTGGGCAGGGGAAGGGAAAGAAAGGGTAAGAAGGGACTGAAGAAAGGAAAATGAAGATAAAAGTAAATATAAAGAAAGGTGAAAATTTAATGAAAGGTTAAAGGGGAAAGGGAGCAAATATATAGGTGAAAAGAAATAAGGAAAAGAAAGAGGTAAGTAGAAAAAAGGCAATAGTGCATGGAGGGAAATCTAGAATTAATGATCGTTTTTCCCTTTTATTTTAAAAGGCAATGGGGTTAAGTGACTTACACAATGTCACACAGCTAGGCAGTTATTAAGCATCTGGGGTCCAATTTGAACTCAGGTCCTCCTGACCTCAGGGCTGAAGTCCACTGTGCCACCTAGCTGCCCCCTAGAATTAATAATCTTAACTGTAAATGTGAATGGGATGAACTAAAGGAACACATTTGAAGCAGAGAGATAATCACAGAATAAAGGTAAAAGACTGGAGCACCCTATATTACACTTCATTGGGAGTAAAAAAATATCAGGGCTAGCAATAGTAAATTTAGAAAAAAAGGAAAAGCAAAAATAGATCTCATTAAAGGGGATAAGGAAGGAATCCACATCTTCTTAAAAGGCACTATAGGCAATGAATTTATATTATAATTTAGCATATATCCTCCACGTGGTTTAACAACCAAATTCTTAGAGGAGAAGATGAACAAATTACAAGGAGATACAGTAAATCTATAATGATGGGAGAACCTAGCTTCCCTCTTGCAGAATTAATCTAACCACAAAATAAACAAGAAGGAAGATAAGAAAGTGTGTAAAATCTTAGAAAAATAAGATAAGATAGACTTTTGAGGAAAATTGAATGGGGTTAGAAAAGAATATACTTTTTTCTCTGCAATATATGGTACCTCTACTGAAACTGATACAGTATGAGGGCATTAAAAATCCTATAATCAAATGCAGAAGGGCAGAAATAATAAATGCATGTTTCTCTAATCATGATGCAATGAAAATATGATATAAGAAATTTCCATGGAAAGATAAATCAAAAATCAATTGGAAGCTAAATGACCTAATTATAAAGAATGAATAAATCAAACAAGAAATTATAGAAATTATCAACTACTTTATCCAAGAAAACATTGTGACATCATACTAAAATTTATGGGATGCAGTAAAAGTAGTTTTTAGCAGAAATTTTATATTTCTAAATGCTTATATGAATAAAATGGAGAAAGACAAGATCGGGGATTTGGTCATGCAACTAAAAAACAAGAACAATTGCAATTCCAATTAAATAACAAATTAGAAATTATGAAAAATTAAAGGAGAGATTAGTAAAATTGAAAATACGAAAGCCATTGATATAATAAATAAGACTGAAGATAGGTTTTATGAAAAAAATAGATAATCCTTTGGTTAAGCTGACTTAAAAAAGTAAGAACAGAAAATTACTAGTGACAAAAAATGAAAACGGTGAACTCTATCAATGAAGAGGGGGGGAAAAATAGATAATTCAGAGTTATTTTGCCTAACTGTAGGCCAATAAATCTGAGCAAAATGGTTTAAAATATACAGAAGAGCAAATAAAATACTTAAATAACCCCCAAAAGTCTCTAGATTCAGATGAATTTACAAATGAATTCTATCAAACATTTCAGTAATAGTTAATTTCAATTCTATATAAACTATTTCTAAAAATGGCAGAAGAAACAGTTTTGTCAAACTCTTTATGACACCAATATAGTACTGATCCTTAAACCAGGAATAACCAAACGAGACAAAGAAGTTGTAAATGTTATGGTATAATAATAATATTACAGAATACTATTGTTCTATATATGATTCCTGTACCAATTCTACAACTATGCTATAAAGTAGCAGTTATCAAAAATGCCAGGAATTTATCAAGAAATAGAGCAGTGGATTAGAATAGGTACAAAAGAAACAGCAGCAAATGGCTATATTAATCTTGTTATTTAACAAACTCAAAGATATTAGGTTTGGAGATAAGAACTAACTATTAAGCAAAAACTACTGGGAAAATATTATGGCAAAATCTAGGCACAGACCCACATCTTATAGCTTATATCAAAATAAAGTCCAAATGGGTACAGCATTTAGATGTAATACATAATAGCATAGCCCAGTTAACAGATCAAGAAATACTCTATCTTTTGGATCAATGGAAAGAGTACAAATTTATGAAAAAATAGGATATAGAGTACATGATAGATTGCATAATGGATAATTTTTTTATTGATCTCTTAATTCTATTTTTAATTCTCATTTTGTTCAAATGATTTTTTACATTAATAAAATATTCTTGTTTAAGAGTAAGAAAAATACACCTCCCCCCATGAATATAGACATGCTTGGGCGATAAAGTAAAGGGGAGAAAAAAACATTAAAATTAAAAAAAAATAATAGTAATAATTGTAGGTGTGGCCAGGTGGTGCAATGAATGAAGCACCAGCCCTGGAGCCATGAGCATCTGAGCCCACATCCAGCCCCGTAGATCCAACAATCACCCAGCTGTGTGACATGCAAGCCACCCAATCCCCACTGCCCTGCAAAAACCTAAAAGAATAAAAAAAAGACCCAAAATAAAATAAAATAGTAATAATAGTAGGGGTGGCTGGGTGGCAGACAGAGCACTGGCCCTTGAGTCAGGAGCACCTGGGTGCAAATCCGGCCTCAGACACCCAAAGATCACCCTGCTATGTGGCCCCAGGCAGGCCACCCAGCCCCATTTGCCCTGCACCCTCCACCAAATAATAATATTAAAAAATGTGCTTCAGTCTTTGTTCCAACACCAGCAACTCTGTCATGGTTGGATCGCATTCTTTATGGTAAGTCCATCACAAAAGTTACTTCCATATTTTTCCAACGTTGCCATTGCTGATTGCAACTCCCTCCTTTCTTATTTCTCCACTATCATGTACTATATTTTCTCTCTCCTTTCACTCTGACTCTTCTGTAGGGTTGCTGAGTGGTGCAGCAGACAGATCCCTGGTCCTGGGGCCAAGAAGCCCTGAGGCCCCATACCATCCCTTAGGCCCAAAATCCACCTGGTTCTATGGTCCTGGACAGGCCTTCCAATCCCAGCCCCTTCCAAGAAGTAAAAAAGAAAATGTGTTATATCTGACCACTCTCCCCCCATGGTCCATCCTCTCCTCCTTTATTCACATCCCCACTCCTTCCCCCGGGTACCCCCCTTCTTACTACAGATGTCTATACCCCATTGAGTATATATGCTGTTTACTCTCCTAGCCACCTCTGATGAGAGCAAAGTTTCCCTCATTCCCCCTTGCCTCCCCCCTTCCATATCATTGCAATAGCTCATTGTAATAATAAAAAAAAATCTTATATGAAATAACTTGGCCTATTTCCCCCTCTCCTTTTTCTTTCTCCCATTACATTTCCCTTTTTTCTATTGACTCCATTTTTACACCATATATTATCTTCGAATTCAGCTTTCTCCTGTGCTTCAACTATAAAAGCTCCCTCTACCTGCTCTATTAACTGAGGAGATTCATATGAGTATTATCAGTGTCATTTTTCTATGCAGGAATACATGCAGTTCATCATCATTAAGTCCCTCATATTTCTCCCCCTTCTCCTTCAATCTCCATGCTTCACCTGAGTCCTGTATCTGAAGATCAAACCTTCTGTTCATCTCTGGCCATTCCAGAAGGAACATTTGAAATTCCCCTGGTTCATTGAAAGTCCTTCTTTTTCCCTGGAAGAGGACATTCAGCCTTGCTGGGTAGTTCATTCTTGGCTCCATTCTAAGCTCTTTTGCCTTCCGGTATATTATATTCCAAGCCCTACGTGCTTCCAATGTACTTGCTGCTAAGTCCTGTGTGATCCTGACTGCAGCTCCATGATATTTGAATTGTGTCCTTCTGGCTGTTTGTAATATTTTCTCTTTAACTTGGGAGTTCTGGAACTTGGCTATAATATTCCTAGGGGTTTGTTTTTTTGGGATCCCTTTCTTGGGGGGATCGGTGGACTCTCTCCATTTCTATTTTGCCCTCTGCTTCAAGAATATCAGGGCAATTTTCCTGTAGTCATTCTTTGAAAATAATGTCAAGGCTCTTTTCCTGATCATGACTTTCAGGTATTCCAATAATTTTAAAATTATCTTTCCTAAGTCTGTTTTCCATATCAGTTGTTTTTTCAATGAGATATTTCACATTGTCTTCTAATTTTTCATTTTTTTGGTTTTGAAGTATTGATTCCTGATTTCTGGAAAATTCATCAATCTCACTGAATTCTATTCTTTGTCTGAAGGATTTGTTCTCCTGAGAGAGTTTCCTTATCTCTTTTTCCATCTGGCCAATTTTGCTTTTTAAGGCATTCTTCTCCTCAATAACTTTTTGAACTGTTTTATCCATTTGAGCTAAGCTGGTTTTTAGCATGCTATTTTCTTCAGCATTTTTTTGGATTTCTTTGACTAGGCTGCTGACTTCATTTTCATGTTTTTCCTGCATCTCTCTCCTTTCTTTTCCCAGTTTTTCTTCCAACTCCTTCATTTGATTTTCAAAGTCTATTTTGATTCTGTTATAGCCTGAGCCTAATTTCTGTTTTTCTCAGAGTCTTTAGATGCAGGAGCTTGTACCTCCTCATCTTCAGACTGAGTATTTTGATCCTTCTTGGGCTCATGAGCAAAATATTTCTCAATGGTCTTCCTCTTATTTCTCTGCTTGCTCATTTTCCCAGCCTGAGCCTGGTTTTGGGGTGCTTCCTGAGCTATTGGGACACTCCCACAAGGGTCTCAGTGTGTGAAGCTCTGTCCTCCCTCCTGGTCTGTGAATGACCATAAGCACCCCCCTCTGCCATGGGGTTGAGTTTTGGGGGGGCCCTGCTGTTCTATGGGGGGGCCTAGACTGCCATCAGGATCTGAATGTGGTCAGAGTCCCAGAGTCCTGTTCCAGAGGCAGAGGACAGAGCTTAGCAGTCTCTCTTCACTCCCCTCCCTCAGCTCAATGGGCTCATGCCCTGGAGGCTCCTGCTTACTGGCTCCACCTGCTTCTGTTTCCTGGATCAGGTCTGGGGAAAGACCAAGCTGCTCCCTGTGTGCCCTGAGGGCTGGGCTCCATGTTCTCCCTCTGGCAGAGGCCTCCCCTGTTCTCCCACTTTGTGCCTGGTGCTCCCCGGGGTACAGCTCAGGAGACTCCCACGCTGCTGTGAGCTGTGACTCCCAGTGCCCTGGGGCTGCCTCCAGGAGGCTGAAGTTCTTTCGCTCTGGCAGGCCACCCCTCCAGTCAGCCACCCCTCCAACCCCGGGGACCAGAGCCTTTCTGCTCTTTTCCAGGTTATCTTGAGTAGGAGAACTACCTCAATGGGTCCCTTTGTGGGTTCTGTCTCTCAAAAGTTTAGTTAGAGTCCTTAGCTTCATGTTTTATCAGAGAGGGCCTAAGACTTGATCCCTTCTTGTCGCCATCTTGGCTCCACCCCCTCCATAATGGATAATTTTGAGTATAATGAATAAAAAAATTTTGCACTACTAAAACCCATGAAGTCACAATTAGGGAAAAAAACCCCAGAAAACTGGGAAACAGTTTTCATAACTAGAGTTTCAGATCAAAGCTCTTCTTTCTTTCTTTTATTTATTTTTTTTAGGTTTTTGCAAGGCAATGGGGTTAAGTGACTTGCTGAAGGCCACACAGCTAAGTAATTATTAAGTGTCTGAGAGTGGACTTGAACTCAGGTCCTCCTGTCTCCAGGACCAGTGCTCTAACCATTGCGCAACCTAGCTGATCCAAAGGTCTTATTTCTAATATATAAAGAGAATTGCCTAGCTCTACCAGATCTACAATTAGACTATAAAGCAACCATTATCAAAACTGCCTGGTATGGTTAAGAAGTAGAGTAATGAATGACTGGATTACATTAGGTTCAATAGAAACAGTAGTAAATGAATAGAGTAATCTACTGTTTGACAAACTCAAACATTAATGCATTGCTGATGGAGTTGTGAATGGATCCTACCATTCTGGAGATTCTTATAGAACTTTGCCCAAAGAGCAATTAAACTGATTTTACACTTTGACCTAGCAATTCCACTACTAGACCCCATCTAGAAGAAATCATAAAAATAGGAAAAGTTCCACATGCTCCAAAATATTTATCATAACTCTTTTTTTTGTAGTGGCAAAGAATGGCAAATTGAGGGGATGCCCACCAATTGGGGAATGGTTGAAAAAGTTCACAATTCCACAAACAATGTAGTAGTGTTGGTTTTCCCACATTCTCTCCAATAGTGATCATTTTCCTTTTTTTTTTGTTTTTTTGGTCATTTTTTGCCAATCTGGTGTCAGGTGATACCTTAGAGTTTTTAAATTTGCACTTCTTTTATCACTAGTATATCACTTTTATCAGTAATTTTTTTCATGTGACTATAATTAGATTTAATTTCTTCATCAGAAATTACCAGTCATACTTGGATCATTTATCAATTAGTAATGATTTATATTCTTACAAATTTATTTAGTTTTCTATATATTTTAGAAATGAGTTATTTATCTGAAATACTGGCTGTGAAAATTGTTTCTCAGCTTTTTGAATTTATTCTAATCTAGGGTGTTTTGATTTTATTTGTGCAAATCCATCAAAGCTTCCACTTATTTGTACTTTTCACTTTCCATTCCCCTTACTCCTTTTCACCAATGTTTTGTTTTTGATTGCTGCCTACCTCACACTATTATTTCCCCCCCTTCCAATTTCACAATCTTCCAATAATGCAATTGTAAATGCGTATCATTCCAACTTTCTGTCAAATCTGCTGAGACTAAAATTTACTTACTGTTTATGCTCCCTTTCTTTCACTTTACTATAATAGGTCCTTTATGCCTCATCATGTGTTGTTAAATATCCTCTAAAACCTCTAACTTCTTTTTCCGGTATAATCCTTTTTTCCCATTTCTTAATTGTTTTATATATGTCTTGCATTCCCACCCTCTGTTAAAGTATACTGCTTTTAACTCTCCTGATAAAATTACAATTTTCAGGAGTCATAAATATCATTTCATCATAACCCATTTATACCCACACCTGCTAATTATCTTATTTTTGAATGACAGAAATTAAAGAAACATTTCTGACACTAGTCATGAGGGCTTTTTGACTAAAAGTTGCTTATTTGAATACTGGAAATACAATTCTTATTATCTAAAGTCAATCAGTTCATCATAATCAATTTATATATCCATACCCTCTGTCTAGTTATGTTATTTTCAACTGTTTTAAGGGAAATACAATTCTCAAGAATTTCAGGGATTTTCATCCTGTTTAGTCATATTGACTAATATTTTTCCTTTAGTCTCACTGACAAACACTTTTTTTCCTTTCCATTTACTTTTATAAACTTCTCTTGTGTCTTTTATTTGAAGTTCAGTTCTCATCCTTTTATCAGGAAAGTTTTAAAGTCCTTTATTTGGTTGAAAATCCATCTTTTCTCCTGAAAAAAAAATACACTGAATTTTGTAGGGTAGTTGATTCTTGGTTGCAGTTCAAGTTCTTTACCCTTCAGAATATTATATTCCAGACTCTCCAGTGCTTTAATGCTGAATTAATGTGTAATCCTGACTGTGACTCCTTGGTATATAAATTTCTTCATTTTTGTCACATTGCAGTGTTTTCTCCTTTTGCTCAGAATTCTGAAAAGTAGACACAATATTCCTTGGAGCTGTATTTTAGTATCTATTTCAGGAGTGATTAATGGATTCTTTCATTGACTGAGATTTTTTTTGCTTGCCTTAGGATTTCATGGCAATTTTTCCATGATAATTTTCTGCATGATCATGGCTATCAGGTCAACCAATAATTCATAAATTATCTCTCATAGTTGTTTGCTTTCCTAAGCAGTACTTTATATTTTATTCTATTTTTTCAGCTTTTTGATTTGATTTGCTGGAATTATGGCATCTCATATAATTATTAGTTTCCATTTTTTCAATTCTAATATTTTGGGTTTAATTTTCTTCAAATAGCTTTTTTTTAAGGTTTTTTTTTGCAAGGCAAATGGGGTTAAGTGGCTTGCCCAAGGCCACACAACTGGTAATTATTAAGTGTCTGACACCAGATATGAACACAGATACTCCTGACTCCAAGGCTGGTGCTTTATCCACTATGCCACCTAGCCGCCCTCAAATAGGTTTTGTATTTCCTTTTCCAGTTGGCTTATTTTATTTTTCAAAGAATTACATTACTTTTCCAAATGATCATTTTAATTTTTCAGAGTTGATTTCTTTTGCCATTTGTCTAATTTTACTTTTAAAATTATTATTTTCTTCAGTCACTTTGTTTTAGGTTTTTTGCAAGGCAAATGGGGTTAAGTGGCTTGCCCAAGGCCACACAGCTAAGTAATTATTAAGTGTTTGGGGGATTTGAATGCAGGTATTCCTGACTCTAGGGTTCCTGCTTTAATCTACTGCACCACCTACCTCAGTAACTTGTTCATAATTCTTTTACATTACTCATTTCTTTTCTCCATTTTTCTTCTTCCTCTCTTCTTTAGTTTTTAAAATCTTTCTTGAGCTCTTCCAAGAAAAAAAAAATTTGGATTTCAATTCAATTCAAAAAGTGTTCACTTATAGGCATTTTGTCATTTTTTCCTCTGCTGAGATGATTTTTTAATTGTTCCTATTAAAATAGTAGTTTTATTTATGGTTTTCACTTTTTTTTTGTTAGTGTTGATAGTTGAGTTCTACTTCTAGGGTGAAGGAGGTACAGTCCCAAGTTTTTTGTGTTAAGACTGGAGGTGTGGTCCCTCACTTACTACTTGGCTATGGAGCTGTCTAATGTTGTTTTAGGTGCTAGTTTTTGTTCCCTGAATTAGAATAGTCCAACTCAGTCCCATATGTTACACCAGTGTTCCACAGACTCAAAGTTTGTTTTCTGAACTAAGAATGGGACACTCACTACTGGTCTGCCACTCCACTGACTTGTGGAACCTGGACCTATTCTATGCCAAGATTAAGAACCTTCTGCTGCCTCTCCAGCTCTCCCACCTATACTGGGCTCTACTTCCCTTTGACTCAATCAAATGAGACAGATCTTTACTGAAATTCCTACATGATATCTTGATTCTAGATTGTATAGATTCAATCACTTTATTGCCTGTTTAGAGACTTCATTTAATGTAATTTTGGCAAAAGCTCAGAGAGCTTCCTTGCTTAATGCTGCCACCTTGACTCTGTCCCTGAAAGTCCTTATATATTATTTTACTTCCTATATAATAAAATGTTCTATGTGTCATGCTGCTGGTTAAATCCTATCTCAAGTATTTGGTGTATCATTCTACATGTTTCTTTTACTGATCTGGGTTAGAAATATGATGTGATTCTTTCTTGGCTTTTCTAATCAAAACTAGTCAGATTGTTTTGGAGGGTAGCACATCTTTGTGGTATTATATTGGGAATCTTAACTTTTACTTCCTCCTTGCTAGTCTGCCATCTTGACTTTGTACCTGACCTTGGGATGTCACATGTTAGTGTATCTTTGAGACCATCTAGTCCACTAGCCCATCCTAAAGGAAAGGAAATTGAGACCCGAGGAAGATAAGTGACTTGCTCAAATAACAAATTATAAGAGAAAATGAGAGTATTTGAATAAAGGTCTTTTTGATTTCATATACTTTTCTTCTTCCATTATGTCATAGAATGGAGCTATCAGTGGAATAATAGAAATTGTCTATCATAGATAGGATTCAGCAAATTTGAAGACTTATTGACTTTTTTAATTTAATATTTTATTTTTTCCCAATTACATGGAGTTTTTTTAATATTTATTCTCATTTTGTACAAACAATGTTTTTTACATTAATAAAATATTCTTCTTTAAGAGTAAATAAAATACCCCCTCCCCCCCTCATAAATATAGACTTGCGTGAGCGATAAAGGGGAGAGAAAAAAAATTAAAATTAAAAAAATAATAGTAATAATTGTAGGTATGGCCAGGTTGTGCAATGGATGGAGCACCAGCCCTGGAGCCACGAGGAGCCGAGCCCACATCCGGCCCGGTAGACCCAACAATCACCCACCCGAACCTCACTGCCCGGCAAAAACCAAAAAAATAAAATAAAATAGTAATAATAGTGGGGGTGGCTGGGTGGTAGACAGAGCATTGGCCCTTGAGCCAGGAGAACCTGGGTCTAAATCCAGCCTCAGACACCCAACGATCACCCTGCTATACAGCTCCAGGCAGGCCATCCAGCCCCATTTGCCCTGCACGCCCCCTCAAATAATAATAATAAAAAATGTGCTTCAGTCTTTGTTCCAACACCAACAACTCTGCCGCGGGTGGATCACATTCTTTATGGAAAGTTCATTGCAAAAGTTACTTCCATATTTTTCCACCATTTCCATTGCTGATCAGAAGTCCTTCCTTTTGTATTTCTCCACTGCCACGTACTATATTTTCTTTCTCCTTTCACTCTGACTCTGCTGTAGGGTAGCTGAGTGGCACAGCAGACAGATCAAAGGTCCTGAGGCCAAGAGGCCCTGAGCCCCCACACCACCCCTTAGGCCCAGCATCCACCTGGCATTATGGTCCAGGAAAGGCCATCCAATCCCAGCCCCTTGCAAGAAATAAAAAAGAAAATGTGTTATATCTGACCACTCTCAACCCATGGTCCATCCTCTCCTCCATCACTCACACCCCCCCCTTCCCCCTGTTCCCCCTCTCTCCTTCTTACTCCACATGTCTATACCCCATTGAGTACATATGCTGTTTCCTCTCCTAGCCAACTCTGATGAGAGGGAAGTTTCCCTCATTCTCCCTTGCCTTCCCCCCTTCCATATCATTGCAATAGCTCATTGTAATAATAAAAAAAAATCTTATTATATGAAATATCTTGGCCTATTCCCCCCTCTCCTTTTTCTTTCTTTCTCCCATAACATTTCTCTGTTTTTCTATTGACTCAATTTTTACACCATATTTTACCTTTGAATTCAGCATTCTCCTGTGCTTCAACTATAAAAGCTCCCTCTACCTGCTATATTAACTGAAAAGGTTAATATGAGTATTATCAGTGTCATTTTTCATGCAGGAATACATGCAGTTCATCATCATTAAGTCCCTCATATTTTCCCCTTCTCTTCCACTCTCTATGCTTCACCTGATTCCTGTATCTGAAGATCAAGCCTTCTGTTCAGCTCTGGCCATTCCAAAAGGAACATTTGAAATTCCCCTGGTTCATTGAAAGTCAATCTTTTTCCCTGGAAGAGGACATTCAACCTTGTGGGTAGTTGATTCTTGGTTGCATTCTAAGCTCTTTTGCCTTCCGTATATTATATTCCAAGCCCTACAAGCTTCCAATGTAGTTGCTGCAAAGTCCTGTGTGATCCTGACTGCAGCTCCATGATATTTGAATTTTGTCCTTCTGGCTGTTTGTAATATTTTCTCTTTGACTTGGGAGTTCTGGAACTTGGCTATAATATTCCTAGGGGTTGGTTTCTTGGGATCTCTTTCTCAGGTGGATTGGTGGATTCTTTCCATTTCTATTTTGCCCTCTGCTTCTAGAATATCAGGGCAATTTTCCTGTAGTAATTCCTTGAAAATGATGTCAAGGCTCTTTTCCTGGTCATGATTTTCAGGTATTCCAATAATTTTTAAATTATGTTTCCTAAGTCTGTTTTCCATATCACTTGCTATTTCAATGAGATATTTCACATTGTCTTCTAATTTTTCATTTTTTTGGTTTTGAAGTATTGATTCCTGATTTCTGGAAAATTCATCAATCTCACTGAATTCTATTCTTTGTCTGAAGGATTTGTTCTCCTGAGAGAGTTTTCTTATCTCGTTTTCCATCTGGCCAATTTTGCTTTTTAAAGCATTCTTCTCCTCAATAACTTTTTGAACTGTTTTATCCATTTGACCTAAGGTGGTTTTTAGCATGCTATTTTCTTCAGCATTATTTTGGATTTCCTTGAATAAACTGCTAACTTCATTTACATGTTTTTCCTGCATCTCTCTCATTTCTTTTCCCAGTTTTTTTTTCTAACTCACTCATTTGATTTTCAAAGTCTTTTTTTGAGCTCTGTCATAGCCTGAGCCCAATTTCTATTTTTTCTTGGAGTCTTTAGAAGCAGAAGCTTGTGCTTTCTCATCTTCAGACTGAGTATTTTGATCCTTCTTAGGCTCATTTGCAAAATATTTCTCAATGGTGTTCCTCTTTGTTCTCTGCTTGCTCATTTTCCCAGCCTGGGCCTGGTTTTGGGGGGCTTCCTGAGCGTTTGGCACACTCCCACAAGGGTCCCAGTGTGTGAGGCTCTGTCCTCCCTCCTGGTCTGTGAATGACCATATGCAAACCCGTCTGTCAAAGGGGAGGGGGTGGGCCTGCTGTTCTATGGGGGGGGCCTAGATTGTGATCAGGATCTGATTGTGGTCAGAGCCCCAGAGTCCTGTTCCAGCAGCAGAGGACAGAGCTCTGCAGTCTCTCTCTCTTTACTCCCCTCCCAAGGTTCAATGGGCTCATGCCCTGGGGGCTCTTCCTTACTGATTCTGCCAACTTCTGTTTCCTGGATCTGGGCTTCTGAAAGACCAAGTTGCTTGCTGTGTGCCCTGAGGGCTGGGATCTGGGTGCTTCCTCTGGCAGAGGTCCTCCTGCTGTTCCACCACTTTGCTCCCCAGGGTTAGCTCAGGAGACTCCTCTGCTGCTGTGAGCTGTGGCTCCTAGTACCATGGGCCTGCCTCCGGGAGGCTGAAGTTCTTTCGCTCTGGTGGGCCACTGCGGAGCCTTTCTGCTCTTTTCCAGGTTACCTTGAGTAGGAGAACAGCCTCACTGGGTCCCTCTGTGGGTTCTGTCTAGCGAAAATTTAGTTGGAGTTCTTAGCTTATGAGTTTTATGAGAGATCACCTAAGACATGATCCTTTCTTGTCGCCATCTTGGCTCTGCCCCCCAACTTACTGACTTTGAAAAGACATTAAAAGAGGGAGAAATGAAAAATGAGTGACAGAAATTAAAGAAACTTACTTCTGCCACGAGTTATAATGGCTTTTTGACTAAAGGTTGTTTGTTTGAATGCTTGAAGTCCTAGAGGCATTTCTCTAATTTCAGGGACAGGATTCTATACACTATTTTCTGGAAGCAAAATCAAACAATAATGTGTCAACTGGTTGTTTTTATATTGTGGCAAAGAATTGAAATTAAAATAGACATAATTGGGGAAATCCTAACTGGCAAATTCATCTGCCTTTTTTAGAAAATAATGGATAAAAATCAACGCACCACACCCAACTGCAGAACAAATATAATGCTAACTCATGGAGAATTAATAAAGAGCCTAAGTCAAATTAGGAAAGATACAAATAAAATAAAAAGTAAAATCTTAGCAACATGAAACAGAACTGAAAGCATTTTAGATGAAAGCAATAGAGAAAATAGGGGTTAACAAAGAGAGATGAGGGTTAGAAAGGAATGCCCAGCAATGAAACATGAGAAACATAGAGAATAAATTATATTGTTTTAAATTACCAACAGATTAATGGGAAAGAAAATGAAATTACCCACTTTTCAGTATACAGACACAACCACTGGACCAAAGGTTAGTCACCATTTCAAAAAAGAAAGTCATTTATTTAAACAAAAAAAAAGCACCTGGGGAGGGGCAGAGGGAAGGTATGGAAGTCTGACTGGTTTATTTCTCCAAACATAGAGTCTATACTTCATGATAATTTAAAGTGATTACTTGAAGAAATTAGCTCAAGACACTTAGAGTTTGGAGGCACTTTAATTCTTGTGATTCTCCTGAATTTCCTACTGCCTCTGATCTGCTCCTTTTCTGGTTACATCTAGGTCTAAATTAGGGCAAATCCTCCCACAGTAATTGCATGCATTTGAATTCACATTATTTGAATTTATAATTAAATATAATATGGTAATGGATTTCAAGCCAATGGAAATAAGCAGGGCAAATTTGTGTAATTTAGCCAGAGGGAAATTATTATTTGTATTAATCAGATTCTGGTTGTATTAAGTTTAAACTGACAGTGTATCTCATCTTCAGGAGACACTCCTAGAAAATGCCTTGATTGTATTGTCCAGACCTTCAACTTGCTTTTTTCTTAGAATAATCACTTCAGGATACCTGAATTTTGTAAACATAGAAGTCAGTGGCCATTTCACCTTTCTTCCTTATTTACTCTACAAATAATATTCAAATACTGGGGCTCATGGGAATGAAACTCAATCAATGCTGAATAAATAGAGAAGTGCAAACTAGTGAATGGTACAGTGTGGAACAAAAATGAGAATCTCAAATTAGGAGTCCTAAGATCCAGAACATTCTTTGATTCCCAAAGCAACACAGTATAGTGGAAAGAGTAAAGAATTTAGAGGAAGGTAGCCTGGGTTTGGCATCCATTATATAGTATTTGCTACCTTAAGTGACCAAAGTTAAATCATTCAACTTCTTTGTGCCTTAGTTTCCTCATCTGCAAAAGGAGATGATTAGGTTTGATGAAAGCTAATCTTCCTTTCAGTTCTAAATTCTGTGATAGTATGTGACATAGTTTGAGGATGATTTAATAAAACTGAACCCTTTAATGAGTAAAATAACATTGTGTTGTTCACAGCTAATAGAGGATGAGGAATTAATTCGTTTTTCAGATTTGGTGAGCAGAGTAGTTTGATAAATTTATTCAAACCATATATATAATCATATTTTATATAATTTCTTTTTGAAATATAGTACATTTCTGATTACATGTTTCTACCTGTCTGATAAAAAGCAGATAAAGTATAGAGGTTGTGGGTAAGACATTATTGCTCTTCACCTCGAATTTTAACAATTTTTTTCCATTTTTTTGTTGATGTTAAATTATTGTGTTTATTAATTTTTTGATCTGGCAACTTAATTTTACTCTCTTAAAAATAGAATTATCTTACTTTCATTGATTTACTTATCTTTCAAATAATCAGATTTATTATTGTTTATTATTTCTTATCTTTTTGTTTTCATTTGACTTTTTTGTAAATAATTCATTGATTTTTCTTTTTAACCTGTCATATATATGACTCTTTATATATATATATATATATATGTATATGTTTGTATACCTATAAGCATACACATACATACATATTTACATGTATATATATATATAGCAATTTAGGGTTGTTTTACTGCCATTTTAAAATTTGGTATGTGTTGTGTCTTTATTTTGACATTTTTTCACAATGTTTTGTTTCACAAAACACATTTCTAAGCTTTATTAGATCAAAGCAACACAGTATAGTGGAAAGAGTAAAGAATTTAGAGGAAGGTAGCCTGGGTTTGGCATCCATTATATAGTATTTGCTACCTAAGTGACCAAAGTTAAATCATTCAACTTCTTTGTGCCTTAGTTTCCTCATCTGCAAAAGGAGATGATTAGGTTTGATGAAAGCTAATCTTCCTTTCAGTTCTAAATTCTGTGATAGTATGTGACATAGTTTGAGGATGATTTAATAAAACTGAATCCTTTAATGAGTAAAATAACAATGTGTTGTTCACAGCTAATAGAGGATGAGGAATTAATTCGTTTTTCAGATTTGGTGAGCAGAGTAGTTTGATAAATTTATTCAAACCCTATATATAATCATATTTTATATAATTTCTTTTTGAAATATAGTACATTTCTGATTACATGTTTCTACCTGTCTGATAAAAAGCAGATAAAGTATAGAGATTGTGGGTAAGATATTATTGCTCTTCACCTCAAATTTTAACAATTTTTTTCCATTTTTTTGCTGATGTTAAATTATTGTGTTTATTAATTAACAGGATGACATTATTAAATCTCCATTTATATTTCCTTATTTTGTATTCCCAGTCTTCATACATTCATTGGATAATAGCTTCTAAAAGAAATAATTAAAATTTATTTTATTTACATTGATCGAAAATTTTTTTATCATCATGCTACCTATCAATTATAAAAGTATAGACAGTACTTAGAACAAGTATATTTGAGACCAATTCACAAACTCCTTTAAAGCTTCTCATGTAGATATTTTGTCCCTGCTGTACTATTCTGAGATACTATTTTTATTGTCTCTATTATAATAGTAACTTTCTATGGTCAGAACTTTGTTTTAATCCATTTTAATATTTGAGTTCTTCTTCTGGGGCAGAGGAGGATGGTCCCAAGCTTTTTTGTGCTGGGACTGAGATCTAGTATTTGGCTATATACTTGGCAAAGCATTGCTTTTGCAATAGTTTGTTCTATCCTTAAAATTGCAAGTTTTTTTTGCTTGCCTATAGTGTTGTCTATGCAGTGGTTTGTTTTCTGCTTTACTGTAGACAAACTCAGTCCCATTTGTTGCATCAGGGTTCTCAGTGCTTAAACTTTGTCTTCCAAATTGTGTGTGGAATCCTTACTGCTGGTCTGCTTGAACTGAACTACCCTGCAACTAAGAGCCTCCTGCTGTCTTTTCAGTTCTCTTACCTATGTTGGACTATCCTCCCCTTTTACTCAGGTGAGACAAATCTTTACTGAAATTCCTCTATGATATCTTGAGAGTTTCTTTAATTCTTTTTTTGTGGGATCTGTTGCTTTAGGGTCTATATAGAGTCTTCATTTATAATTGTTTCATGAATAGTTTTGGGAATTTCCAAGCTGTGTGTTGCTATCTTGGCATCACCTCAGAAATCCTTAGAATATGTAAATTCTTCAATGTTTCTGTTCAGAATAAAAATGCTTTTTAAACTGCTACTTCAGCCTTCTGTACATTTTTGTATTTACCTTTTTTTAAAATTTATCCAGTTCTGAAAGGAAAGATTGTATTCTACATCTATTATGTTATCAATATCATTTTGCTTTCTGAATAATCTTTCCATTGTGAATTAAGATGACATGCCAATTAAAGGTGGAACATGTCAAGGGAAATGAAATAAGTATTTATACCTATTTTTAACAGGAACTTTATAAATATTATTCCATTTGATCCTTACCACAACCTTTGAAAATAGGTGTAATCATTGTTCCAAATTGTAATTGAAGAAACTGAGATAAACACAGGCTAAGTGATTCACCTAGAGTCCTATAGAGCATAATGCTTGAACTTAAATTTCAACTCAGTCCTTTCTATTTCAGAGGCAGGACTACACTACTATACCATGAAGCTGTATATATAAATGCAATAATGATATTGTTTTAGTCAGTTCAGGAGGCAGATAAAGGGACTGTATGCAGGAGACAAATAATTTCAACAGCATAATAAGTGCCTCAGTTGTTTGCAATTGGTTAAGCTTGCTTTATCTAGTTGTATTAAGACTTTTCTTTTGAGGATGAGATGAAATACCAGGTACAAATCTGCTGTTTCTTTGAGACAATTTTTATTGAAAAAGATTATCTGGAATAGTTGTCATCTGGTATTTTTTATTTGTTATTTAGTTGTTTGGGGTTCATTTTTAGGATAGTCAGGAAGAAATTAACCTAAATTTGCAAGCATAATTTATCCCTTGTGAAATTAATATTTTGGTTCAAATTTGGGCATAAAATATTCAGCACTAGGAAGAAAAGAAAAAAATTCAGCACTGAAAGAGTTAATTGCTTAAAATATTACTAAGCATTGCTAAACATTACTAGGGATAATATTACTAAATAATATTAAAATAGGCATGGCAAGACTATGTTTCTAAATTTTGTGATTTTTAAAAAAATATTCTCTAATAGCATTTTTGTACCTCCAGGCTTTTTGGAATTATCTGATACACCTTAAATTGTTCAGTTTCTTCTTATTTATTAAATGTCATGCATTGTTCAGCTGCCATTTGTTTCTTTAGTTTATTTAATCCATTTCCACTGGAGATTATTTTGCTTCTCTTTGGGTTTTCCATCAATTATTTCTCTTCCATTCATTTTTACCACTTTCTCATTTCATGTCAAGTTTGTATCCACAATTAATTTTGATTATACTGTTGTTATGATAGTTTTCCAAAAGATTTTCATTTCTTTTTTTTTTTTTTTGCAAGGCAAATGGGGTTAAGTGGCTTGCTCAAGGCCACACAGCTAGGAAATTATTAAGTGTCTGAGGCTGGATTTGAACTCAGGGACTCCTGACTCCAAGGCCGGTGCTTTATCCACTACTCCACCTAGCCGACCAGAACTCTTACTTGTGAAGATTGTTTCCCAGCTTCCTGCTTTCCTTCTAATTTTGGTAGTATTGATTTTATTAGTGCAAAAACTTCTTAATTTAATATTGTCAAAAATCATTCATTTGCAGTTTATAATGTACTCTATTTCTTGTTTGGTAATAAATTTGTCCCCTTTCCATAGATCTGATAGAGTATTTTGTGATCTATTAATTAATCTATGGTATCACCCTTTATGTCTAAATTCTGTACCCATTTTGACTATATTTTGGTATGGAATGTGAGATGTGAGTTTATGCTGAATGGAATATTCCTTCTTAAGAGTTAATATTCTCAGGGTTAAAAATCATTAAAACAAAGACAGACTATTACCATTAGACTATTTTTAGAAGAAGGATTGTATTATCAGTCAGACACCCCCCTGATTCTGCTAGGGAGTGAAACAGTGGACTATTTCCAGAAAGATCTTTCATGGATTCTGTTAGGGAAGGAAATATTGGAATATTTCCAGAGAAGTCAACTTGTAGTCTTAGTTAGACACCTGTTTGATAATGGTCTGTGAGAACAGTAGCCTGTCTTTTCTTATTTTGATAAGTGCCAGTAGAATCCCTTAGAAGACCTTGCATATTCAGACAAGTCATTTAACAGAAGGTCATTAGAAATCTTCAGATACCCTCTCCATCTGGATGGTGAGGTAATATTTTAGGAAAACCTTTTATTCTTCTCTTTGTTGTTGGGTAGATTTTTCAGTAAAGATTGTAACTCTGAAAACCTTAACCAATCAGGTTGGAAGAGAGGGGGTTAGGGAGGGGGGTTTCATGCTAGGTTATATAATCTTGCTTGATTGTCACCTCAGGGCAATTCCTTGATCTTCACTACCTTTGTGTGACTTGAGGGTGCCCTTTCTGGTGAAAAGCCAAAATAAACTTTCCTTTTTCCTCAGAAGAGTCTCTTTATTTTTTTAAAGTGGATTCTTATCCCACACAATTTATGGTTCATTGGCCAAGAATCTTAACCCCCTCCCTGAGACTCTCTTGGTCAAAAGCACAAGCAGGACCCATGCTAGGATCTTTTCAGCAGCTTGTGATTTATTGCTCAGATCCCTTGAGGATTGGGGGAAAAAACCCGAAGAGAGACTTAGCTTGAGCAAAACTGAAAGCCAAAAGACCTCTGGAGGCAGAGGACAGCAAAGGAACAGATCCGTGGATAGCACACGGGGGCGTAAGTTTGTGTACACAAGACTAGCAGGTTCTAAGTGACCCTACTTTTGTCGCTTCCAATAAGGGATCCAAATCTGTAGGTTGCATTCATTTGGGGCAGAAAAAAGAACAAGAGTGGAAATACTCCCATGCAATTAAATTGCCATGCTCAAGCAGTTCAAGGCCAAAGGGCCAATTCTACCAGTTGAGTCTGCAAGAATTGTCCGGTGGGCTGTGGGAAGAGATTTCCAGTAGCCCATGCAGTTAGAGGCTGAAGGGCACAGGTGAAGGGTCTGGAAGCTGAGAGCTCTGGGGTATAAACAAAGTAAATAAATCTTCCTAGGAGAAATTCCAAGAGACAGCATTAGGCTGAGAAAAAAATGGGAGGGTCAAATTTAAAGCATGGTTGCAGCAATAAATTATTGTAATCCCTCCCTGAAGTGCCAGGAGATAGTCCCTTGGGACTTCAACTTAGTAATTTGAATAAGAAACTAAAATATCAGGGAAAAATGCAAAAAATGATAAAATGCTGTTGACTTTTTCTCTTCCCCACCTTTTCGCTGTGACTCTGTTGCTAGAATGCTTTCTCCTCCTCTCCCTCCTCCCCCTCCCTGCTGTTTTTCTCCAGTTGCTTGCCTGGTCTTTTTTTTGTTTGTTTGTTTGTTATCTCTCACCTTGGAAGAGAAACAGGAGCAAAAAAGGGAATTTATCGAGAAAAAGCCAGCTTATTTTGAAGTTAAAGAGACAGGAAAGAGACAATAAAATTACTAAATATGTTAAATAAAAAAAATCATAAAAAGAAATGTTATTTTAGGGGTGGCTAGGTGGCGCCGTGTGGGGTGGCGATGTGGCGCAGTGGGTAAAGCCACCGGCCTTAGAGTCAGGAGTACCTGGGTTCAAATCTGGTCTCAGACACTTTAATTACCTAGCTGTGTGGCCTTGAGCAAGCCACTTAACCCCATTTGCCTTGCAAAAACCTAAAAAAAAGTGTTATTTTAATTGGGAAAAGATTTTGGGAAAAGTAAATCCCAAAGAGTCAAGAGAGTCAGGTTAATTCTAAAGTATATAATTTGGTTACACAGAAATGCCAGAAAAGGGAATCTAAATAGCTAATGTTTTACCAGAATGATATGGCAACATTATAGTTTTGAGATAATGGTAATGTTAGTTATTACAGAGAGCAATGGAACAAGGGGGGAAGCTAAGAACAAAAGAGGCCAAGAGAAAGATTTTGAACCTGCCTCCTTATGAGAAAAGTTATGCAGTTTATTCTATCTGAAGAAAGGAGCAGGTAATATTCCAATTAGGCTGAGTTTTTTTAAAGTAGCTGTTTGCTTCTCAAAAGTTTTACCAGTTAAAATCAAGAAGTGATCAATATTAAATGCTTTGAGTGGAAAGTGTTTTCCGGAAAATAGAATTATGTCTGTGGTTTATATAGCTAGTTCAGAACAGTATTAACTACAGTTAAGAAAAGTTAAAGAAAAAATGAATAGTGGAATACAATAAGGGAAAATGTAAGATGTTCTGAAAGTACTAGGAAGAGAATCAAAGCATAGAGACAATTGGGATTTTTGAATCATTTGCTAAGTATGGAAATTGGGTAAAGCATGTAGATAAAAGATTTGAGTAGGTTTGATATTGTATGAGTAAAAGGATTGATTTGGAGGATTGGGGGGCCTTGGGAGGTGATTTCAAATTCAATTAAGGGGTTTGGTTTTTTTATTATTTTAATGTTTTATGACTCCCCCAGAGTCATAAGAGAAAAGAAGATTAATGCAAATGCTGTAATAGAGAGGAACAGATCTTAATCAAGCTTTAGAATTACTAAACAAGGGAAATAGGGAAACATTGATTCAAAATATGTATGGGGTATGGTTCATGTATTTGGAAAAATCTGGGGTCAGTAAGTACTGATAAATATTAAAGGTACAGGATTAATGTATATTACTTTAATATCTCAAATTAAAGGGAATCTCCAATTCCCAGAACATAAAGGGTTTTAATATTAAAAAATGTTTGTCAGTAAGGATAGAAAACTCTTATAAAGTTAAAGCATTGAGAAGTTAGAATTGCACTGATAAAGATAAAAAGAATTTGTAACTTGTTTTTGGCTTTGAAAAAAAATAATTTAAGGTTATTTTGAATATGACTTTTGGAATTTGAGTGAAGTATAAAGAAAATTTTGTAATAATATAAAGGGATTTTTAGCAACAACTGGTTTTAAGAATTTTTCTGTGGTGCAAAATTCTAGGGAGTAAAGAGAAATACATGAAATTGAAATATGTAGTGAGAAATTAGTAAATACTGTATATAAGAACAGATTTAAAAAATTTTAAGGGGTAGTTTAAAATTGTGTTACAATAATGAACAATGAATGAATTCATGCCTGTTATTTAAGTAGAAGAAATTATATATGTAAATGTAACACTAGCACTGGTAAAAAGTATACCTTGGGCTTTTGAAATTATATAGATAAGGCTAAAATTCATGGAGAATCTCATTTTCTTTGTTTTGAAAATAGAAGTGCATTTGGAAGAAGAGATAAATAAGTTTATAAAGCACAAATTTAGAAGAGGTTTGTGTTTAAAAGATACTTAATTATAAGGTTAACTTTAAGAAAACCTGTTGTTTTGTTTTGCTTTAATAGAATGAGATGTTAATGTGAAAACAATCAAAAATATTAGTTGACTAATTCTTCTTTGAAATATCCTGAGATTGACACCCTATTGACATAAGAATACCAATAAGATACAATCCCAGCCTCTGGAAAGCATTTCTTTCTTGAAAGATTCTTGCTCCTATACTATATATTAGAGTAAAAGTCTAAGTGAGAATATTAGCATTCAGAAAGATGAGGCTCCACTCCAGGGGTAGCTTGCTTTTGGAGACCATTTGAAGATTTGTTCCTTTAAATTTAGGAAGTACTTGCTGCAATAAAGTTGCTAAAGGATTGATGGTTAACAAAAGAAAAAGAGAGATCAATGTGAAATTGCAAAGAATGGTAACATTGAATAATTGGTAGAGGTCCTAAACTTTCTTCAGAGACAGGAAGACATGGGAAAAAATCTCACCTCTGATGTCCTGGCTGTCTGAGCTGGGCAAATAATTTAACCTTTAAGTGATCTAGTCAACTTTCTAAGACTTTTAAGTTGCAGGAAAATTGTTGACTTTTTTTTGGTGGAGGGAGATTTTATCACCCAGACTATCTTCCAATCAATGAAATCCCTTTATGAATACATAATGAATAATCTTTCTTACTTTCACTTGAATATCTCAAAAAAATATGTGCCCTGATTGTCACGGGCACTGTCTCAACCCACCGATTCATCCTGTAACACTGCAGGATGATGATTTTCTTTGGGCATAGATAACATTCACTTGGTGATCCACTCAGTGATACAAAACCATCATCTGAACTGAACTTGTCCTCAAAGACATTCCAGTTGTACTCTAGAGGTATTCTCCCAGGAATCCAGAGTCATATCCACAACATAATTTAAAGGATTATTTAATAGAAAATTTTAAAACAAATTTAAAAGATTTTTTTAATGAAAGATTATTCAAAAGGCTCATGAAGTGAGAAATGACAAACAGAAGTCATTTAGTACAAAAATAATTCTCCAATAATAGTAATAATAACAGATAGTATGTTCAAATTTTCAAAGCATTTCACATATTTTTGTGTTTAGACTTCATGACAATCCTGTGAGAAAGGTGCGATTATTATTTTACAGATGAGAAAGTTAATGCTAAAAGGGGCAGGACACTGATGATGAACCTGTAAAAGAGACATCAGGAAAGATTAGAAAGTTAGAAAGAGAACATTAGAATCATGCCTCAAAAACCCAGGAAGGAGAAAATATGTAGAAAGACAATAGTGATTAAAAATAGTATTCAATAGTGTTCAAGATTCCTATTTTTAAAGATGAGGCAACTGAGGGACAAAATTAGAAGGCTGGAAAAAGGTGAAGAAAGGCTTTCCCAAGATTACCCAAGGTCACATGTTTGTTAAGTGGCTACATCACTAGTCCAAGTTTCCTTATTCTCTTCCAATCATCTTTCTACTCTACCAAGCTTCTTTACTCCACTGTTTTCATATGGAAAGTTTTGCTCCTGAAGTCCGTGGAAAACTGAAGTCCCACTCATAGGACAGGTCATATTCATTTAACTTCATTTCAATTCTTATTTCTCCCTGACTCCCTCAGAAAACAATTACTTGTTCATTTTTCATTCCACTACTTAGATGATGAAACACAAAACTGATGAGCAAGAGTGTCATGAATCTGGTAAGGATTATTAGGGTCAGTAGAGGCTCATGACTCTTCTAGGGATAAATGTAGGCTCCTCTCTGCCCTTGCCAAAATGAAGTATAGAAAGATAGGTAAATGTTCATTCCTAGAGGCAATTAGTAGATTGGACAGTGGTGGACCTGTAATCAGAAAGACCTGAGTGTGATCCGGGACAAATCACTAAACCTCTACCTGTCTACATTTCCTCAACTTTAAAATATAGAAAATAATAGTATTACTTCAAAGAATTATTCTGAGAATCAAATGAAATATGTAAAAAAATGCTTAACCAATGGTTGGCAGATAGTGGTTGCTTGATAAATATGTGTTCCCTTCCTCTTTAAATTCTACCCTTCTCTGGTTAACCTAAGGTACTCCACCTAGGAAGTATCATTATACAAAAGCACTGCCATACTAGCATTCTAATTAGAACTTGGCTCTGGTTTAGACTATGCATTTTTCCCTATTGGTAACTCTCCCTGCCTCATGATTTTAAAATTCATAAATTCCTGCCATGTCAATTCTTATTTGGACTTCCATCAGCCTAGGAAAAAATTCCACTGATCTGTTATCTTTCCCTTAAGTCCTTAACCAACTCATTTTTATTCCTGTTCATTGCCTATACTTTACTTCTAAAACAATCTTTTACTTCTAAAACACTGATATCATTAACAAACTAAAAACTTCTCATCATATTGGATCTTTTTCTTTCTACTCATATAGTCTTAGATCACTAAAATATGGCTTTCTTCATCTCTTGCCACCTTCTGCCATGCTAGTTGCTCCTTGTTTAAGTGCCTCTCATAATCCCATATATGATGCATAGTTACAGGAGGAAGAATGCATGGATTCCTTGCTCCCTTCCCACTGCCACTTCTAGTATAATTGTCTTTAACTATCACCTATATCGTGATTAGTAAAATAGAAGCCTCTCCTTTGATGTTCCTCCCATGTGCCCACATCATCTTGTTTAGATTCTTTTCTATCCATCACTGACTTCCAGGTTATAGTCACTCTTTCCTCAAGAATTCAGTCAGTACTTAGAGCTCACCATCTTCCTTTCCAAGTTGATTTTTGTTTTCCTCTTAGTGACGTGAGTATTTACTTTGATGTCCCTTCCAGTTTGACAACTTTCAACTCTTGAAATATCTATCTCTATTCTCCCTCAATCACTGATAGGTAATTTTAAAATTTTCATTTATTCATTTATTTATTTTAGTTTTTTCAAGGCAATGGGTTTTAGTGACTTGTTAAAGGTCACACAGCTAGGTAATTATTTAGTGTCTGAGGCTGGATTTGAATTCAGTTCCTCCTAACTCCAGGGCCAGATAAAAAAATCCACATAAGTCACTAATATTTATATATATGAACAATAAATCCCGAGAATAAGAGAGATATAAAGAGAAATTTCATTTAAAGTTAATTGTAGACAGCAAAATAAATTTTAAGAATCTACCATCAAACTAATATGAAGGAAGTCTCTTATCAGAATTTGGATCTACAAAATCCAGAAGAAGTAGCTAGGAGAAGAACATCTACAAACAAGTTCTGTAACAAGGGAGCGCTGGGGACAGAGAAAGCAGCGAGCCAGTGCAGGGTTTGTTGGGTGAGGCCTGGGACTAACCTGAGAACTACCCAAGAAGCTTTGACTGTGGGAGCAGCAGATGGGAGAACTCCATCGCAGTGGATGGGAGAGTTCCAAAGTGCTGGCTGTTAGACATCAATCATGTCCCCTCAGCTGGTCCAAAAGTCTAGGGCCATGAGCCTCTTAATTTCAATGAAGCCCTTGTGTTTTCAGTTGAGTCTCCTTCCCCTCCCATCCCTGTGGGAGAAAGTGACTCTTCCCAGAAGAAACACAGTAACAACTCCCCACCTCCCCACCCCCCCACACCCAGGCTCATGTGTGGGCAGCAGACCTGTCCCAGTAAAATAAGGAGATTGATTGCGTAGTCCAAAAGCCCAGCCCTCATTGTGGGAAGATAATCCAGACACTGCTGGTCCCACAAATCCACCCACTTTAGGCCTAGGAAGTGGCCCCAAATCAAAAGTCACAGACAATCCAGAGAAAGTAACTGGCAACGCCTACTAGCCTACTAGCCAGCCCAATGGAGTTACTAAAATCAGTGAGGAAAATTTATGAGGATTTCAACTCTAAAGGTCTGTGAATCAGACCCTTCTCACCAACACAAGGTCCTAGGAAAATGAAGAAAAACCAGCAGAAAAGGGGGAGAGGTCTATTGAAAGTTACCTTGAAGTCAATTATCCTAACTCAGAGAGATCTAGAACTTCAGAAGAGAATAAGAATTGGTCTGCAGATCAGAAAGACTTCAAGGATGATATCAGGAAGGAGTTTAAAAATCAACTGGAAAACTGGAAAAGAAATTTAAGAGAAAATTAACATTTTTGGAAGAGAAAATTAACATCTTGCAACAAGAAAAGAAATCCTTTAAAAATACAATTGGACAAGTTTGAAAAGAAAATAATTCTCTCAAAACCACAATTAGGCTAACTATTTCAAAAACAGAATTGACCAATTGGAAATAGAGTTGCAAAAGGTAAATGAAGAAAATTATTCTCTTAAAAAAAGAATGGGGGTGGCTAGGTGACATAGTGGATAAAGCACTGGCATTGGAGTCAGGAGTACCTGGGTTCAAATCCGGTCTCAGACACTTAATTATTACCTAGCTGTGTGGCCTTGGGAAAGCCACTTAACTCTGCCTTGCAAAAAAAACCCTAAAAAAATGGAATCTGTGGACGCCAACTTCATGAGACAACAAGAAGCTGTTAAACGAAACCAAAAATTTGAAAAAAAATAGAAGAAAACATAAAATATCTCATCAGCAAACCATTGACCTAGAAAATAGATGCAGGAGAAATGGGTTAAGAATCATTAGGCTTCCTGAACATATTGAGGAATTTTTAAAAAGCTGCATTTGATATTTCAGGATTTAGTGATAGAAAATTACTCATGGAATCAGAGGGCAAAATAGTTATTGAAAGATTACATTGATATTTTCCAGAAAGGGATTCCAAAATGAAAATACCAAGGAATTTTGTGGCCAAATTCCAGAACTATCAGATAAAAGAGAAAATTCTGCAAGCATCCAGAAAGAAAGAACTTAAATACCAAGGAGTCACAGTAAGAATTACCAGGAACTGGCTGAATCAATTTTAAGGGATTGAAGGGCCTGGAATGCAATATTCCAAAGAGCAAGGGAGTTTGGAATGCAGCCAAAAATTCACTATCTGGCAAAACTGAGCCTTCTCTTCTAGGGGGAAAAGTTGGACATTTAACAAAATAGGAGACTTCCTACTTTTTTTGACAAAAAGAGCAGAGGGAAATAGAAAATTTGGACTTGAAACAGGAGAATCAAGAAACACATGAAAAGGTAAAAAAAGGGAAAAGAAAAAACTTCTATCCAATAAGATGAAACTGGCTATATTCCTCCCCGGGAGAAAGATGCTCATAGAGAGAATCTACCAGAATTAATGGACACTCATGATTTCTTTGTGACTCTGATAGAATGATTTGCAAATAATATCTCCTTTAAAAGGGCACACAGTAAGGGGGAGGATGGAGGAAATTGAGTAGGGTAAATCACATTACATAAGAGATAAAAAGGGCCTATTTCAATAGAGGGGGAAAAAGGGAGGAATCTTACTCTCATCAGATAGGCCTCAAAGAAGTGAAATACACACAATCACTTAAGTTAAGAAACTTATTTTAACTTTCAGGTATTTATAGCGGAAAGGGGGAGGGGGAGAAAAGAGGAATTACCAGAATGAAGGAAAGAAAGAAGGGGTAAGGGGGAAAGGGACAAAAAGGGAGGTGGGTCAGATATAAGGGGCAAACACACTGAAGGAACTGGTATTCAGAAACAAAATACTGGGGAATATGGATGAATTGAAAAAAAGGGGGAAAATAGAGAGAGGGAAGATAGCATGGAAGGCAATAAAGAGTTAGTAATCATTACTTTGAATGTGAATGGGAAGAACTGTCCCATAAAACATAAGTGAATAACAGAGTGAATTAAAAACCAGAATCCTACAATATGCTGCTTACAAGAAAGTCATTTGAAGAAAAGAGCTACATATAGAGAAAAGATAAAAGGTTGGAGCAAAATATCAGCTGCTTCAGCTGATACAAAAAAGGCAAAGGTAGCAATCCTTACCTCAAAGTAACTGCAGAAATAGATCTCATCAAAAGAGTTAAGGAAGAAAACTATATCTTCCTAAAAGGTACCATAGACAATGAAATAATTTGAATACTAAGTATGTATGTACCAAGTAGTATAGCATCCAGATTCTTAGAGGATATGCTGAATGAATTATAGGTAGACATAGACACCAACACTATACTGGTGGGAGACCTCAATCACCCTCTCCCAGATTTAGATAAATCTAACCATAAAATAAAGGAGAAGGAAATTAAGGGAGAAAATTGAATGTTAGAAAATGTAGACATGATTGACCTTTGAATAAAACTGAATGGGGATAGAAAGGAATATACTTTTTATTCTGTAGTACATGACACACAATATTGTCCATGTATCTGGGCATAAAAATCTTGCAATCAAAAGCAGAAATGTAGAAATGGTTAACAATTCCTTCTCAGATCAAAATGCAATAAAAATCACATACATTAATGGGCCATGGAGAGATAGACCTAAAACTAATTAGAAACTAAATAACCTCATTTTAAAGAATGAGTCATTCAAAATACAAATTATAGATAGAATTAATGATTTCATCCTAGAAGATAATAATGAAACAACACAGTAGAAATTATGGGATACAGCCAAGGCAGTTATTAGGGACCATATCATAACTTTAAATATTTACATAAATAAAACAGATAACAAGCAAATCAATGAACTAAGCATACAAGTAAAAATTACAGTAAGAACAAATTAAAACCCCTCAATTAAATACCAAATATAGGGTGGAGCCAAGATGGCAACAAGAAAGGATACTGTCTTAGGCACTCACTCATAAAACTCATAAGCTAAGGACTCTAACTAAATTTTCGAGAGACAGAACCCACAGAGGGACCCAGGGAGGCAATTCTCCTATTCAAGGTAACCTAGAAAAAGGCAGAAAGGCTCTGCTCCTTGAGGTTGGAGGGGAGGCCCGCCAGAGGGGTGGCCTGCCAAAGTGAAAGAACTTCAGCCTCCTGGAGGCAGCCCCAGGGTGCTGGGAGCCATGCTCACAGCAGCAGAGGAGTCTCCTGAGCTATGCCCCGGGGAGCACTGGGCACAAAGCGGGGGAAAAGCAGGGGACCTCTGCCAGAGGGAGCACATGGAGACCAGCCCTCAGGGCATACAGCTAGCAGCATGGCCACCTCAGCGCAGATCCAGGAACAGAAGCAGGTGGAACCAGTAAGCAGGAGCCCCCAGGGCATGAGCCCATTGAGCTGAGGGAGGGGAGTGAAGAGAGACTGCAGAGCTCTGTCCTCTGTCCCTAGAACAGGACTCTGGGGCTCTGACCACATTCAGATCCTGATCGCAGTCTAGGCCCCCCCCCCGAAAAGCAGACTCCCCCCCACCTCAGCCCTATGGCAGAGGGGGGCTCTTATGGTCATTCACATACCAGGAGGGAGGACAGAGCCTCACATACTGAGACCCTTTTGGGAGTGTCCAAAAAGCTCAGGAAGCAACCACAAAACAGGCTCAGGCTGGGAAAATGAGCAAGCAGAGAACAAAGAGGAACACCATTGAGAAATATTTTGCAAATTTTCCCAAGAAGGATCAAAATACTCAGTCTCAAGATGGGAAAGCACAAGCTCCTGCATTTAAGACTCCAAGAAAAACAGAAATTGGGCTCAGGCTATGACAGAGCTCAAAAAAGACTTTGAAAATCAAATGAGTGAGTTAGAAGAAAAACTGGGAAAAGAAATGAGAGAGATGTAGGAAAAACATGAAAATGAAGTCAGCAGCCTAGTCAAGGAAATCCAAAAAAATGCTGAAGAAAATAGAATGCTAAAAACCAGCTTAGGTCAAATGGATAAAGCAATTCAAAAAGTTATTGAGGAGAAAAATGCTTTAAAAAGCAAAATTGGCCAGATGGAAAAAGAGGTAAGAAAACTCTCTGAGGAGAACAAATCCTTCAGACAAAGAATAGAATTCAGCAAGATTGATGAATTTACTAGAAATCAGGAATCAATACTTCAAAACCAAAAAAATGAAAAATTAGAAGTAAATCTGAAATATCTCATTGAAAAAACAACTGATATGGAAAACAGACTTAGAAAAGATAATTTAAAAATTATTGGAATACCTGAAAGTCATGATCAGGAAAAGAGCCTTGACATCATTTTCAAAGAATTACTACAGGAAAATTGCCCTGATATTTTAGAAGCAGAATGCAAAATAGAAATGGAGAGAATCCACCGTTCCCCCTGAGAAAGAGATCCCCAAAAACCAAAGCCTAGGAATATTATAGCCAAGTTCCAGAACTCCCAAGTCAAAGAGAAAATATTACAAGCAGCCAGAAGGACACAGTTCAAAGATTGTGGAGCTGCAATCAGGATCACACAGGACTTAGCAGCAACTACATTGGAAGTTCGTAGGGCTTGGAATATAATATACTGGAAGGCAAATGAGCTTAGAATGCAGCAGAGAATGAACTACCCAGCAAGGCTGAACGTCCTCTTCCAGGGAAAAAGATGGACTTTCAATGGACCAGGGGAATTTCAAATGTTCCTTTTGGAATGGCCAGACCTGAACAGAAGGTTTGATCTTGAGATACAGGACTCGGGTGAAGCATAGAGATTGGGGAAGAAAGGGGAAAATATGAGGGACTTAATGATGATGAACTGAATGTATTCCTGTATTGAAAAATGACATTGGTAATACTCATATGAACCTTCTCAGTTAATATAGCAGGTAGATGGAGCTTTTATAGTTGAAGCACAGGAGAAAGCTGAATTCAAAAATAAAATATGCTGTAAAAATGGAGTCAATAGAAAAAAAGGGAAATGTAATGGGAGAAAGAAAAAGGAGAGGGGGAATAGGCCAAGATATTTCATATAAAAAGATTTTCTTTTTTACAATGAGCTATTGCAATATGGAAGGGAGGAAGGTAAGGGGGAATCAGGGAAACTTCACTCTCATCAGAGGTGGCTAGGAGAGGAAACAGCATATGTACTCTCAATGGGGTATAGACATGTGGAGTACGAAGGAGAGAGGGGATACAGGGGGAAGGGGGGGATGTGAGTGATGGAGGACAGGATGGACCATGGGGGGAGAGTGGTCAGATATAACACATTTTCTTTTTTACTTCTTGCAAGGGGCTGGGATTGGATGGCCTGTCCGGGACCATAGGGCCAGGCAGATGCTGGGCCTGAGGGTTGCTTTGGGGGCTCAGGGCCTCTTGGCCCCAGGGCCAGGGATCTGTCTGCTGTACCACTCAGCTACCCTACAGCAGAGTCAAAGAGAAAGGAGAGAGAAAATATAGTACATGGTAGTGGAGAAATATGAAAGGAGGGAGTTGCTATCGGTAATGGCAAAGGTGGGAAATTATGGAAATAACTTTTGCCATGGACTTATCATAAAGAATGTGATCCACCCATGACAGAGGTGTTGGCTTTGGAAGAAAGACTGAAGCACATTTTTTATTATTGTTATTTTGGGGTGGGGAGGTGCAGGGTAAATGGGGCTGGGTGGCCTGCCTGGGGCTGCATAGCAGGGTGATCGTTGGGTGTCTGAGTCCAGATTTGGACCCAGGTTCTCCTGGCTCAAGGGCCAATGCTCTGTCCACCACCCAGCCACCCCTACTATTATTATTATTTAATTTTATTTTGGGTCTTTTTTCTCTTTTTTCTTTTTGGTTTTTGCAGGGCAGTCACACGGCTGGTTGATTGTTGGGTGTACAGGGCCAAATGTGGCCTCGGGTGCTGGTGGCTCCAGGGCTGGTGCTCTGTCCATTGTGCCATCTGGCCATACCTACAATTATTACTATTATTTTTTTAATTTTAAATTTTTTCTCTCCCCTTTACTTTATCACTTAAGCAAGTCTATATTTATGGGGGGGAGGGTGTATTTCATTTACTCTTAATCAAGAATATTTTATTAATGTAAAAATCATTATTTGTACAAAATGAGAAGAAGCATTAAATAAACAAAGAAAAAAAGAAATACCAAATATAAAAGTCTATAATTCAAGGAGAAATTAATAAAATCAAAAACAAAAATCTCATGAACTAATAAATAAAACCAAGAGTTGGTTTCATGAAAAAAAATAAAATTGATAAATATTTGTTTAATTTGATTTTAAAAAAGAATGAAGAAAACCAAATTGCCCATTTCATAAATGTCAAAATGAATACACCACCAATAACAAAGAAATAGAAGTTATAACTCTGGAATTATTTTGCCCATCTGTATGCCAATAAATTTGATCACTAATTGAAATAGATGAATATTTACAAAACATAAATGTCCAAGGTTATATGAAAAGAAAATTAAACACCCAGATAACCCTTATTCAGAAAAAGAGATTCAGGAAGCCATTATTAAACTCCCTAAGAGATAATCAACAGGGCTGGGTAGATTCACACCATTCTATCAAATATTTAAGGAACAATTAGTTCCAATTCTGTATAAACTCTTTGGAAAAATGCTTGAAGATGGAACTTTATGTAACTCCTTCTATGACACCAATATGGTGCTGATACTTAAACCAGGAAGAGTCAAAACAGAGAAAGAAAAATATAGACCAATTTCCCTAATGAATATAGATGCAAAAATACTTAAATAAAATCTTCACAAGGTGATTATATCAAGTTATCACTAGGATGATATAGTATGACCAAGCACAATTTATCCCAGGAATGCAGGGTTGGTTTACTATTAGGAAAACCATTATTGTAATTGACAATATCAATAACAAACCTAATAGAAATCATATGATTATCTCAATAGATGCTTTAAAAGACATTGAAAAAATACAGCATCCATTACTACTAAAAACACTAGAGAGCACAGGAATAAATGGATTGTTCCTTGGAATGATAAACGGTATCTATCTGAAACCATCAATAAGCATTATTTACAATGGGAATAAGCTAGGGGCATTTCCAATAAGATCAGGGGTAAAATAAGGATGCCCATTATCACCACTACTATTCAATATTGTATTAGAAATGCTAGCTCTGGCAACAAGAGAAGAAAAAGAAATTGAAGGAATTAGATTTGGGAAGTAAGAGGGATGCCCTTCAATTTGGGAAAGTTTAAACAAGTTACAGTACATGAATACAATGGAATATGATTGTTCTATAAGAAACCATGAATGGTTAGACTCTAGAAAAGTGTGGAATGTCTTATTAGATCTGATGTTGAGTGAAGAGAGTAGAGTCAAGAGAACAGATACCTCTATAATACTGTAAGTTGTTCAGTCATGATGGACATAACTCCTCTTGGCAGTTCAGAGAACTAGGACAACTGTATTAGACTGGTTATGGATTATAGGAACCACAACCAGAGGAAGAAAAACAAAACAAAACAAAGCAAAACACATAGGAAAAAACCCTACTGAATCTGATGAAAACTTTAGAAAAAAAGGTATTTCTTATGTATCTTTTTCACTTGAACCTAATTCTTCATGCCAACAATAACTTATTTGTAAATATGTTTAACAAAATATGTATGTTAAATGCCATCCTGAATGTTCCCCACTGAGGGCAGGGTGGTGGGAAGGAAGGGTGGAGGGAAATTTTGTAACTTGAAAATATGCATGTAGAAATGGATGAATAAAAGTATTACAAAAAGAATTGGGAAGGAAGAAACAAAACTCTCACTCTTTGCAAATGACATGATGGTATACCTAGAGAATCCTAAGTAATCATTTAAAAAGCTACTAGTAACTATCAGCAACTTTATCAAAGTCATGGGACATAAAGTAAACCCACATAAATCCTCAGCATTTCTATATATTAGTAGCAAGATACAGCAGAAAAAGCTAGAAAGAGAAATCCTATTTAAAGTGCCTTCAGACAATATAAAATACTTGGGAATCTACCTGCCAAGACAGACTCAGAAACTATATGAAAGCAACTATAAAACACTTTTGAACAATGTTTCAGAAAAAAGAATTCACTTTTAAAATACATAGAAAACTGATTGAAATTTATAAAAGTCCAAGTCATTCTTGGATTGATAAATGTTCATAGAATATGAACAGGTAAGTTTTCAGGTAAAGAAATTTAACTATATTCATATAAAAGTGTCCTATATCTTTAGTCATTAGAGAAATGCAAATTAAGATAACTCTTAGGTACCACCTCATACCTATCAGATTGGGTAATATGAAAAATGATTAATATTGGGGAGGATGTAGGAAAATTGAGACATTAGTGCAATGCTATGAACTGATGTAATATTTATGGACAACAATTTAGAATTCTGTTCAAAGGGCAATAAAACTGTTTATACTGTGATCTAGCAGTATTACTTCTAGGTCTATAAGCAAAAGATATCATAAAAAAAATTGGATAAGTGCCATATGTTCAAAATATTTGTGGCATGTTTTTGTATTAGAAAATCATTGGAAACTGAGGGGATATCTACCAGTTGGTTTATGGCTGAACAAATTATGATATATGGATAAAATGTAATACTATTGTTCTATAAAAATAGCTCGACTATAGAGAAATATGTAATAACTTGCAAGAACTGATGCTTAGAGAAATAAGAAGAATTAAGAGAACATGGAACACATTATCAACATTGTGAGACCATTAACTATGATGAATGCAGCTCCTCTCAGAAGTTAAATGATCAAAGACAATCCTGAGAGACTTGCATGGATAATGTCTTCTACATCTAGAGGAAAAAATATGGGAGTCTATATAATGAGCAATTCATACTGAGTTTGTTTATGAATTTTCTTTCATGTTTTTTCCTTCTTTCTTATGTTTTCCCTTATTTCTAATTCCTGTTTCACAATATGATCAATATGGAAATCTATTACACATGATTATACTTGTACAACTTTTTTCAGATTCTTCTCCAACATGGGGAAGGGGGAGGGAAAAGAAGGTAGTAGGAAAATTTTGAACTCATATACTTGCAAAGGGATGAATATTGAAATCTATCTTTGCATATAATTGGAAAATAAAAATTTAAATAAAAAGGCAAATTGAATACCCTATAATTTTGTGCATATATGGATGATATTGACATGACTTCCTTATCTATGGTACCTTTAAGAAGCTATAGCTTACTTCCTTATCCCTTTGAATGAGATTAATTATTGTTTTTGCTTTGTTTGAGATAAGGATTGTGACCCCTTTCACTTCATCTGAAACATAATATATTCTTCTCCAGATTATTTTGTCTTTACAATGTGAGTAAATTTCTGCTTCAAATGTGTTTGGTTTAAGCAATATAATAATTCTGGTTTGTAATCTACTATGCTATATATTTTTGTTTTATGGTAGAGTTCATTAACAGTTATGATTACTGTTTTATCCTCCATCCCATTTTCCTTCTTTTTTTGTATTTTTTCCCTCCTTTTACCCAATTTCTCCTACTTCTGACCACTACCTCCCTCAATTTTCCGTCCCTTCTAACAGTCTCTCCTTCTCTTCCCTTCCTTTCTTCTCCTACTTCCTTGTAGGGTACCAAAAAAAATCTCTTACCTCAAATGAGTATACATGTTATTCCCTCTTTGAGCCAAATTCAGTGAAAGTAAGATTCAAGCAGTTCTCATCACCCCCTTCTTTCAGTCACCTTTCAGAAGGCCCCTTGTGTTTCTCGCTGTAATGGAATTTACCCCACTTTGCCAATCACTTCCTCTGTTCCTAATACAATCTTTTTTTTTAAATCTTATTTTTTTAAATTTTATATAATAATTATTAACTTATACCCACACATTCCAGTTATTCTCCTTCTAATAGAGATACAATTCTCAAGAGTTACAACTATCATCTTGTCATGTAGGGATGAGACTAGTTAAATATAATTGAATAACATTATTTTTCTTTTCTCCCTGTTTACATTTTTATGTATCTCTTGAGTCTCATGTGTGAGGATTGAAGATTTTATTCAACTTTGGTCTTTTCTTTAGGAAAATTTGGAATTTACCTATTTTGTTGAATGTACATCTTTTCTTCTGAAAGAGTATGCTCAGTTTTACTAGGTAGTTATTTCTTAGTTGTAATCCAAGTTCCTTTGCCTTCCAGAATATCATATTACTGGACTTTTTATCCTTTAATGTTGATGCTGCCAAGTCCTTTGTAATCCTAATTATGGTTCCTTTTTATCTGAATTGTTTCTTTTTGACTGCCAACAATATTTTCTCCTTGATCTTACAGTTCTGGAATTTGGTTACAATATTCCTTGGCATTTTCGTTTTGATTCTTGATGACTGTTTTATCCTCTCATTCTATGATATCAAGGCAGTTTTCCTTGATTTCTTGGGAGATGGCTCTTTTTTGATCGTGGCGTTCAGGTAGTCTGTAATTATTAGATTATCTAGCCTGGAACTATTTTGCATGTCAATTCTTTTTTTCAGTGAGGTATATTACATTTTCTTTTATTTATTTGTTTTTAATTTTGCTAGACTGATTCTTAATATATCATAGACATACTAGCTTCCACTTACTCATTTTTATTTTTCAAGAAAGTATTTTCTTCTGTTAGCTTTTGTATCTCTTTTTCTATTTGCCTAATTCTGTTTTTTAAAGAGTTTCTTTCTTTTCCCCATTTACCCAACTTTATATTTAAAGGAGTTGTTTTCTTTTTCTATTTTCTCAATTCTATTTTTTAAATATTAATTTTGGGGCAGCTAGGTGGCATAGTGGATAAAGCACTGTCCCTGGAGTCAGGAGTAACTATCTTCAAATCCGGTCTCAGACACTTAGTAATTACCTAGCTGTGTAGCCTTGGGCAAGCCACTTAACCCCATTTACCTTGCAAAAGCCTAAAAAAAATATTAATTTCATTTGTCCATTTCCCTGAGTTTCTTTTTAAGGAATTACTTTCTTCAAGTTTTGTGTTTCTTATTGCAAGATGTTGAATTTCTCTTTCATTTCTTTTACCAACTTTTCAACTTGATGTTTTAAGTTCTTTTTGGGCTCTTCTGAGAACTCATTTTGTGCTGGATATCAATTCATATTCTCCTCTGGGGCTTCATATGTAGTATTTTTTCTGTTATCTTCTTCTGATGTGGTGGTATGATCTTCCTTAGCAGCAAAGTAACTTTCTAAAGTCATGACTTTTCTAGTACTTTTGTTACTCATTTTGAGCTCTGCTCCTGGGCCACAGGGGCACTGTTCCAAGCATCTTTTTGCATGGGAGGAGAGGAACCACTCACATATCTTCCAGTAAAAATGTTAGCAAATTGCTCACTAGGCTGTGGTCATTGAGCCTAGTTGGGTTGACTGCATAGAAGCTTCCAATGCTTTGTCTGCACCTGTGTTAGAGCCCTCCCAACTGGACTGCTATGATTTTGGTTCATTTACCTGGGACCCAAGGCCCTTGGATGAAGATCTCTGCCATGCCTGAGAGCCTCTGACTGACCTCCTTCACATCCCACTATGCCTTCCTGGAACCCCACTCCTCCTCCATTTTAGTGAGACAGACCTTTCCTTGAAGTCTTGAAAAGGCTCTACACTTTTCTTTTGTCGAATTTGTTGCTCCAGAATTCATTTAGAGGATTGATTAAAGAGAAGCCTGAGAGAGCTTAGAGAAGATATTGACTTCTATTGGCCTTTTGTTACTACCCCTCCCACCCAAACCAAAAATTATTTTAAGGCATTCTCCTCATTGACTTTTTGGACCTTATGTACCTTTTGGCCTAGATTGTTTTTAATGTTCCGTTTTCTTCAGTTTGTGTGTGTGTGTGTGTGTGTGTGTGTGTGTGTGTGTGTGTGTGTGTGAAAGAGAGAGAGAGAGAGAGAGAGAGAGAGAGAGAGAGAGAGAGAGAGAGAGACTCTCCTTTACCAAGCTGCTGACTATTTTTTTGTTATTTTCTTAAATCATTCTCATTTATTTTCTCACTTTTTCCTTTACTTCTTTTACTTGGCTTTCAAAATCCCTTTTGCTTTTCTTCATGGCACAAAACCAATTCATATTTTTCTTGGAAGTTTTGAATAGAGAAACTTTGACTTTGTTGTTTTCTTCTGAGTGCATATTTTGATCTTCCTTGTCACTATAGTAGCTTTCTATAGACAGAGATTTATTTTGTGTTTGCTCATTTTCCCAGCCCATGACTTGATTTAAAGTAAAGCTCTTTATCCAGGGTAGAGGGCTCATTTCTCCATAACTCTAGGGGTTTTTGTAGCTCTTTTCAGAGATATTTATAATTCTTACAAGTTTTCAGTTTTTCCAAGATGGTGTGATCTAAGAAGAGTTTATTCTTCTTCTGGTCTGTGAGTAATCACAAACTATCTTCTATCCTAGAACTGTGAGGATGGTCCTTTCTCCCCATGACAGCTTGTACTGGTGTGCTACTACTCCTTCCTTCTCTGTGATTGTCACCCAGGCAATCAAATATGAGTTTAGGGAAAACAACAGAGTCCTGACCCTGTGCTAGCAAAGATTGCCCTGTAATCTTCATTTGACTCCCTTAACATCTGTGGGCTGAGAAGTCCAGATACAACTGTTTCCATTTTTGATACAGTGACTCCCAAGACTTGGTCCTAACTTGGTGGGGTCAGACATGTCCTATAGTGTCCTGTGCTCTATTTTCATATCCATGTAACACATCTTTAATGCTGACATTCTAAATTTTCTTTGATCTTCATGGGCTGCAGTATCTGGAAACTGCCACTGCTTCCCTTAATTCAGTTACCTACCTGCCTGTTCTCCTCTCTCATCTGGTATGATGAATGTTTTCTGCCAACCTTCTAAATTGTATTGGGGTAGGAAATTGTTTTGTTCAATCTTTTTGTGAGCTCTGTCACCTCATAATTTATTTATAATTATTATGTAAGGTATTTATAGATATTTGGAAGAAAGCTCTGGCAAATCCCTGCCTTTCTTTATACTACCATCATCATGATTTTTCTCAGAGGGTTCTATCTATAATCATACCAGAAACCATCTTTTTTCCACCAAAGCTGTGGAAAGTTTTGTTTTTTTATTACCCAAATATCATCTAGATAAGATAGATGACATTCATTATTTCTATGATATGGAATTCTAAGCCTTTGCCTTTCAGTAGAAACTGCTATTTTATGCTTGTAAACACAACCAAAAATTTCACCTTTCCCTTAATTACCAAAGGGGAAAAGAAAAAAAAGAAAGAAAAATGATCAATATATTCAAATGGGAATAGACTTGATGAAATACAATTTAATAGAAAATGATACAAAATAAAACTATCATATCACAATTCATCACTTCTCCCAAACAAGCAATATTATTAGGTACAATATCATTTCTCCTTTCTCATATACTGAATCCCTGACTACTGGGAGACAAGACAAAAACTATGTATGTTTCTGTAGAAGAGATTCAAAAAAACATTCTCAATGAAAAAAGAGCTGACTTTGATTCCAAGAGTTGTGTTCAATTTCCTCCTCTGTCACATACTGGTATCAGATTCTGGTAAGTCCTAAGCATCTTGGTGCTTTAGGCAATTTTCTAATTCTGCTTGTTACTGAGAATGTACCAACTTCCACTTATAGAGAAAATTTCTTGCTAGAAAGTCACTGAAGTCCCTTTTGCTTTTTGACCAGTTTCTATACCTGTTCTATCATATCCTGAATTTCAAAACTAATTTGGAATTAAGTGGGAAATTTAAAGAACTGTAAGTACCATTATGCTACTTATTTTTAGTCAGTTTTTTAATTTTTAATCACAGACCAAGAATAGCATTATTATCTCCCATGACCACAATAGCTGGTTCATCAGCTGATTCTATTTTGGCAAATCAGTTCTAACTTATTAATTTATTGTCTCAGCAGCACAGTACATCTTCCATTATAGCTATCAAATGCAACTTTTTGTTTTTTCTTTGCAATGAAATCAGATAATGCTAATAGGGCATATGCTGGTTTAATTATACCATAATGACTCTACATCAGGAACTGAGAACTTTGGTCACTCTGGAGCAATTCTGTCAATACTTTTTTTTCCTCTATTAGGCTTAGTTCAAACTTCATTTTAAAAGGAGGTAATTCATAATGTTTACAGTTAGAAGTACACATCACTAAATTTGTAAAAGAATTATCTTGCATTTCTTTCATAGGTATTAGGTATAGAGAGTTTTATATATTCTAAATTTTTGTCCCTCCTGATCTTCTTTCCTCACTCCCCAAGACAATGAGCATTACCTGATATAGGTAATGCATGTTCAATAATGTTTAATATATTTTCACTTTACAGCATATGATCTATGGAAGGAGAATTGGAACAAAAGGTGAAAAAAGCACAAGAAAAATAAAAAGTGGGAAAATCATATGCTTCTATCTGCATTCAGACTCAAAATTCTTTAGATGGGGATAGTATTTTTATCATAATTATTTAGGAATTACCTTGGATTATTGTAATGTTGAGAAGAACTCAGTCTATCATAGTTGATCAGTGCTCAATGTTTCTATTACTGTTAACAATTTTCTTCTTTTGCTCACTTCACTCAGTGTTAATTCAAATTTCCAGTTTTCTCATATCACAAGTATCTTCCATTAGACTGATTTACTTTAATTTATTCAATCATTCCCTAATTAATGGGCATTCCTTCAATTCCCAGTTGTTTAACACCAAAAAACCAGTTGCTATAAATATTTCGGTATATTTAGGTGCTTTTTGAATTTTCAATAATCTATTTGGGCTAAAGACCTAGACAGGTGTTGTTGGATCAAAGAGAATGCATAGTTTGATTGTCCTTTCTGTATCATTCCAAATTACTCTTCAAAATTGTTGGATAAATTCATAACTCTACATTAGTATCCCAATTTCTCACATCTTCTCCAATATTTATCATTTTTCTTTTCTGTCATATTAGGCAATCTAATAGTGAGATGGTACTTCAGAGTTGTTTTAATTTGCATTTCTCTAATAAATAATGATTTACAGTGTTTTTCATATGACTATAATTTAATTTATTTATCTGAAAATTACCTGTTCATATCCTTTAACCATTTATCAATTGGAGAGTGACTTTTAGTCTTATAAATTTGCCTCAGTTCTCCATATACTTGAGGAAGAAAACCTTGATCAGAAACATTGACTGTAAAAAATTTCTCCGCTCTTTGTGCTTTCTTTCTAATCTTAGTTGTATTGGTTTTGTTTGTGCAACCCTTTTTAAAAATTTAATGGAAACAAAATTATCCACTTTTCAATTTATTATGTCCTCTACATCTTGTTGGAAATAAATTATATCCTTCTCCATAGATCTGTCAGATAAATTATTCTTTAATGTTTTAATTTGATTATGGCATCAAGTTTTTTTTGTCTAAATCTTGTACCCATTTTGAACTTTTCTTGCTATAATGTGAGATGTTAATATATGTCTATTTTCTGCTATACTATTTTCCATTTTTACCAGTAGATTTCATCAAATGAATTCCTTTCCCAGAAGATTTGGGGGTTTATCAAATGATAATACCTTCTTAGTCAGGAATAAATAATTTTGATGAATGTCATTTGATAATATAGTTTTAAATGGGGCAAATTAAGACAAACTTCTTTTTGCAGTTTTTTGAAACTCCACATTTTGTTATGAATTTTATAATGATTTTTCTAGCTCTTTAAATTTTTTTTTGTTACTTTGACTGATATGGTCCAGAATTTCAGAATTGTCATTTTTTCATATTAACTCAGTCTATCCATGAACAAATTGACATTTTCCAGTTATTGATATGATTTCATTTGTATGAAAAATATTTTTATAATTGTGTTCACATGGTTCCTGGGTTTGTCTTGGCAGCTAGACTCACAAATATCTTATACCAACTGTCAACACCTATTTTGAAATGCAATTTCTCTTGCTGGATTTTGTTGAAAATATTTTGAAATGGAGATGATTTATGCTCATATGATGTAATATTCTGAAATTGTTAATAATTTCAAGAAGTTTTTTTAAATGATTCTTTAGGATTCTATAAGTGTTCCATCATATCATCTGCAATTAGTAAGTGTTTTGTTCCTCATAGTCTATTCTAAATCTGTAGATTTCTTGTTCTTCTCCTTGTTTTACTTTACTATTTTAAAATATTTTCCAATTACATGCAAAATATTTTACATCATTCATCTTTTGCAAAATTTTGAGTTCCACATTTTTCTTAGACGCTTTCTTTTCTCTCCCTCCCCATGGCAGTGACCTGAAATAGATTGTACATATACAATCATGTTTAATATCTTTCCATATTAGGCATGTTATGAAGGAAAATTTAGTGTTAAGGGGAAAATCACGAGAAGAAATAAAAATTAGAAGTTTTAAAATATTCTCTTAAATCAAAGTTTTTTTCTCTGAATGTTTATGGCATTTTCCCTAGCAGTTTTGTCAGGTTTGTAAACCTTGATCATGAAATTGGTGAGAGGAGCTGTATCTAAAATAGTTGATCCATCTCACACTCTTATTAAATTAAATATTCTTACTTCACTCAGTATCAGTTCATGCAAGCACTTCCAGGTTTTTCTAAATTTTGGGCTCACATAACTTCTTACAGAACAACATAATTCCGTAGCATCCATACACCATAACTTGCTCAGCCAATTCCCAAACAATTTGTAGTTTCTTAAGTACCACAAAAAGGGTGTGATCAGTCTTGTTGTGCTTTGCACATAGTTCCATGTTACTCTCCTGAATAGTTGGATTAGTTCCTAACACCACTGACAATGCACTTATGTCCCAGTCTTCCCACAACCCCTCCAGCATTGATCATTTTCCCTTTTAGTCAACCTAGCCAATATGATATGTGTGAGGTGGTACCTCATAGATGTTTTAATTTGCCTTTCTCTAATCACTAATGACTTGGAACAATTTTTCATTTGATTACAAAGCTTTAATTTCTTCCTTTAGAAATTGCCTGTTTATATTCTTTGATCATTTTTCAGTTGAGGAATGACTTATAGCCTTACAAATTTCATTCAATTCTCTATATGTTTTAGAAATGAGACCTTTATCAGAACAACTAGCTGTGAAAACTCTTTCCTAGCTTTCTGTTTTCTTACTAATCTTGGCTACATTGATTTCATTAGTGCAAAAATCTTTTGTAATTCTTTATCCAAAAAAATTATCTATTTTGCGATTAATAAGGTATTTAGTTTCTTGTTTAGTCTTAAATGTTTCACCTTTCCATAGATCCAATAGAATATTGTTAACATTCTTCATCTGTTAATGGGTCTATGGTATTGCCCTGTATGACTAAATCCTGTTCCCAATTGGACCTTAGAATAGTATAGGGTATGAGATGTATGTCTATGTCCAGTTTTTGCCATGCAATTTCCCAGTATTCCCAGCAGTTTTGTCAACTACTGAGTTCTAATCCCAGAAGCTAATGTCTTTTGGTTTGTCAAATTATAGATTACTACAGTCATTTACTGTGGTTCTTATAAAAAATTTTCGTACCTATCAGAATGCACTGATCTATTACTCTACTTCTTATCCAGGTCCAGACAGTAATGATGGTTGTCACTGGTACAATTAGATCACCTTTCTTTGCATTTTTTTTTAGCAATTCCCTTGATATTCTTGACTTCTTTGTTGCCCCAAATAAATTTTATTAAAAGTTTCTCTAGTGATGAAAATAGTTTTTGGTAGTTTGATTAGTAGAATTCTGAAAAAGTAATTTAATTTGGGTAGAATTGTCATTTTTATTATATTAATTCAGTCTACCTATGAACAATTGACATTTTTCCAGTTGTTTAGATCTGACTTAATTAGTGAGAAAAATATTTTAGAATGGTGTTCACATATTTTCTGAGTTTATCTGGAAAAGTACATTCCCAAGTATTGTATATTGTCTATAATTACTTTATTATTTTTTAATTTTTTTTTACTTTTTTAAATTTGCATTTTTATTTATTTACACATTACTAAAACAATCTTATTGTAAGAGTAAACATAATATTCCCTCCCCCCACAAAAATAAGAAAAAAAACCTCATGAGAAATAAAATGAAAGAAAGAAAAGAAAATGTGCTTCAGTCTGTGTTCAGATACCATCACTTCTGTCTCTGGGTGGACCACATTCTTTATCATAAGTCCATCAGAGAAGTTACTTACATATTTTTGCTATTGATGATTTTAATTCCTCTCATACATTCCTCCCCACTACCATTTATTATATTTTCTCTCTCCTTTCACTCTGTCCCCTCTTCAAAGGTGTGCTGTGGGGCAGCTGAGTGGTGCAGCAGACAGAGCACCACTCTACACCCCACCCCAGAGATCAAGTAACCACCCAGCCCCGTGGTCCTGGACAAACCACCTAATATCACCATCTTGCAAAAAGCAGCAGAATCCTATCCCAGGGGCAGAGGGGAGACCTTTACTGTCTTCTCCCACTTCTTTACCTTCATGGACTGAGTGCTCTGGGAGCAGATGCCAGGCAGTTCTCTGCTGGGCAGGTCCATGGGTCTATTTCCATTTCCTGAGATCTGGGCTGCACTGATGAATGAGGCTGTACTGAGGGCCATGGCTGTGCTGAGGGCCATGGCTGAGTTGAGGGTCAAGTTGGCCTGGGCTTCATGCTTGCTCTGACAGAGGTTTCCCCACTGATCTTCCAAGTTGTGCTTGGTGTTCACAGGGACCTAGGCATCACACAGCCTTGCTCCCAGAAGGCTGGAGCTACTTCACTCCTGCCTAGGGATCCTGGTTGCACTGCTGTTTCCTACAACCCCATGGAACAGAGCCTTCCCATGGTCTTCCAGATTACCTTAGGCTTCAGAATTGCCTCACTGGATCTTTCTGTGTCTTCTGTCTCTCAAAAATTTAGTCGTAATTTTAAGGCTTTTGAAATATTTTGGAGTGAGCTCCTAGAAAAGCCTGTTCTCATGTTGCCATCTTGGTTCTCCCCACCCTGTCTACAGTTACTTTAAAAGTAATTTCCCTTTCTATCTCTTGCCCTTGGACTTTGTTGTTTCATATTTGGAAATTCTGAGGGGACAGCTACATAGTTCAGTGGAAAGAGCACTGACCTTGGAGCTAGGAGAAGTGTGTTTGAATACAGTCTCAGATACTTACAACTTGCTACTTATGTGACTTGGGCAAGTCTCTTAATCTAATTTACTTGTAACCAGGGTCATCTCCAATCATAGTTGGCCACCAGACCCAGATGGCTCTGGAGGAGAAATTGAGGCTGGTGGCTGGCTTATAACAGCACTCCTTCATTCAAATCCAGTTCATGTTCTTGTCATGGCATCACCCACCCTGATGTTATGGTCTACATTATTGAAGGAGAAAGATTATCCTCTAAGAAATACTGATGATTAATATGGATTTATTTTATATCCTGCTAATTTGTTGAATTTGTTAATTGTTTAAAGAATCTTTTAGTTGATTTTCCAGGGACCTTTATATATGCCATCATATCATAAACAAAGAGTGAAAGTTTTGATTACACATTGCCTGTTCTTATTCCTTCAATTTCTTTGTATTACTTATTGTTAAAGTTAACATTTCTAAAGTTTTGTTGAATTGTAGTGCTGATAATGGCCATCCTCGTTTCACTCCTGATCTTAATGAAATTGCTCATAGTTTATCCCATTTGCCATTTATTACTAGTCTTGTGCTTTAATATGAGTGGATGTATTTTATCAAAGATGTTTTCATTATTATTGAGATAATTATATGAATTCTGATTTAATTCATTTGTTCAATGATGCTAATTTTTTAAAGATTTTTGAATTAATATTCATTAGAGAGATTGGTCTATAATCATTTTTGTCTATTTTGGCTCTTCCTGGTATAGGTATTAGCACTACAGTGGTGACATAAAAAATTCCTTCTTCTATTTTTTAAAATGGTTTTTCTAGAACTGAAATTAATTGTTCCTTAAATGTTTGGTAAAATTCACTTATAAATCCATCTGGACCTGGAGACTTTTTCTTAGGGAATTTATTGATGAGTTGTTCAATTGCCTTTCTTGATATGTGGTTATTTAAATATTTCATTTCCTCTTCTGTTATTTTGGGTAATATATGGGGTTTTTTGTGAATTTTCATTTGCATCAGTTTGTCAAATTTATTGGCATACAGTTGGACAAAATATCTCTCAATTATCTCTTTAATTTTTTTCCTCATTGGTGTTGATTTCACCCTTTTTGTTTTTGACATTGTTAATTCACTATGATTTCTTTTTTAAAAAATCAGATTAACCAAAGATTTTTCTTTGTTTTTTTTCATAAAATCATATCTTAGCTTTATTTATCAGAGCAGTGTTTTTGTTGCTTTCAATCTCTCCTTTCATTTTCAAAATTTCTTATTTATTTGGGGATCTTTAATTTGTTCTTTTCTATAGCATTTTTATAGCATTTTTCATTGCATGACCAAGTTATTGATCTTCTCTTTTTCTATTTTATTCATTTAATCACTTAGAGATATAAAATTTCCCCTAAACACTGTTTTGGCTGTATCCCATAAATTTTGACATGATGTCCCATTGTTTTTACTTTCTTGAATGAAATGGTTGTTTAGTCTATGATTTGTTGTTTGGTCCATTCATTTTTTAAATTAATTGATTTTCCAATCAATTTTCGGTATCTTTCCTTGACCTTTTATTACATGTGATTTTATTGCATCAATATCTGAAAAGCATGCATTTATTATTTCTGCCTTTCTGCATTTGATTGATAGATTTTTGGTCAATTTTGGGATAGGAGTCATATTCTACAGAGTAAAAGGTGAATTCTTTTCTAATCCCATTCATTTCTCCAGAGTTCTAACATAACTATTTTCTCAGATTTTATCTTAACTTCTTTCTTGTTTATTTTGAGGTTTGATTTATCTAATTTTGAGAGAGGGAAGTTGAACACCCCCCCCCCACTATTAAAACTGTTCTTTCGATATCTCTTATAATTCATTGAACTTCCCCTCTAAAAATTCAGATACTATACCACTTGGGTATATGTGTTTGATAAGGTTATCACTTCATTGTCTAAGTTCCTTAAGCCTATGAAGTTTCCTTCTTTATGCCTTTTAATGATATCTATTTTAGAACTGCTACTACTGATTTATTTTGCTTCCACTGAAAAGTAGTATATTTTGATTCAGACTTTTACCTTTACCCTATGTGTAGTTCTCCGCTTCATGTGTTTCTTGTAAACTATATATTTTGACTTTTAATCCATTTTGCTATCTATTCTCATTCACTTACAGTCAAGATTACTAATTCTATATTTCCCTCCACAATATCTTTCTCTGTTTATACCTTTTTCTTTCCTTCCTCTTATTCCACCTCACCTATGTTTTTCTCCCTTTCCCCTTTAATTTCTTTTAAATTTTAAGTTTAACTTGACTTCTACTCTGACTGTCATCTTCCCTTTTGTCGGCCCTTTCTTCCCTTTTCTATCCCCTTTCTCACCTAATTCCCTTAGGGTAGGACATATTTTTTTAAATCCAATTGGGAAAATATGTTATTTCCTCTCTTGCCCAAATCTATTGAAAGTGGAATTGATGCCCATCAATTGCTAGAATGGCTAAAAAAAGTTAAGGTACATGAATGCTTATTGAATAGTATTGTTTGATAAGAAACCATAAATGGTTGGACTCTGGAAATGTATGGAATGATTTACAGGATCTGATGCTGAGTGAAGGGTGTAGAACCAAGTCAACAATGTACACATTAACAACAACATTGTAAGTTGATCAACCATGATGGAAGCAGCTCCTCTCAGCAGTTCATAGAGCCAGAACAGTTTTAGACTGGCTATGTTAACCCAATACAGAGGAAGAAAAACAAAAACAACCCTTTAGAATATGATGAACACTTTATAAAAAATATCTCTTTCCCTTAATCCTAATTCTCATACCAAAAATGAATAATCTGAAAATGTTTATCAAAAATATGTATGTACATTGCTAATCTGACTGTTGTTTGCTCAGAGGATAGGAGGTGGGAAGGGAGGGTGAAAGGAAATTTTATATCTCTAATTTGGAAGAATGAAAAAAAATGAAAAAAAGAAAGTAGGATTGACTCAGTGTTCATACCATCCCTTCTTTTCATCTAATATAATAGGTTTTTGTAACATTTCATGTGGTGTTATTTATCCCATATTCCTCATTCCTTTCTAGTAAAGTCCATCTTTTTATGTCACTGTAGTTTTAACTCTGTCTTGCTGCTATAGCCCCTTTGTCAAAATATCCATTTTTTTCCCAATTGATATTTCATTTTACATAGCCAAATACATTTTCAACATTCATTCACATGCATATGTATATGTATATATTTATGTTACAAAATTAAATTTCCTTCTACCTTCCTTTCTCATCCCCTTCCCCTCAATGGTGAACTCTGTGGTGAACATTGGGCATATACATTTCTGTTTCACATGTTTACAGATTAATCATCTTCTGTATGAAGAATTAGGACTAAAGGAAAAGAAAGAAAATTATGATGTAGAACAGAAAAACATAAGAGAAGTTTTTAAAAATTGAATGTCATGTTCATTCTTTGTTTCATTTTGTTTTGTTTTTCTTCTTCTGAATGTAGAGAGCATTGTCCATAACAGGTCTCCAAGAGTTGTCCTAGCTCTCTGACCTGCTGAGATGAGCTATTTCATTCTAGGTGGATCAACTCACAATGTTGTTGTTAATGTATACAATAACAATGTTCTTTTGTTTCTGCTGCCTATTCCATGGTTCTGTAGTATGACCATTCATGGTTTCTTAAGGAACAAGTAATCCATACCATTAATATACCATAACTTGTTCAGCCATTCCTCAGTTGATGGCCATTAGCTTCAATTCCAATTCTTTTCTACTTCAAAAACAGTTCTTATGGATATTTTGGAATATGTGGGACTTTTCCCATTTGTTATAATTACTTCTTAATATAGGCCTAATATTGGTATCCCTAGGTCAAAGTGTATGATCATTTTATTGATCTTTGGGCATTATTCCAGAATGGTTAGATCACTTCAAAACCCCACCAACAATGCTTTAATGTCCCAATCTCTAACCTCTCCAACATTGATTGTTTTCCCTTTGTGTCACCTCAGGCAATCCAGAGTGGTCATAGAGAAAGAGAATGATATAAAGCTGGAGTAAATTTTGCTGTTAAAACTATTCTAGTCAGCATTCTTGAATGTCTACCAAAAGGAGTGAATGACAGGCTCATGACAATGAGATTATCACTTCCAGTAAAAAATCGTGCCATCATCATCAGTGACTATACTTCCACCATGATGAACACTGATAAAGTTAAAGAAAAATTTTATGAAGACCTGGAGACCCTTATCATCAATACACCAAAAGAGGACAAGCTTATAATTCTGGGTGACTTTAATGCTAGAATAGGTTCAGATTACCAGACATGGCAGGGAGTCCTCAGGAGGAATGAATATGGAAACAGCAATAGCAATGCTCATCTTCTATGAAGACTTGGGCATTCTCATCACAAATAGTGTCTTCCATTTACCTAAATCCAATAAAACTTCCTGGATGCACCCTCATAGCAAACATTGGTATCTATTAGCCTATGTGATTGTAAGGAAAAGAGACAAGGCAGGATATCAGAGTGACAAAGGCAATGGTGCATAGTGTTGGACTAATCACAGACATCCTCTCTAAACTAAATATTCATATTCAAATGCAGTAGTGGCCCCAAGGCAAAATGAATACTAAAAGAATTAATGTTAATGGATTAGAGTGTCTCTCTGACAGTTTATTTTTAACTTGGAGGGAAAACTGAGTGGATACACAATTGATAACAGTGGAGCAGGAAAGGAGTGGGCAGCATTCAGAGATATGATGGAGAGCACTGCATTTGCTCATCTGGGGCAGAAAACTTGCAAATGCCAAGACTGGTTTGATGAAATGATGGGGACATACAGATGCTGCTAAATGAAAAAATGAGAACTCCACAGAGTATACCAAAAGGATAATTCATTCATCTCTAAGAAGGCAACATTTAATTCCATTAAGCGTAAAGTCCAAGTAAAGCTTAGAGAGATGCAGGATTCTTGGCTCATTAAGAAGGCAGCTGAAATTCAGTTTTGTCCAGACAGTAACAACCAAAATACTTTTATGATGTTCTGAAAGCTTATGGGCCAAAGAATATATAGTGCATTTCAACTATTCAGTGCTGATGGATCCACATTGATTAAAGATAGTGACTTGATCCTAGAGAGATGGGCTGAACACTTCCATAGTATTCTTTTTTTTTTAGTTTTTTTTGCAAGGCAAATGGGGTTAAGTGGATTGCCCAAGGCCACACAGCTAGGTAATTATTAAGTGTCTAAGACAGCATTTGAACCCAGGTACTCCTGACTCCAGGTGCTTTATTCACTGCCACCTAGCTGCCCCCATAGTATTCTTAATATACTATCATCATTCATTGCAGAAGTCATTGACAGCTTACTTCAAGTTGAAACCAATCAGTTCCTAGCTGCATTTCAAACTGAAGAAGATATTTTGAATGTCATTAGGCTCATTTTTAGTGGCACCTCGTGCTGATACTATTCCAGTTGAGATCGACAAGGTAGTAAGTCCATTGATCATCCAAAAACTGACTGAAATTTTCTAGATTATATGGCATGAATAGGCTAACCACCCTTGAATTCAAGGATGACTCCATCTTCCATCTCTATAAAGGTAAAGTGAATAGATTGTCCTGTGAAAATCACAGAGGTATTTATCTTTTAGTCACTGTGGTAAGATTCTTGCCAGTCCTTCTCACAGAGGTATTTCTCTTTTAGTCACTGTGGTAAGATTCTTGCCAGTCCTTCTCAATAGGCTGATCCTTCACCTGGAAGTTGGTCAGCCTCCTGAGAGCCAGTGTGGTTTCAGAAAGGGTAGAGGAATAGTCAATATGGAGTTTATTGCCTGATAACTCCAGGAAAAATGTTAGCAACTAAACAAGAGTTCTGTATATAACATTTGTATAACATCTGACCAAGGCCTTTGATGCCATAAATCATGAGGATTTATGGAAAATTATATCAAAACTTATTTGTCTGGAAAAGTTCATCAGTATTGTGTTGATTTCATGATGGCATGCATGCCTGGATTCTGGATAGTGGATGATGCTCTCAAGATTTCCCATTCACCTATGGAGTAAAACAACTATGTGCTCTTGCTCCCATACTTTTTAACATGATATTTTCAGCCATGGTGTCAAAGTCCTTCAATAAAGATGAATATGGCATCAAGGTCAGCTACCATATTGATGGCAAATTCTTTAACTTGAAAAAGTTACAAGTCAAGAGAAATGATTGTGCACTCAATGTGGCCTATTAAGTTGAGGTGCAATGCAATGAAGTATGGATTGATTCTCTGCTGCCTATGCTAACAATTAACACTTAGAAAACACAGATGCTTCATCAGTCAGCACCACACCATCCATGTGTGAAAATATTCATTACAGCAAATGGAGAAGTTTTGAGTACTTTGGACAAGTTCATTTATCTTGGCAGTGTACTTTCCAGGAAGGTACACATTGACAGTGAGGTTGACACTTGCATTGCCAGAACTATTTCAAAATTTAGGAGGCTCCAAAAGAAAATGTGGGATAAAAGAGGTATTAGACTTCCTACCAAACTGAAGGTCCTTCCTACTGAGCTGTTGTGTTGACCTCATTGCTATATGAAACCTGGACAGTCTAGCATTGCTATATCAGGAAATTGAGTTGCTTCCATTTACATTGTCTTAGGAAAATTCTAAAGATCACCTAGCAGGAGAAGATACCAGACACTGAGGTTGTTTTTTTGAGCTAAATTGCCTAGCATTGCAGCATTATTAAATTATGATGGGCTGAACATGTTGCTAGAATGTCAGATATACATTTAAAAAGCAAAACTATATTATGAAGAGCTCACACAGGGCAAGTGCTCACAAAGGGGTCAGAAGTGATACTGAGATACCCTGAAGCTCAAAGGAGACATGACATATGTAAGTTTAGAGTACCCATCTCAGGTGTTGCTATGACTATTTGTGCCCAATTTGTGTTATAGTATTCCAAGCTTATATTGGTCTTATCAGTCACAGTTAGACACACTGTAATTTTTCTCAAGCATAATGACATCATTTTAGCTTCTTCAATAAAGAAGGACAAGCACCAAACAAGCAGCTAACTTAATCAAGCCAATCTCATAGTTGTTTTTAACTTGCATTTCTCTGATCAGAAATCAGAAGCAATTTTTCATATAATTATATTTGGCTTTAATATCTTCACTTGAAAACTTCCTTTTCATATCCTTTGATCATTTGTCAATTGCGAATGACTTGTACCTTATAAATTTGAAGCAATTATCTATATATTTTAGAAATGAGACCTTGATCATAACACTTAACTGTGAAAATTGTTATTCTGCTTTCTGGTGTCCTTCTAATTGTGATAGGTTTTGTTTTAAAAAATAAAAACCTTTTTTTTTAGATTTTTCAAGGCAATGGGGTTAAGTGGCTTGCCCAAGGCCACACAGCTAGGTAATTATTAAGTCTCTGAGGTTGGATTTGCACCCAGGTACTCCTGACTCCAAAGCCAGTGCTTTTAATTTAATATAGTGAAAATCTTTCATTTTGCAATTTATAATGTACTCTATTTCTTATTTGGTCACACATTTCTCCCCTTTCCATAGATCTAACAGATAGATTATTTTTTTTAGATTTTTTTTTCAAGGCAATGGGGTTAAGTGGCTTGCCCAAGGCCACACGACTAGGTAATTATTCACTGTGCCACCTAGCTGGCCCAATAAAACTTTTAATTTAATATAGTAAAAATCTTTCATTTTGCAATTTATAATGTACTCTATTTTTTATTTGGTCATACATTTCTCCCCTTTCCATAGATCTCACAGATAGAGTAGTTTTGATCTATTTAATTTCCCTTTATGGCTAAAACCCATCGTGACCTTATTTTGGTATAGGGTGTGAGATGTGGGTCTATGCCTAGTTTTTGCCATACTATTTTCAAGTTTTCCCAACAAATTTTGTCAGACAGTGGGTTCCAAACCCATTAACTAATATGTTTGAGTTTTTCAAACAGTACATTTGTATAGTCATTAAGTACTATTTCTTCTGAATGATCCATTACTCTATTTCTTAACCAGTACCTGGCAATTATAATACAGTTTTAGATCTGATAGAGTGAGGTCACCTTCCTTTACATTTTTAGCAGTTCCCTTGATATTCTTGACCTTTTATTGCTCCATATGAGTTTTGACACTATTTTTTCTTAACTCAGAAAAATAGTTATTTGATAGTTTGATTGGTATTTCTCTTGTCAAGTAATTTAATTTGGTTAGAATTGTTATTTTTATTATATTACCTTGAACTCACCATGAACTATTGACATTTTTCCAGTTTTTTAGATCTGAATTCATTTGTGTGAAAAATGCTTTTAAATTGCGTACACACAGTATCTGAGTTTGCCTTGGGAGGTAGATTTTCAAGTTTTTAATGTTATCTACTTACTTTAAATGGAATTTCTCTTTCTATTATTAGGAGGCTGGGTATATTTGTCCATATATAGAAATGCTGATGATTTATATGGGTTTATATTTACTGTTCTTTTGCTGAATCTGTTCACTGTTTCAAGTAGTTTTTTTAGGTGATTTTCTCAGGTTCTCTAAGTATACCATCAAATCATCAGCAAAGAGTGAAAGTTTTGCTTCTTCATTGCCAAGTCTGATTCTTTCAACTTTTTTCCCTTCTCTTATTGCTAGAGCTAGCATTTCTAATACTATATTTCATAGTACTGATGATAATGGACATCCTTGTTTCACCCCCCAATGTTATTCCAAATGCCCCATTCCATATAACAGTTTTTTGATGGTTTTAGATAGATTTGCTTATTATTTCAAGGTAAACTTCATTTTTTCCTATACTCTCTAGTATTTTAATAGGAATGGATGATGTATCTTGTCAAAGTCATTTTTAGAATCTATTGAGATAATTATATATTTTCTGTTCTATTTTTTCTTAGTTTTTACAAGGCCATGGGCTTAACTGACTTGCACAGGGTCACACAGCTAGATAATTATTAATTATTATAATGCCTACAGGATATAAAATAAGCCCATGTAAATCATCAATATTTCTATATTTGAACAACAAAGCCCCAGAACAAGAGATAGAAAGAGAAATTCCATTTAAAATAACTGTAGATAATAGTAAATACTTGGGAATCTACTTCCCAAGACAAACCTAGAAATTGTATGTACACAATTATAAAGCTCTTCTCACCCAAATGTCAGTTCTATATAATTAGAAAAATGTTAAATGCTTATGGGTAAGTTGAGCTAATATAATAAAAATGGCAATTCTACCCAAATTAAATTATTTATTCAGTGTCATACCAATCAAACAACCAAATACATGCTTTATTGAGCTAGAAAAAATAGTAACAAAATTCATCTGGAGTTACAAAAGAGCAAGAATACCAAGGGAATTGATGATAAAAAGATGTAAAGGAAGGTGGCCTAGTTCTTCCAGATCTAAAAATATACTATAAAGCAGTTATTATCAAAACTGCCTGGTACTGGTTAAGAAAGAGAGTAATGGTTCAATGGATTAGGATAGATTCAAAAGAAAATGCAGTAAATGACTATAGTAATATACTATTTGACAAACCCAAAGACAACATCCTCTGGGATAAGAACTCACTATTTGACAAAAATTGTTGGGAAAATTGGAAAATAGTAAGGCAAAAATTAGACATAGATCATAGACATAGACATAGACATAGATCCACATATCACACCCTATACCAAAATAAGATCAACATGGTTTTAGAAATAGTGATACCATTCATAAATTAATAGACCAAAACATATTCTATCTATATGATCTATGGAAAAGGCATAAATTTATGAACAAACAAGAATTAGAGCACATTTTAACCTGCATAATGAATGATTTTGGCTTTATTAAACTAAAAAAGGTTTTGCACTAACAAAATCAATGCTGCTAAAATTATTAGAAAAGTGGAAAGCTGGGAAACAATCTTCACAACCAAGAGTTCTGATTAAAGTCTCAATTCTAAAATATTAGAGAACTGCATCAAATTTATAAGGCCACAAGTCATTCACCAATTGATAAATGGTCAAATGATATGAACAGACAGTTTTGAAATGAATAAAATAAAGATATATGTGTATATATATATATATATATATGTATATGCATATGAAAAAATGCTCCAAATCATTATTGATTAGAGAAATGCAAATTAAAACAACAAAGTGGTATCATCTCACACCTATTGAATTAGACCAGAAGAGAAAAAGGGAAGATGATCAATGTTGAAGAGAATGTGGGAAGACTGGAACAATGCTGCAATGCTGGTGGAGTTGTGAATCGATCCAACCTTTCTGGAGAACAATATGGAACTATGCCCAAAGAGCATTAAAACAATTCATACCCTTTGACCCAGCAATTCCAACTCTAGCGCTATATCCAGATGAAATTGTAAAAAATGGAAAAAAAAAGTCCTAAATATTCCAAAATATTCATAGCAGCCCTTTTTTGTAGTGGCAAAGAATTGGAAATTGAGGAGATGCCTGTCAATTGGGGAATGACTAACCAAGTTATGGTAGATGAATACTATGGAATATTATTGTTCTATAAGAAACAATAAATGGTCAAACTCTAGAGATGCTTGGAATGACTTATGGGGTCTGATGCTGAGCAAAGGGAACAGAGACAAGAGCACAATTTACACAACAACATTATGAAATGAACAACCTTGATGGAAATAACCCCTTTTGGCAGTCCAGAGAACTAGGACAACCATATTTGACAGATTATGGACTATATATCACCAACTAGAAGAAAAGCAAAAGAAAACTAAATACACAGAAAAAAATACCCCTACCGAATCTGATATAAAATTATTTCTTATGTATCTCTTTCCCTTAATCCTAATTCCTCATGCCAAAAACTATTAATTTGTAAATATATTTAACAAAATATTTATGTAAAATGTTAACTTGTCCATTGCCCATGAGGAGAGGGAGAGTGGCGGGAAAGTTTGCAACTTGGAAATATATATGTTCAAATGGATGAAAATGAATAAAAAAAAGAAAAAGAAAAAAATGTTAAGTGCCTGAGGTCAAATTTGAATTCAGGTCCTCCTGACTCTAGAGCTGGTACTGTGCCACCTAGCTGCCCCTTGGTATTGTTAATAATATGCTGAGTGTTTTCCTCATATTGATGCTTTCTTACCTACATGATATAGATCCTAACTGAACATGGTGTGTTATGTAAGTAATAATTTGATATAATCTCTTTGTTTAAATTTTATTTATGATTTTTGTTTCATTGTTCTATAGGGAAATTGGTGCAAAATTTTATTTTTCTGTTCCAGTTCTTCCTGAGTTAGGCATCTGTACAATATTAGTGTCATAAAAGGAATTTGGCAGAACTTCTATCCCTATTTTATAAAATAGTTTATGTAAAACTGGAATTAATTGTTCCTTAAATGTTTGATAGACTTCAGTTGTAAATCCATCCAGACCTAGAGACATTTTGTTAGGAAGTTAATTGATGATTTCTTTTTTTTGAAATGGGGCAATTAAAGTGTTTAATTTCCTATTCTCTTAAAACTGGGAAGTTTGTATATTTGTAAACATTCATCCATTTCACTCAGATTATCAAATTTATTGGGATTCAGAAGAGCAAAATACCTCTGAATTATCTTTAGTTATTTTCTTCTCATTGATGAATTCACCCTATTCCATTTTTATATATTGGTAATTTGGTTTTGTCCTTTTTTAAAAAAATCATATTAATCAAAGGCTTATCTATTTTATTTTTTTCATAAAACCAATTCCTAATTTTATTAGGTTATTCATTTTCTTGCTTTCAATTTTATTAGTCTTTCCTTTGATTTTCAGAATTTCTAATTTTGCATTTAATTATCTTTAATATATTCTTTTCAGTTGCATAACCAATTCATTGTTCTCCCCTTTCTCTATTTTATTCATAGAAACATTTGGAGATAAAAATTTTGCCCTAAAAATTGCTTTGACTACATCCCATAAATTTTGGTTCATTATTATCATTTTCTTGGATGAAATGACTGATTTTTTCCACTATGATTTATTGTTTGAGTCATTCTTTCTTTAAAATTAAGTTATTTAGCTTCCATTTAATTTTAATTTATTTTTCCATGCCCTTGCTTACACATAATTTTCATTGCATCATGATCTGAAAAGCATACATTTGATTATAAAAATTTTTATGCACAAATACATGGTCAATTTTGGTTTAGGTGCCATGTACTGCCAGGAAAAAGGTATATTCTTGTCCATTCTCTAGGGGTCTATCACATCAAAGTTTTCTAAGATTTTATTCACTTTAGTTTTCTTCTTGTTTATTTTTTGGTTAGATTTAGTTTATTCTGAGAGAGGGAGGTTGAGGTCCCCTATTTTTTTATAGTTTTCTATCAGTGTCTTTTTGTAATTTATTCGGCTTTTCCAACAATAATTGGGATATTATATCACTAGGTGTACATACATATATATCAATATATACATAAATCAATATAATTTATACATATACATATGTATAAATTATATTGATTTATGTATATATAATTTTTATTAATTTATATATTTAATAATGATAGTATCTTGCCTTTTATGAAGATGCTGTTTCCTTGCTTATCCCTTTTTTTTGCAAGGCAAATGGGGTTAAGTGGCTTGCTCAAGGCCATACAGCTAGGTAATTATTAAGTGTCTGAACCAGATTTGAACCCAGGTACTCCCGACTCCAGGACCGGTGCTTTATCCACTGCTCCACCTAGCCGCCCTGCTTATCCCTTTTAATGAGTTCTATTTATGCTTTTGGTTTGTCTGAGATTAGGATAGTTGCTTCTGATTTTACTTTTTACTTTGATTGAAGCACAATAAATTTTGCTCTAGCCTTTTACCTTTACCCTGCATATCTCTCTCCTTCATATGCATTTCTTGTAATCAGCATATTGTAGAATTCTGGTTTTTACTCCATTCTACTATTCACTTCCATTTTTTGGGGGAAATTTCAGCTCATTCACATTTATCTTTTGCTATTTGTACTTTTATCTTTCCTTTCCTCTTATTTCTCCTCACCAATGATTTTCTCTCTTCCTCCTTTAATTTTTCTTTAAAATTTTAACTTTCAGTTTACTTTCACTTATACATTTGCCTTCCCTTTTATCAGTCCTTTCTTCTTTTTTTCCTTGTCCTTTCTTCCCCTTCCCCCACTCCCACTTCCCTGAACAGAAGGATATAATTTTAAGCCCAAATGGGAATGTATCTTATTCCCTATCTGGGCAAAATCTATTTAATAAGATTTATTCAATATTCATATTCCCCCTTCTTTTCTTTTACTATAATAGATCTTTGTTCCTCTTCGCCAAGTGCTAGTTATCCATTAATGCCTAGCCTTCTCCTTCTTTTTATGTGTTTATTGTTTTCAAAGTTGTATTAATCAAAGTACAATCAAGCAAAGATTGATTGATTTCTGAATTGACCGATAAGTTCAAAATTCTATAATTCAAATTACAACCAATCAAAAGTTGATTGTTTTATTGCTTGATTGATAAACATAATTGCCTCAATATCACTAATTAACCTCCTCTCTTCTGTCCCATTAGAAATACACTTATCAAAAGTCATGAATCACATCAAATTATAATCACTTTATACCTTATCCCATTTTCAAGTATCTTCCATGGACACACAATCCTCATGAACCAAACATCATGTGAAGATCAATCATTTCATGAACCATTTCTCCCTCCTCAAACACATTCTCTTGCACACTCCCTCCCTTTAGTTCCTCAACCTTGGTGCAATTAATTGTAATGTATGGCAGACAAGGGGGCAGGATTGTCCAGCATATGATGCCCTCATTAGAGAAAGTGTTGAGTTCTATGAGCAAGACACAATTAAAATAGGCCAAAGGAAACAAGAAACTAGAAACTAGATCTACTTTTTCACTTGGTCTATTTGTGTGTGTCCTGGAGTAGAGCATTCTGAGCTCACATTGGTTTGATCGGTCACAGTTGGACACCCTGAAATTTGTCTCAAACATAGTGTTGTCATTTTGGAGTTTTTCAATAGAAGGGAAAGAACCAACACACATATCCTCTAAGCACAATCTAAGTATTTTCAAGCCTTTAATTATTCAAAGAGAAATACAATCTCAAGAGTTATGGGTACTAGAATGGCATAGAGTTTAATATTGTTGACTAAATTTTGTTTTTGTTTCCCCCTTTCTGTTTACCTTTTTATGCAACTCTTGAGTCTTGTATTTGAAGATTGCATTCTCTGTTCAGTTCTGGTCTTTTTATCAGGAAATTTTGGAAGTCATTTAATTCATTGAACATCAGTCCTTCTCCCTGATGTATGATACTGAATTTTTCAAGGCAATAAATTCTTGATTGAAATCTAAGGTCTTTTGCTCTCAGAAATACCATTTTCCCTGTCCTCTGATTCTTTAATGTTGAAACTGATAAGTTCAGTGTCAATTTTATTTTACTTCATTTGTATATAAATTGATTCTTTTTGAATACTTACAGTGCTTCCTCCTTTGAGAAATTTGGAATTTGGCTGCAATAGTTCTTGGAGTTTTTGATCCTGAGGGCTTTTACTGGAGGAAAGTGTATTCTTTCAATGTATTCTTTCTGTGTTTTCCTTTAATGGATATTTTTGTCTTCTTGATCTACAAGACTTGGATAATTTTCCTATGTAATTTCCTGAAATATTTTTCCAGCCACCTTTTTTTTTTGATCTAGACTTTCTTATAGACAAATAATTCATAAATTATCTCTTCTGGATCTATTTTCAAGGATGTTTGTTTTTCCTAATAGGACCTACATTTTCTTCCATTTTTTACATCCTTTTTAATTTGTTTGATGAAATCTTGGTGTCTTGTACATTCATTGAGATTTTGTTTGTTTAATTCTAATTTTTAGGATTTTTTTAGTTTGTTTTTGTGTTTTCTTTTCAGTAAATTAATTTTACTTTTCACTGAATTACATTCCATTTCCAGTTAGTTGATTTAAATTTTGAATGAGTTGCATTCATTTTCCTGTTAGTTAATTTTATTTTTTGAAGAGCTACATTCTTTTTGCAGCTTGCTATTTTTAATTTTAAAGGAATTGATTACTTTAGTTAGTTTTTCATAATTTTCCTGCATGACCTTCATTCCTTTTTTCCATCTTTCTTCTTTCTCTCTTCTTTGATTTTTAAATTCTGTTTAAAACTCTTCTATGAGCGTTTTGGATTTAAGTTCAATTGATAGAATCCTATGAGACTTTCCATGTGGGATTTTTTTACTGCTTTCTTCTTCTGAGGTAGCATTTTTATCATCTCTGTCTTCATAGTACTTTTCTATGGTTGGTGATTTATTTTTGGAGTTCCTTTTGTTTGTTTGAGCTCTTCTCCTGGGATCCAGAGAGTGTAGATCCAAGCTTTCTGTGCTTGGACTGGTGTCTGATGCCTTTCTGAGCACTGGCCAAGATGTTGCCTATGCAGCCCAGGCATTTTCTGTGCAAAAGTGTGTTTCCTCCTTAATAGTCAGGCTCTGCCTATATAGTAGTTTGTTCCCTACCCAAGCTCCATTGTTCCCAGGGTTCAGACTTTGTTTGAGTTTGGAACCCTCCCTGTTGCCTACCTATCTAGATGCCAGGACTTGGACTGTTCTATGACTAAAAGCCTCCTGCTTGTTTTCTTGCTATCCTATCTAGCTGGGGTTTACTTCCCCCTTTCCTGCTAATACCTTCACTGAAGTTCTTCCATGATGTCTACGATCACAAACTTGATTCCATCTTGTCTTTTGTTATTGTTCTTGTTAGGATCTGTATTTTTAATGTCTATGTAGAGACTTCATTTTACATGCTGTAAGGAAAAACTACCAGAGCATGCTAGCTTCATGCAACCATCTTGGCTCTGTCCCATAATATCAATATGCATATTTTGTCTCTTTTGATGGAATTATCTTTCTCAAATATAATTGATTGTTGGATTGAGTGATAATCAACAGTGCTTCATAGTTATTGAATAACTTCCCTTCTTTGCCTCATTAGAAACAATTCTTACAAGTGTCCTGTCACATCGATTTATAATTGATTTATACCACCAATCTTAATTGTTTTATTTCTGTCTTGAATTCTTGCCCTCTGTCAAAGTCTGATATAAGTAAAATTCTTGAGAGTCATAAGCATTATCACCATCAAGAACAATTTTTACCTACACCTTTTGTTCATGTGCATTCTTGTTGCTCCAATAGAAATATAACTTTCATGAGTCAAGATATAATTACATGATGATTAATTTATACCCAAATTCTTTGACTGATTATATTCCTTTCAACTGTCCTAAGGCAAATACAATTCTCAAGAGTTTAAGTATTATATTCCCATTTAACCTTAGTGACTAACTTTTTTTTGCTAAATCTTATTGACTATTTTTTCTTTTCATTTACCTTTTTATGTATAACTTTTGTCTTGCATTTGAGGAGCAAATTTCCTATTTCATTCTGTTATTTTTTTTTTATTCAGTTCTATTCAGTTCAGTTTTCTTGAATAGCCACATATCCACTCACATGGAGTATGCTGTGTTTAGCAGGTTAATTAATTCTTGCTAGTATTCCAAGTTCCTTTGCCTCTTGAATATCATATTCTAGACTCTCTAATCCTTTAATATTGAATTACAGAATCCTGACTGTAACCTCTTAATAATTAAATTGTTTCTTTTTGGAAACTTGCACATTTTCTCCTTCAGCTGAGAATTTTGAAATTTGGTTACAAAATTCCTTGGAGTGTTTATTTTGGAATCTCTTTCCAGAGATGATTGATGGCTTCTTTCATGAACTATTTTATCTTTGTGCTTTTGAATATTAGGGCAATTTCCACTACATTGTATTTTCTAGGCTCTTTTTCCTATCATCAAGATGATCAAATGATCAGATAGATCAATAATATGCAAATTATCTCCCCTCCATATTTTTATCATGTAAGTCATTTTTACTAACACGTTCTTTATATTTTCTATTTTTTTCAGACTTTTGGTTTGGTTTGATGAAATCTTGATCTAATTTATAGTCATTAACTTCCATTTTTCTAAATCCAAATTTTAGAGTTCTGTTTTCTTCAATTGGATTTTTCCACTTGAATTTTTCCAGTTGGCTAATTTTACTCTTTCTTTTGCCATTCAGCTAATTTTACTTTTAAAGATTTTTTTGTAGTTAATTTTCATAATTCTCCTGCATGGCTGTCTTTTCTTGATTTTTCTTCTTCCTTTTGTCTTGTTTTTAAATTTCTTTTTGAGCTCTTCTAAGAGCTATTTTTGGATTTGAGAGCAATTCAAAAACTCCTTTGAGGCTTCACAGGCAGAGCACTGGCCTTGGAGAGAGGAGGGCAAGAGTTTGAATCCAGCTTCAGACACTTAAAACTTACTGTGTGTGACCTTGGGCAAGTTACTTAAGCCTGCTTCCCTCTCATCCAGGGCCATCTCAAGTCATCCTGAATAATCTCTGACCACTGGACCCAGAGGGCTCTGGAGGAGAGAGTGAGACTGGTGACTTAGCATAGCACTCCCTCACTGAAATTCAATTCAAGTACTTGTCATGGCATCATTTCCCTGCTGTCTTTGAGAATGAAGGACAACAATAATGTTAGTAGTCATTTTGTCACTGCTTTCCTCTTTTAAGATGGCAACTTAATCATCCCTTTCAGAATAGCAGCTTTTGTATGTTTAACACTTTTTTATTCTTTTGATTCTTGAGCTCTGTTCTTTGGCAAAGGAGTCCCAGTTTTTTGGACTGGGGTAACAGTCTGTTTGCTGTCTTACTGCTTGCCCATGGTGTTTCATGGACTAGTACTTTGTTCCCTACATAGGTATGCTGAACTCATTCCTGATCTGGAACTCAAACTCCATATTCCAAGTTCGGTGGGGAAACTCACTGATGACATGCTGCATCACTGGCTCATTGATCTGGAACCTGAGCAGCATTGTTGCTAATAGCCTCCCACTGGTTTTCCAATTCTCCTCCCTTTCTTCTGTTCCTAACTTGAGAAGACCTCCACTGAAGATCTTCCGTGGCATCTTGAATTTTGAACTTATTTCACTCCATTTTTTTTGTTTGCTTTTATCTTTGTTTTTTGTTTGTTTGTTTTTGTGATTCCTGTTGCTTTAACATTTGTTTAGAGGTGTTATTTGAAGTTGATTTGGGAAAATATCCAGGAGCTTTCTAGCTTCACATCACCATCTTGACTCTGTTCCAGGAAGTCTCTTTTCCTTCTTTTAATGCTAAAATTAAGATTTCTAGTACAATACTATATAATAAAGATGATAATGAATTACTTTGTTTCACCCTGATTTTATTGGGAATGTTTCTAAGTTAATTCCATTACATATAATGCTTGCTAAATCTTTTAGATAAATAATATTTATCATTTAAAGGTAAAATTCCATTCTTAATGTCTAATGATTTTAATAGGAATGGTTGCTATATTTTTTCCATAACTGCTTCAGAAATCATTGAGATAATCCTATGATTTATGTTAGTTATTTACAAGGTCAGTTATGACAATAGTATTCCTAATATTGAACCAGTCAAACATTCCTGGTATAAATCCAACCTTGATCATAGTGTATTAGTATCATGATAAATTTCTTAAATCCCTTTGCTAATATTTTTATTTAATTTTTTCATCAATATTCATTAGAAAAATTAGTCTAGACTTCCAGCCAAGATGGTGGAGAGAGGACAGGCACAGTTCTAAAGTCTCCTGATCTTTCTCCATCTATGATATGAAACAAACCTCTTAACAGAAACCCAACCCACAAAATCCAGAAAGAAAAAACCAGGAGAAAGAACATCTACCTCAGGATTTGTCTTCTGCAGCTGCGAGTGAGTCTGGACATAGAGGGCAGATCAGCTGCAAATCAGTCTGATTAGGGGCTGGATTGGAGCACCCGGAACCTGAGGGTCTGAATGCTGGCTCAAGAATTGTAACTGTTAGATAGAATGTACTTAGCTAGAAGTGATGTATACTCAGAATTTTCTATGACTCAGATAAAATGATTTTAAAAACAATACCTCCTTAAAAAGGTGGACAGGAAGGAGATGGGAGGAGGTAGGGGATTGAATGGGGTAAATCTCACTACAATAAGAGGTACAAAATACCTATGGTAACAGAGGGGAAGAAGGGAGGACATGGGGAACACCTGAATCTTCTTCTCATCAGACTTGGTTTAAAATCAACTTACACTCATAATCAGTTAACTTAAAAAACATCTAACATTTCAAGTATTAAAAGGGGAAAACTGGAGGGAGGATGGAGAAAGGGAGGGGGAGGGGAAAAAGGGGAACTAACAAAAGGAAGGGAATGGAAAAGGGAAAGGGGAAAGAAAGGGGAGGGGTTGGATATAGGAAGGCAAACACACTAAAGGGGGTGCTATTCAGAAACAAAATTCTAGGGAATATGGATAAAGGGGGGAAAGGGGGAAAATACAAAAAGGGAAGGTAGCATGGAGGGCAAAAAGAATCAGTAATCTTAACTCTGAATGTGAATGGGATGAACTCACACTTAAAACATAAGCAAATGTGAGACTGGATTAAAAACCAGAATCCTGCTGCTTACAAGAAACTCATTTGAATCAGAGAGATCCATATGGAGTAAAGGTAATAGGTTGGAGCAAAATATATTTTGCTTCAGCTGAAGTGAAAAAAAGCAGGGGTAGCAATCCTTATCTCAGACAAAGCAGATGCAAAAATAGATAGCATTAAAAGAGATAAGGAAGGAAATTATATTCTCCTAAAAGATACCATACATAATAAAGTGATTTCAATACTGAATATATATGCACCCAATGAGATAGCATCCAAATTCTTAGAGGAGAAGCTGAAAGAACGACAGGAAGACATAGACAGCAAAACTCTACTAGTGGGAAACCTCAAGCTCCGACTCTCAGATCTTGCTAAATCGAATCATAAAATAAACAAGAAAGAAGTTAAGGAGGTAAATAGATTGTTAGAAAAAAACTAGATATAGTAGACTTATGGAGGAAATTGAATGAGGACAGAAAGGAATATAATTTTCCTCTGCAGAACATGGCACTAACACAAAAATTGACCATGTAAATAGGACATAAAAATCTAATGATCAACTGCAGAAAGGCAGAAATAGTGAATAGATCTTTCTCAGATCACAATGCAATAAAAGTCATATGCAACATTGGGCCAGGGAGATAGAGACCCAGAACCAATTGGAAATTGAATAACCTCATTTTAAGGAATGAGTGGATCAAAAAATAACTTATAGAAATAATTAATAATTTTATCCTAGATAATGAAAATAATGAAACAACATACAAAAATTTCTTGGATTCACTCAAAGTGGCTGTCAGGGGATATATTATATCTTTAAATGCTTACATGAATAAGTTAGAGAAAGAGGAAATCAATGAACTAAATATGCAACTAAAAAAATTAGAGAAAGAAAAAATTAAAAATCCCCATTTAAATATCAAATTAGATATTCTGAAAATTAAAGGAAAAATTAATAAAATTGAAAGCAAAAAAGCTGTTGAATCAATAAATAATACCAAGAGTTGATTTTATGAAAAAACAAATAAAATAGATAAACCTCTGGTTGATTTGATTAAAAAAAGAACGAAGAAAACCAAATTGCTAGTATCATAAACAAAAAAGGTGAACTCACCACCAGTGAGGAGGAGATTAAAGTAAAATTCAAAATTATTTTACACAACTTTATGCCAATAAATTTGACAATCTAAGTGAAATGGATGAACATTTACAAAAATATAAGTTGCCCAGGTAAAATGAAGAGGAGAGTAAATACCTAAACAACCCTATCTCAGAAAAAAGATATTCAACAAACCATCATTGAACTCCCTAAGAAAATATCTCCAAGGCCAAAGGATTCACAAGTGAATTCTACCAAACATTTAAGGAACAATTTGTTCCAGTTCTACATAAGCTATTTGGAAAAATAGGGGAAGATGTAACTCTGCCTAACTCTTTCTATGACACCAATATGGTACTGATACCTAAACCAGGAAGAGTTAAAACAGAGAAAGAAAATTATAGACCTATCTCCCTGATGAATATAGATGCAAAAATCTTAAATAAAATCTTAGTAAAATGATTGCAAGAAGTAATCACTGGGATAATACATTATGATCAAATGGGATTTATGCCAGGAATGCAGGGTTGGTTCAATATTAGGAAAAATTTTAGCATAACAAAGTATATCAACAACAAACCTATCAGAAATTTTGATCAAATCAATAGATGCTGAAAAAGCTTTTGATAAAATACAGCACCCATTCCTTCTAAAACACTAGAGGGTATAGGAATAAATGGACTGTTCCTTAGAACAATTAGCAGTATCTACTTGAAACCATCAATAAGCATTATATTCAATGGGGGGAGGCTAGAGGCATTCCCAATAAGATCAAGGGTGAAACAAGGATGCCCATTATCATCACTACTATTCAATATCATATTAGAAATATTAGCTTCATCAATTAGAGAAGAAAAAGAAATAGAAATATTAGAATAGGGAAGAAGGAGACAAAACTCTCACTCTTTGCAGATGACATGATGATCTACCTAGAGAATCCCAAGAAATCATCCAAAAAACTACAGGAAAGAATTAGCAATTTTAGCAAATTTACAGGATATAAAATAAACCCTCATGAATTCTCAACTTTTCTTTATATGAAAAGCAAGATACAGCAGGATGAGCTAGAAAGAAATCCCATTCAAAGTAACCTCAGACAGTATAAAATACCTGGGATTCTATTTACCAAGACAGACTCAGGAACTTTTAGAAAACAATTATAAAACACTTCTCACACAAATTAAATCAGATTTAAATAACTGGGTAAACATCAACTGCTCATGGATAGGTTGAGCTAATATAGTAAAAATTACAATTCTAGCAAAATTAAACTGCCTGTTTAGTGCCTTTCCAATCAAAATTGCAAAAAATTACTTTAATGAACTAGAAAAAGTTGTAAGTAAATTCATACAGAGAAATAAAATGTCAAGAATTTCCAGAGATTTAATGAAAAAAGTGCTAAAGAAAGGGGATTAACCCTACTCAATCTAAAATGATATTATAAAACATCAGTCATTAAAATTGGTATTAGCTAAGAAATATTGTGGTGGACCAGTGAAATAGACTAGGTGCAATAGCAGGAAATGATTATAGTAATTTGCTGTTTGATAAACCTAAAGAATCCAGCTATTGGGATAAAAACTCTCTCTTTGATAAAAACTGCTGGGAAAATTGAAAGTTAGTATGGAAGAAACTTAGATTAGACCAACACTTTATACCCTATTCCAAGATAAGATCAAAATGGATACAGGATTTAGACATAAAAAACAATACTATAAGCAAATTAGAAGATCAAGGACTAGTTTACCTGTCAGATCTATGGAAAGCAGAGTAACTTATGACTAAAGAAGAGATGGAGAACATCATTAAAAACAAACTATATGATTTCGATTACATTAAATTAAAAAGCTTTTGCACAGATAAAACCTCTGCATCCAAAATCAAAAGAAATGTACTAAACTGGGAAACAATATTTACAACTAATATTTCTGACAAAGCACTGATTTCTAAAATATATAGAGAACTGAATGATATTTAAAAAAAAAACATTCCCCATTTGTCAACTGGCCAAAGGTTATGCAAAGGCAATTTACATAGGAGGAGATCAAAGCAATCCATAGTCATATGAAAAATTGCTCTAAATAATTACTTTTTAGAGAAATGCAAATTAAAGCTTCTCTGAGGTAACACCGCATATCTCTCAGACTGGCCAATATGACCAGAAAGGATAATGATATTTATTGGAAGGGTTGTGGCAAATCTGGGACACTATTACATTGTTGGTGGAGCTGTGAACTCATCCAATCTTTCTGCAGAGAAATTTGGAACTACACCTGAAAGGCAACAAAAATGTGCATACCATTTGATCCAGCAATACCACTACTGGGTTTATACTCTGAAGATATGATGAAAAAGGGTAAAAACATCACTTGTACAAAAATATTCATAGCAGCCCTGTCTGAGGTGAAAAATTGGAAATCAAGTAAACTTCCTTCAATTGGGGAATTGTTTAGCAAACTGTGGTATATGTATGTCATGGAACACTGTTGTTCAATTAGAATCCAGGAGGGACAGAAATTCAGGGAAGCCTGGAAGGATTTGCATGAACTTATGCTGACTGAGATGAGCAGAATCAGAAAAAACATCAGCAACATGGATTAACCTTGATGGATACGCTTATTTCATTAGTGCAACAATCAGGGACAATTTGGGGATGTCTGCAATGGAGAATACTATCTGTATCCAGATAAAGAACTGTGAAGTTTGAACAAAGTTCAAGTATTTGGATCAATGTACAACATGGAAACAATGTAAAGCCTGACAAACTGCTTTTCTGTGGGGGTGGGAGGGGGAGTGAAGTAAGATGGGGAAAATTGTAAAACTCAAAATAAATAAAATCTTTAATTAAGAAAAAAAAAGAAAAATTAGTCTACATTTTCCTTGTTATGACTCTTCCTGGTTTAGTAATTACTTTGATATTTGTGTCAAAAAAGGAATTTTGAAGCACTCCCACCTCTAAATGTTTGGTAGAATTCCCTTGAAAAATTCATTTGTCTCTGGAGGATTTTTTCTTTTTGTTATTATGGAGTCCATTTGTTATTTGTTCAATTTATTTTTCTAAAATGGGGTCATGTAAGTATCATGGTAACTCTTTTTCTTATTTTGGGCAATTTATATTTTTAGAAATATTCATCCATTTCACTTAGATTGTCAAATTTATTGTAAACAAATGGACAAAATAGTTCCTAATAATTGCTTTGATTTCCTCATCATTGGTAATAAATTAACCTTTTTATGATTAGGTTTATTACTTCAAAAGCTTTCATTTTTTTCAGTTCTAATAAGTTCTGAAAAATCTTTGATTTTAAGAATTTCTAATTTGATATTATTTGAGAATTTTTAATTTGCCTCTTTTTTAGCTTTTCTAGTTGAAATCCCTATTCACTGATCTGCTCTTTCCCAAATATATCTATGAAAGTATTAAGAGACATACAATTTCTCCTAAGAACTCATCATTGTCTTTCTCTTCAAATCTATGAAGAAATGATCTATGATCATTTCTATGATTTGTTGTTTGACCCACTTTATTTTAGATTATCTCATTTACTTTCCAATCGATTTCTAGTGTACCTTTCCATGGCCCTCTGCAGGATAGCTATATATCTACGTCTATATCTGTATCTGTATCTGTATCTGTATCTGTATCTGTATCTGTATCTGTATCTGTATCTGTATCTGTATCTGTATCTGTATCTGTATCTGTATCTGTATCTGTATCTTTGTCTCTGTCTCTGTCTCTATCTCTATCTTAACTATATCTATATCTATCTATCTACATATTTATATGTATATCGACATTTAGTTTGGTTTTTTGCATTCTGACCTGAAATTGTTTCATTTAATAATTCTAATTTTCTGCATTTGATTGTGAGGTTTTATGCCCTAACACATGATCACTTTTTGTGTAGGCACAATGTACCACTGAGAAAGAAGTATATTCCTTTCAATCCAAATTCATTTTTCAACAGATGTCCATCATATCTATTGTTTTTTCTTAAATTCTTTTTACCTCTTTAGCTTCTTTCTTACTTAACCTGTAATTATATTTATCTAAATCTGGGACAGAGAGATTAAGATCCTGCACTAGTATAGATTTTTCTGTCTATTTCTTCCTGTAATTCACTAACTTTTCTTCGATGAATTTGGAGGTCACAGCATTTGATGTATATATGTTTAGAATTGTTATTATTTCCTTATATAGGTATCTTTTAACAAGATGGTGCTACCTTCTTTATCGATTTTAATTAGATCTATTTTTATTGAGTACTTCTGGAGTGGAACAAAGATGGCAGTGTGAAGCTAACATTCACCCTGAGCCTTTCCCTACCAACAATGAATGAAGTCTTTACTTTATTTCCTTCATTTAAACTACATATCCCAGCAAGAAAAAGAGAAGATTCAAAAAAGTTTTCAATGGCAGACATCCTGGAGGATCTTCAGTGAAGGTCTGTCTCTAGTAAAGTACAAGAAGCAGGAGAGTGGAAAAGCCAGCTGGAAACTTTTAGCCACAGTGCAATCCAGGTTGCAACAGTTTCACAATAGTAGAGGTTCTGGCAGCTAGATAGCAAGTCAGAAGGAAGGATCCCAGACTAAGTCTGAACCCTTGGCACAAACCTGTATTGAGGGAAAAACATTGCTTAGTCAGAACCTGGGCATAAAGGAGGAAAAAAAAATCTCTGCAAAGGCAAGACCTAGACTACCTAGGCACCATCTTGGCCAATGACAAGTCAGGGATCAGACCCCAGCCCCAGCAAAAAAAAAAAAAAAAAGCTTGGATCTATACTCCCTATGCTACTGGAACAGAGCTAAAACAACAAAGATGAGCAAAAAAAGTGAAAAGAATGCTCACTATAGAAAAGTACAGACAAAGATGACAACAATGCCATGTCTGAAGAAGAAAAATGTCACTACAAGGGAAGTATCAAAACAGTCTATAAATTGGACTGAAACACAAAAACTCATTGAAGAGCTTTGTAAAGAATTTAAGGGGCAGCAAGGTGGTGCAGTGGATAAAGTGCTGGCCCTGAAGTTAGGAAGACCTGATTTCAAAAATGACCTCAGATCCAATAATTCCTAGCTATGAGACCTTGGGTAAGTCACTTAACCCCATTGCCTTGTGAAAAAAAAAACATTTAAAAACCAAAGATGACAGGAAGAAGAAAAAATTGCAAAAAAAGAAATGAGAGTTATGCAGAAAAATTATGAAACATTGACCATAGAAATCAACCCTGTTAAGTAGAAAAATAACCAACTAGAAAAGGAAACAAAGAAGCCAAATGAAGAAAATGAAACCCCACAAATTAGAATTGAACAAATAGAAACAAATGAATCTACAAGACTAAAAGATTCCATCAAACAAAATAAAAAGGATGAAAAAAAATTGAAGAAAATATAAAATACCTTTTAGGGAACCTGAATGACCTGGAAAATAGATCCAATATATGAATAATTGGACTACTAGAAAACCTGTATCAGAAAAAGAACCTGGAAAACATCATGCAGAAAATTATAAGGGAAACCTATCCAAATCTAATAGAAGAAGATGTTAATATAACTGAGTGGAATATTCCCTCTTAAGAGTTAAAAATCATTAAAACAAAAACAGACTATTACTCTTAGACTATTCTTAGAAGAAAGAGGCAGAAAGACCTTGCATTCCAAGCCAAGCACCCTCTTGATTCTGTTGGGGGGGGGATAGTGGACTGTTTCCAGAGAGACCTTGCATTTTTAGTTAGTCACCTATTTGATGATAAAAGCATCTTAACTGGGAGAACAGTAGACTGTTCCCATGAGAAAAACCTTGCATTCCAATGAAGCTCATATGAATATTCTTGTTTGATGATAAGTAAACTACTTCTTCAATAAGATAGTTATAATCCTTAAACTTATTCTCACCATCTGGATAGTGAGACAACATTTTATGAAAACCTTTCATTCTTTTCTTTTTTGCTGGGGTAGATTTGCTCAAGTAGAATGGAACTCTGAAGACTATCCAAAGAGCTGACAGAAAGGAATGATAAGAAGGAGAAGGGCATCACATTAGGCCATATAATGCTGCTTGACTGTCAATTTGGGGCAGCTCCTTAATCTTCACTACCTTTGTGAGACTTGGAGTGTGCCCTTTTCTAGAGAAAAGCCAAAATAAACTTTCTTCTTTTTTGGTCAGAGGAGTCTCTATATTTTTAAGTGGATTTTTATCCCACACATAACCCTGCAAGAAGCCATATTACCCCTCCAGAAAGAGACCCAGGATAAAAACTCCAAGTGCTATATAGCCAAATTCAAAATCTCTCAAATAAAGGAGATAATATTGCAAACAGTAAAAAAAGAACACAATTCAAATATAAAAGAATCACAATTTGATTCAAACAGGACCTATCAGCCTCAGCATTAAAGGATAGGAAGACCTGGAATACCACTTATTGGAGAGCAAAGGACTTGGATTACAACGCAGAAGGTACTACCCTGCAAAATTCAGCATACATTTTCAAACAAAAAAGGTGGATGTTCAACAAAATAAAGGACTTCCAGAATTTCCTGACACAAAGACCAGAATTGAACAGAGAATTCAATTACCAAATCTATGACTGAAGAGTTATATAAAAAAAGTAAGTGAAAAGGGGAAGGAAAAACAAAGCAAAGCAAATTTTGGTCAATACAACCTTAATGCAAACCTAAAAGGGAAGGGATAATAACACTTATAATTTTTAGAACTTTTACTTCTCTTAGGAAACTTAAAGGGTTAAATATAATTAAAAAGAATGGGCTCAAAGGATATGGATATAGTTGGGTTTCATCTCTCCATTGAAGAGGTTTAAGATGGTATCACTATTTTTGAAACAAAAAGCTCTGAAGAAAAGCAGGGGTATTGACTTTGAACTTCAATCTCTCATTATCCTTTGATCCACTTCAATTTTATTGTGTTTATTACTTTGTCTAATGAAGGCATCATAAACTGTGAGGTCCCGAGACACTGTCTCCCACATCTTAAAATCATTTGTAAAGTTCTCAGGTAAGACCCTCAGAGTCTCTCAATGTTAGAGAGGTTTCAGATTCTTGCAGCTAATTAGATCAGGGTTTGACATAATCAGTGTTTCAGTTAAAAAGAGTTTAAGTACCCTAGGTGGGTGGGGGAAAGAAAATAGTGGTAAAGGAAATAGGCCTTTCTTCACTTAACAAGGGATCAAGTACCCTGACCCTGGGTATAGGTGGAGGGGAAAGTAAAGTGTGAAAGAAAATAGGTATGAGGGAGGTGCAAAAATGGTTCAAGAAATGATTGGGCTTTGGTTAATACCTTGGCTCATGAGAAGGATTGTGTGCACTTGAAAAACACTTGAAAAGGGGCTAAGGTATAAACTGATTATAATTATAATTTCATGTAATTTGAGACAATGCTGCTTATCAAGTGATCTGTGATGATACCTTGATAACATTATGAGTTTATTAAGCAATAAAATAATCAATCCGATTGATGATACCTGCTCAAGAGTTCTAGAATGATAAATAATAGCAGGTAAAGGGGTACAAAGAATTACAATTTAAGAGGTAAAGCAGAAAGAATGTGAATGCTGAGTAAATTCTATTAAATAGATTTAGCCCAGAGAGGGAATAAGATACATTCCCACTTGGATTTAAAAATCTACCCTAATCCATAGGGAAGGGGGAGAATGGGAAAGGGAAACATAAAGAGAAAGGGATAAAAGGGAAGGTGAAGGTATAATTAAATATAAACTAGAAGTTAATTTTTTGAAAGAAAATTCAAAAAGAAAATTCAAACAGGAAAGATAGTAAAATGTTGGTGAGGAGAAATAAGAGAAAATATTTAATGGAGAAAGATAGCATGAAGGGAAATCAAGCATTAGTAATCTTGACTGTAAATGTGACTAGGATGAACGTTTTCATAAAATAGAATGGTTTAAAAACCAGAATCTTACACTGTGTTGTTAACAAGAAACATGTTTGAAACAGAGAGATACACACAGGGTAAAGGTAAAAGACTGGAGTAAAATATATTATGCCTCAGCTGAAGTAAAAAAAAAAATCAGGGGTAGCAATACTAATCACAGATAAAGTAAAAGAAAAAATCAATCTCATTAAAAGGATAGGGAAGGAAACTACATCTTCTTAAAAGCCACCATTACTAATGAAGCTATATCAGTACTAAACATGCATTCACCTAGTGGTATAGCATGCAAATGCCTAGAAGAAAACCTGAGTGAATTACAAGGAGATAAAGAGAGCAAAACTTTAATAATGGGAAACTTCAATCTTCTTCTCTCATAACTAGATAAACTTAACAATAAAATAAACAACAAGGAAATTAAGGATATGAATGAAATCTTAGAAAACTTAGATATGATGGACCGTTGGAGAAAATTTAATGGCATTAGAAAAGAATATACATTTTCTTGAGTATTCATGGTACCAATACCAAAATTGACCATGTACTAGGACACAAAAAACTATATAATGAAATATAGAGACAGCAATAATAAATGCACATTTCTCAGACCAGTATGAAATAACAATTACAGATAATGAAGGGCCTTGTAAAGGTAAATCAAGAATTTTTTGGAAATTAAATAACTTTATCTTGAATAATGAGTAGATGAAGTAGCAAATACTAGAAAAAATCAATAACTATATCTGAGAAAATGATAATAATAAGAAAAAATTTATGCTATGCAGCCAAGGATGTTTGAAGGTTAATTTCATCTCTCTAAATGCCTCTATGAATAAAAGAGAGAGAAAGAGGGGATCAATAAATTTGGTAAAGAACTGAAAAAAAACTAGAAAAAAAAGAACAAATTAGAGATCCCCAATTAAATACCAAATTAGAAATTCTGGAAATCAAGAATTTGATTTAATAAAATGGAAAGCAAGATTAATAAAATGGAAAGCAAGAATACCCTTGATCTCATAAATAAAACTTTGAATTGGTTTTATGAAAAAAGTCAGTAAAAGAGACAAATCTTTGGTTAATCTGCTTTAAAAAAAGAAAGGTAAACTAACTGCCAGTTTCAAAAATGGAAAGGATGAACTAACCACAAATGAGGAAAAAAATTGAAGAGATGATTCAGAGCTAATTTGTCAAACTATATGTCAATAAATTGAATAACCTGAGTGAAATGGATGAATATTTACAAAATATTATAAATTTCTCAGATACATAAAAGAGAAAATCAATTACTTAACACAATTTCAGAAAAAGAAATTGAAGAAACTATCAATAAAAAGACTCTAGGTTCAGATGGATTTACAAGTGAATTCTACCAAACATTTAAGGAACAATAAATTCCTATTCTACATAATGTATTTAAAAAATTAGGAGACGAAGGAATTGTGCCAAATTCCATCTATGATACCAACATTATGCTGATACCTAAACCAGGAAGATCCAAAAAAGACAAAGAAAATTATAGGTCAATCTCCCTAATAAATATTGTTGCAAAAACCTTAAATAAAATTTTATCAATGAAAGTCCAACTAGTTATTATGAGGATTGTACAACATGATCATGTGGGAATTATACCAGGTAGGCAGTGACAGTTAAAGTTTAGGAAAACCTTCAACATACATAATTAAACATATCTTAGCAAAACCATCAGAAATCATGATTATTTCAATAGATGCTGAAAACCTCTTTGATGCAATAGAAATCCAATATTGTTAAAAACATAGAAACTTTAGGAATAAATGGAGTTTTTCTTAAAATAATAAATAGTATCTAATTAAAACTATCAACATATATTGTATGTAATGGGAATCAACTCAAAGAATTTCCAATACAATCAAGGGTGAAACAAAGATGCCCATTATCACCATTACTATTTGATATATTAGAAATGTTAGCTGTAGCAATAAGAGAAGAAAAAGAAATTGAATGAATCAGAATTGGCAATGAGGAAACAAAACCTTCACTCTTTGCAGATGATATGATGGAATACTTAGAGAACCCAAGAAAGTCTTTCAAAAAAAAATCCTTGAAAAAATTAACAAATTCGGCAAACCAGCAGGATATAAAATAAACCTACATAAATAATCAGCATTTGTAAATATGAACAACAAATCCCAAAAGTAAACAATAACTAGAGAAATTCCATTTAAAATAACTACAGACAACAATCACTACAGGGAAATCTATATCCCAAGACAAACCCAGAAACTTTATCAACACAATTATAAAACACTTCTCAATCAAATAAAGTCCAATCTAAATAATTGGAAAAATGGCAAATGCTCACATTTAAGTTGAGCTAACATATGGAAAAATAACAATTTTCCACAAATTAAATTACTTATTCAATGCCATTCCAATCAAACTATGAAAGAAAACTACTTTAGTGAGCTAGCAAAAATAGTAACGAAATTCATCTGTCACTGCAAAAGGGCAAGGATAACAAGGGAACTGATGAAAAAAAAAGCTGTAAAGGAATGTGGCCTACCTCTACCAGATCTAAAACTATACTGTAAAGGGACAGTCATCAAAACTGCTTGGTACTGGTTAAGAATTAGAGTAGTGGATCAGTGGATTAGGATAGGTTCAAAAGAAACCACACTCAATGACTACAGCAATCCAATGTTTGACAAATCCAAAGATATCAGATTCTGGAATAAGAACTCTTCATTTGACAAACATTTTGGGGGGAAATGGAAAATAGTATGAAAAAAAAAACTATGCATAGAACAACATTTCACACCCTATACCAGAATAGGGTCAAAATGTGTATAGGATTTACTCATAATGAATGATAATATAGATTAATTAATAAAACCTAGAGATATTCTATCAGATCTATGGAAAGGGGAAAATCTTATGACCAACCAAGAATTAGACCACATTATAAACTGCAAAATGAATGATTTTGACTTTATTAAATTACAAAGTTTTTGACAGAATCTGTTGCTGAGCAAAGGGAGTAGAGCCAAGAGAACAATCTATACACCAACATTATGAGCTGAGCATCCTTGATGGAAGCAATTGCTCTCTGCAGTCCAGAAAGCTATTTGACAGCTATTTAACCCTATTTGACAGATTATGGACTATATTATCCCCAACCAGAGGAAGGAAAACAAAAGAAAACAAAACTCAGAAAAAAAAACTCTACCAAATCTGATGAACACTTTATAAAAATTATCTCTTATGTATCTCTTTCCCTTGATCCTAATTCTTCATGCCAAAAATCACAAATTTGTAAATTTGTTTAACAAAATATGTATGTAAAATGCTGACCTGACTCTTCTCAATTGAGGGGAGGAGGGTGGGAAGGGAGGGTGGAGGTATAACTTGGAAATATGCATGCACAAATGGATAAAAACAAATAAATTAAAAAATCCCCCAAAAAGAAAGTTTTGCACCAATAAAGTCAATGCTTCCAAAATTAGGAGGAAAGAAGAAAGTTGCAAAACAAACTTCACAACTAGGAATTTTGATATAGGTCACTTTTCTTAAATGTACAGAGAAGTGCATCAAATTTCTATCATCACAAGTCATTTATCCAGTTGAAGAATGGTCAAAGGATATTAATAAACAGTTTTCAAATGAAAAATTAAAACCATATATAATCATATGAAAAAATCCTTATTGATTAGATATATACAAATTGCACAACAATGTAGTATCACCTCACACCTATCAATTGATCAAGATGAGAAAAATGGAAAATGATCAATGTTGGAAAGATTGTGGGAGGATTGGGACACTGATGCCTTACTGTTGGAGTTGTGAATGGATCCATCTATTCTGGAGAGCAATATGGAGCTTTGTCCAAAGAACAATTAAAGTATTTATACCCTTTGACACAGCAATTCCAATTCTAGGTCTCTATTCAGACAAAATCATTAAAAAAGGGAAAAGTCTTACATGTTCCAAAATATTCAGAGCAGTTCTTTTTGTAATGGCAAAAAAAACCTGGAAATCTAGGGGATGCCCATCTATTGGGAAATGGCTAAACAAGTTATGGTACATAAATACTATGGAATAATATTGTTCCATAAGAAACCAAAAATGGTCGGACTCTATAGAATCATAGAATGATTTTTGGAATCTGATGCTGAGTGAAAGGAGTAGAACTAAGAGAACAATGTCCATATCAGCTACAACATTGTGAGATGAAGAACCTTGATGGAAGTAGCTCCTCTCAGAATTCAGAGAGCCAGGATGACTGTATTAGTCCCTGTATGGACAATGTTTTTCCCATTCAGAGGAAGAAAAAGCAAAACAAAATAAAAAACACAAATAAAACAAAAATCCAGATTCTGATGAATAGCTTACAAAAATTATTTCTTATCTAACTCTTTCCCTTAATCCTAGTTACTCATACCAAAAATAACCAATCTATAATCATGTTTATCAATAATATGTATGTGCAATGCTAACCTGACTGGTCGCCACTGAGGGGAAAGAGGTGGAAAGGGAAGTGGAAGGAAATTTTATAACTTAAAAATACACCTGAGCATATGGATAAAAATAAATAATTTTTTAAAAAAGATATAGTCTTATTTGTGCTTTTTCTGAGATAAGGATTAGTGCCTTACTTTTTTCTTTTTTTTCTTCAGTATATTCTGATCTATACTTTTACCTTTACACTTTGTGTATCTCTCTGCTTTTCATGTGTTTCTTATACTTAACATATTGTTGGATTCCAGCCTTTTATTTTTTTCTTATTTATTTATTTATTCTCATTTTGTACAAATGGTTTTTTTACATTAATAAAATATTCTTGTTTAAGAGTAAACAAAATACCCCTCCCCCTATGAATATAGACTTGCTTGCGTGAAAAAGTAAAGGAGAGAGAAAAAAATTAAAATAAAAAAATATTAGTAATAATTGTAGGTATGGCCAGGTGGCATAATGGACAAAGCACCAGCACTGGAGCCATGAACACTCGAGGCCACATCCAGTCTTGTAAACCCAACAATCACCCAGCCATGTAACATGCAAGCCACCCAATCCCCATTGTCCTGCAAAAAGAAACAAAAAGAAAAAAAAAAAGACCCAAATTAAAATAAAATGGTAATAATAGTAGGGGTGACTAGGTGTCAGACAGAGCATTGGCCCTTGAGCCAGGAGCACCTGGGTCCAAATCCGGCCTCAGACACCCAAAGATCACACCAGGCAGGCCACCCAGCCCCATTTGCCCTGCGCCCTCCCCCAAATAATAATAACATAAAATGTGCTTCAGTCTTTGTTCCAACACCAACAACTCTGTCATGGGTGGATGGCATTCCTTCTGGGAAGTCCATTGCAAAAGTTACTTCCATATTTTTCCACCATTGCCATTTCTGATCGCAACTCCCTTCTTTTGTATTTCTCCACTACCATGTAGTAGATTTTCTCTCTCCTTTCACTCTGACTCTGCTGTAGGGTAGCTGAATGGTGCAGCAGAAAGATCCCTGGTCCTGGGGCCAAGAAGCCCTGAGACCCCATACCACCCCTTAGGCCCAGAATCCACCTGGCCCTATGGTCCTGGACAGCCCCTTGCAAGAAGTAAAAAAAGAAAATGTGTCATATCTGACCACTCTACCCCCATGGTCCATCCTCTCCTCCTTTATTCACATCCCCACCCCTTCCCCCTGCTCCCCCCTCCTTCTTACTACAGATGCCTATACCCCATTGAGTATAAATGGTGTTTCCTCTCCTAGTCACCTCTGATGAGAGCAAAGGTTCCCTCATTCCCCCTTGTCTCCCCCCTTCCATATCATTGCAATAGCTCATTGCAATAAAAAAAAATCTTGCTATATGAAATATCTTGGCCTATTCCCCCTCTCCTTTTTCTTTCTCCCATTCCATTTCCCTTTTTTTCTATTAACTCCATTTTTACACCATATTTTATCTTTGAATTCAGCTTTCTCCTGTGCTTCAACTATAAAAGCTCCCTCTACCTGCTCTATTAACTGAAAAGGTTCATATGAGTATTATCAGTGCCATTTTTCTATGCAGGAATACATGCAGTTCATAATCATTAAGTCCCTCATATTTTCCCCCTCTCCTCCAATCTCCATGCTTCATCTGAGTCCTGTGTCTGAAGATCAAACCTTCTGTTTAGCTTTGACCATTCCAACAGGAACATTTGAAATTCCCCTGGTTCATTGAAAGTCCATGTTTTTCCCTGCAAGAAGACATTCAGCCTTGCTGGGTAGTTCATTCTTGGCTGCATTCTAAGCTCTTTTGCCTTCAGGTATATTATATTACAAGCCCTACGAGCTTCCAATGTTGTTGCTGCTAAGTCCTGTATGATCCTGACTGCAGCTTCACAATATCTGAACTGTGTCCTTCTGGCTGCTTGTAATATTTTCTCTTTGACTTGGGAGTTTGGGACCTTGGCTATAATATTCCTAGGGGTGGGTTTTTTGAGATATCTTTCTCTGGGAGATTGGTGGATTCTCTCCATTTCCATTTTGCCCTCTGCTTCTAGAATATCAGGGAAATTTTCCTATAGTAATTCTTTGAAAATGATGTCAAGCCTCTTTTCCTGATCATGACCTTCAGGTATTCCAATAATTTTTAAATTAGCTTTCCTAAGTCTGTTTTCCATATTAGTTGTTTTTTCAATGAGATATTTCACATTTTCTTCTAATTTTTCATTTTTTTGGTTTTGAAGTATTGATTCTTGATTTCTGGTAAATTCATCAATCTCGCTGAATTCTATTCATTGTCTGAAGGATTTGTTCTCCTCAGAGAGTTTTCTTATCTCTTTTTTTCCATCTGGCCAATTTTGCTTTTTAAAGCATGCTTCTCAATAACTTTTTGAACTGTTTTATCCATTTGAGCTAAGCTGATTTTTAGCATGCTATTTTCTTCAGCATTTTTTTTGGATTTCCTTGACTAAGCTGCTGACTTCATTTTCACGTTTTTCCTGCATCTCTCTCCTTTCTTTTCCCAGTTTTTCTTCCAACTCCCTCATTTGATTTTCAAAGTCTTTTTTGAGCTCTGTCATAGCCTGAGCCCAATTTCTGTTTTTCTTGGAGTCTTTAGATGCAGGAGCTTGTGCTTCCTCATCTTCAGACTGAGTATTTTGATCCTTCTTGGGCTCATATGCAAAATATTTCTCAATGGTCTTCCTCTTGTTTCTCTGATTGCTCATTTTACCAGCCTGGGCCTGGTTTTGGGGTGCTTCCTGAGCTTTTGGGACACTCCCACAAGGGTGTCAGTGTCTGAGACTCTGTTTTCCCTCCTGGTCTGTGAATGACCAGGTGCAACCCCCTCTGCCACGGGGCTGAAGGGGAGGGCCCTGCTGTTCTATGGGGGGGCCGAGAATGCTATCAAGATCTGAATGTGGTCTGCTCCCCAGAGTCCTGTTCTGGGGCAGAGGAGAGAGCTCTGTAGTCTCTCTCTCTTCACTCCCCTCCATCAGCTCAATGGGCTCATGCCATGGAGGCTCCTGCTTACCGGCTCCACCTGCTTCTGTTTCCAGATGTGGGCTGAAGAAAGACAAAGCTGCTCACTGTGTGCCCTGAGGGCTGGGCTCCATATGCTCGCTCTGGCAGAGGTTCCCTGCTGTTCCCCCACTTTGTGCCCAGTGCTCCTTGGGGTGCAGCTCAGGAGACTCCCCCGCTGCTGTGAGCCGTGGCTCCCAGCTACCTGGGGCTGCCTCTGGGTGGCTGAAGTTCTTTCCCTCTGGCGGGCCATCCCTCTGGCTGCCTGCCCCTCTGACCCCTGGGAGCAGAGCCTTTCTGCTCTTTTCCAGGTTACCTTGATTAGGAGAACTGCCTTACTGGGTCCCTTTGTGGGTTCTGTCTCTTGAAAGTTCAGTTAGAGTCCTTAGCTTATGAGTTTTATCAGAGAGTGCCTAAGACTGGATCCCTTCTTGTCACCATCTTGCCTCTGCCCCCTCCCAATTCCAGCCTTTTATCTCCTTGCTCTTCACTTATGAGGAAGAGTTCATCCCATTCACATTCACATCATTATTAAATAGCTGTGTATTTCACTCCATCCTATTTTCTCCAATACTGATACTTTTCTCTCTTTTCATCCTTTTCCTACTTATGAATGTTTTGCTTATGACAACTGTCTTCCTTAATCTGCCCTCCATTTTTCAGTCTTCCTCCCTTTCTTTACTCTTCCCACTCCTACTTGCATATGGGACAAAAAAATCTGTATCTAACTGATACGTATTAGAACCAAATTCATTGAGAATGAGAGTCAAATAATACTTACCTCTTCTTTCTTTTCCTCTGTTTTATTAGGTCTTTTGTCTCTTTTCATGTAGTACAATTTATTCTAATGTGCTTCCCTTTTGTTTCAGTACAATTCTTTTTTTTTTTAATTTCTGAATTTTTTATACCATCACGTAATGTCTGTTCACACTCCTCATTGACCCAACAGAGGTACAGTTTTCAATAGTTATGAGTATCATCTTCTTGTGTAGGGATGTTTATATATATTGAGTAACAGTTTTTTTTTCCTTTCCTGTTTACCTGATGTTTCTCTAGAGTCTTTTATTTGAAGGTCAGATTTTCTGTTCTGTTCTGGTCTTTTCATCAGGTTTGAAAGTCTCCTATTTCCTTCCTCTTTTCCAGCCTGAATATCATATTCCAATCTTTCCAATACTTCATGTTGAAACTGCCACCTCTTATCACTGATTGGTATTTTAATTGTTTTATTTTAGCTGCTTGGTATTTTCTCCTTGACCTCACAATTCTGGAAAAATTGGCTACAACGTCCCTTGGAGTTTTCCTTTTGGGATCTGTTTTTTGGAAGTGATCAGGGAATTCTTTTATTTACTACTTTTTTCCTCTGGTTCTAAGATATCAGCATATTCTTCCTTAATAATTTCTTGAAAGATGCTGTCTAAGCTATGTTTTTGATCATGGCTTTCAGGTAGTCTAATATTTCTGAAATTATTTTCAGTTGTTTTCTAATGAGATATTTTAGATTTTATTCTATTTTTTCATTCTTTTAATTTTCTTTGATTGTTTCATGATGTCACATAAAAGCATTAGATCCCACTTGCCCAACTGTAATTTTTATGTTGCTATTTTTTCAGTTTGCTTTTGTACATCCTTGCCGATTTTGCCATTTCTACTCATTAAGAAATTGTTTTGTTTACTTATTTTTTCCTTTGTTTTCCAAGAAGTCGACTCTCTCTTGCATAGTTTGCATTTGCATTCCAAATATTTCTTCATTCACTCTAATTTAATTTTTAAAATCCCTTTTGAGTTCTTCCAAGAAGACTTTTTGTGCTTGAGAACAATTTAGGTCTACCTTTGAGGTTCACATGTAGGCAAATTCACATTGTTGTTCTTTTTTGAGTTTTTATTTTCTTTTTCCCTGTCATTACAGTAGTTTTTTATTATGAGGACTTTGTCTTTAACTTTTCTCTCATGTTTAGACTATTTTATGACTTTTGAAGTTGAGATCTGCCCTGAAGGGAGCACTGTAACAAATCTCTTGTGTTCTATCTGGTCCCTAGTTTTCTGTGAAGAGTCCTCTGATGCTGGTGGTTTGCCCAGTGCACTGGGGTTGCTTAATTTAGCTATACCTGATTTTGGGGGATTGGGGCAGTACAGAGCCAAGATGCTGGCATGAGAACAGCCTTTTCTGGGAGTTCTCTCCAAAATATTTCAAAAAATCTTAAAATTATGATGCTAACTATATTTTTTAGACACAGAACTCACAGAAATATCCAGTGAGGCAATTATCCAGGCCTGGAAGATCATAGGAAGATTCTGTTCCACAGGGTTGGAGGGGGCAGCAGTGCAGTGAGGATCAACATGAAAGACCAAAGTAAATCCAGCCTTCTGGGATCATTCTGCAGGGCAACTAGGTCTCTGGGATCACTGGCTCCTGGAAACATAAGTAGTTTACAGAACCTGCAACCTATGGAACACGAAGTACAACTTGGAAGATCAGTGGGGAAGCTTCTACCAAAGTGAGTGGGAGCCAGTGTGGCCCTCAGCACAGCTGGAACCATAAGTGCAGCACAGATCCCAGGAAATGGAAGCAAGTCCACAGAGCCGCCCGTTAGCGATCAACCCAGCCACTACTTCCAGAATGCTCAGTCCACAGAAGGTAAGGGGGTGGGGGTGGGGAATTGGCTCTACTGCTTTGTCCCTATTCTGACCATTGCCACAGAATGGGGACCCTCCTAACAGCTCCAGGGCAGAGGGCTGTACTTGCAATCATCCACAGACCAAAGCATAGGCCAGGTGAGCAGTCAAATTCTCTCATAAGACTTTGAAGAAACTGAGATCCTTGGAGGGTATCCCAATAATACTAAAAAAGCTTGGGAAGCACCCTAAAACCAGGGCACAGGATGGGGAAATGAACAAACAGGAAAAAAGGAACCTGACCATAGACAATTCCTTGGATCCAATGGAGGATCAAAACACATTCTGAAAAGATGATAGAGTTCAAGCTTCTGTATCCAAAGCTTCCAAGAAATAAAGAAGTTGGATTCAGGCTATGACAGAGCTCAAAAAAGATTTTGAAAATCAAGTAAGCGAGGTAGAGGAAAAATTGGGAAGAGCAAAAGAGATATGCAGTAAAAACATGAAAACCAAGTTAACAGCTTAGCCAATAAGATCCAAAAAATATGGAAGAAAATAACATGTTAAAAACTAGTTTGAGTCAAATGGAAAAACAGTCCAAAAAGTTAATGAGGAGAAGAATGCCTTAAAAACCAGAACTGGCCAGATGGAAAAGGAGATTAAAAAAGAGCTCTCTGAAGAAAACAAAATCTTCAATTGTAGTATGGAACTAAAGCAAGCTGATGACTTTTTAAGGATTCAGTGGACAATAAAACAATACCAAACGAATGAAAAAAATAGAAGAAAATGTGAAATGTCACACGGAAAAAACAACTGAGCTGGAAAACAGATCCAGAAGAGACAATTTAAAAACTATTGGGATACCTGAAAGTCATCATCAGGAAAAGAGCTAGGACTTCATTTTTAAGGAATTTCTACAGGAAAATTTCTCTGGTATTCTAGAAGCATAGGACAAATTAGAAATTGAGAGAATCTACCAATCTCCTCCTGAAAGAGATCCAAAAAAAAATAACCTGCAGGAGTACTATAGTAAAGTTCCAGAACTCCCAAGTCATAGAGATAATATTATAGGCAGCCAGAAGGAAACAATTCAAATATTGTCGAGTTATGGTCAGGATTACACAAAACTTAGTAGCATCCACATTAAGGGCTCATAGAACTTGGAATCTGATATTCTGGAAGGGAAAAGAGCTTGAAATGTGATCAAGAATCAATTACCCAGAAAAACTAAACATCCGCTTCTAGGGGAAAAGATGTTTCAATGTAACAGGAGAATTTCAAATGTTCCTTTTGAATTAGCTAGAACTAAATAGAATGTTTGGTCTTCAAATACAAGACTCAGGTGAAACAGACAGAGTGGATGAGAAGGGGAAATTATGAGGGATTTAATGATGATAAATTGAATGTATCCCTGCATGGGAAGATGATACTGATTTCAACCTTCTTATTTATTAGAGCAGTTAGAATGAGCTTATTTAGGTAAGATACAGGATAGAGCTGAAATTGAAAGCATAATATATTTTTAAAAATGGATTTAATGGGTGAAAAGTAAATGTACTGGGGAAAAGGGAAAGGAGAGATAGAATAGACCAAGATATTTCATGTAAAAGTGTCAAGAACAGATTTTGCAATGGTATGGAGTGCGGGGAAAGGTGAGGGTGAATGAGAGAGTCTTTGTTCTCATTGGAAATGACTCAGAGAGGAAATAACACACACACACGCACACACACACACACACTTAAGAGGGTTTAGAAATCTAAAAAAAAGGAGAGAAATGGGATAGGAGAAAGGGGACAAGGATAGGAGTTGAGGAAGTGTAGGTGGTAGAGTAGAAGCATAAATAAGGAACTAAAATTGTGAAATAATAGTTTTGATTATTCCAAATACTTTCAACTAAGAAGAGAAACAAAGAATAAATAGATGATGCTTTATAGTGATCCAGATATGGTCTAGGGACTATAAAGGAGCCCTTTATTATGCAGTTTCAGATTTAAAATGATCTACTGCTTTTTATTGAAAAACATTAAGCCATATAAAGCTAATAAGATCAATTTGATATATTCTTTCTAGGCATGGATTCTGGTTTTTTCCCCTAAAACTTTTTAAAAATAGATTTGTAAGTACTAAGGTACAAATAGATTGAATTCCAAAGTCTATTTATAAATTTATTTATTTTGAAATTGGAAATATTTTTGTATATCTTAAGTTTCTAGGAAAACACAGGAGTGGGACAACAAATGTATAACCTATTGGCTGTGCCACACCATTATAATTTAGGAAAACTACACAAAACAGTTGTTTTCCAGGCCAGGTCTAGAATACTAGACTTGTCCTCTATTTTCAAGAAATTATTGGGCTAGCAATTTCCTTCTCCTAAAATAGATAATCTCACTAATTGTCACTAAATGTGGGAGGACAATTAAACCTGAAGGTGGGACTATGTTTTTATTCAGTTGCTGCTTTGATGTCATGGAGTCATGATAAGTAGAGAATTGATTACCTGGATTAATAATATGCTGAGTCCTGAGGGAAAAAGGGGAGAAGAGAATGAACATCTACATAGTACCTAGTAAGGAGCAGGCACTGTGCTTAGTTCTTTACAGATCTTATTTGATCCTCACAGGAACCCTAGTATTTTTAGTCCCATTGTATTTTTAAGGAAACTGAGGTAAACTGAGATTAAGTGACTAGCTTAGAGGCAAATAGCTCTATTTGGTCTAGGTTAGGTCAGTTAATGTTCTCTATTCACAGTTCCAACCATCTTCCATTTGAATCTCAAGGAATAAGATCAGGTGATGAAAGAGACTCTATCAAAGCATTTGCTTTGATTTGTAGTCTTAGAGGATGTCTTGTGGACACAGGGAGTTTAATTGGTTTCTCTAGGGTCACACAGTCTCTAAATATTTGAGATGGGCCTTGAGCCCTGACCTCCTGGAGTCTAAGATCTTCTTCACACTATGCAAAATTTTACACTATTATATAGTGTGTAACAGTAGATACTTTGGCCAGAGTAGATGAATTTTCTTATCATTTATTTGATTATATTAATATAGATTAAATCAGATTAGACTGATCAACTAGGGAACATCATCGAGACAACAGAAAATTAGCAGCAATTAGATCACTTTTCCCTTTATACAGTATCACTTGGTTGATCTTTGTTCATAGACACTTACTGCTAAGATATTTATCACTATAGCAATGCCTTTATTAAACTACATATAGTTATCTTGCCACAACCCTTTATTATAGGGAAGTGGGATAATTTTGTCAGTTCTTTACGAGGAGCTTTTGAGTCCATTCCTGAAATGTCTTTAACTTTTCTTAAATGCATACTGTAGAGTTTCTGATCAAACCATCTGATTTGGAATCTTCACATCTACACTTCCATGTATTGTTCATAAAATATAGGATGTATGTAAATGACTGAGATAGAGAAAGTCGGTCCACTTTATTTTTCCTATATCATCTTTATTCATTGTCATACTGGTAAAACTTAAAATTTCAGAAAGTTTGTCAGAGGAAAATTGATTTCCTTTCCTTTTGTTGTCTAACTGCATGCAACAGTTGAAGACATAATCTTGCCCTTTTTATATATGCTGAACATTGCTCTTTCTCTTGGGGTGAGGGCTTTTTAGTGAAGGAAGAGTCAGTAAATGATAGTGACTGTTCTACACTGCAAAACTCCCCTTCACATAATGACAACTTTTCAATTTGATGCAGATATGAAAGGACAATGGTTATTTTTTAAACAATTCTTATGCATCTCAGACCTCACTAATGAAAGTTTCCAAAGCAGCAATAATGTTCAGCAAAGTGCTGGGAGGACAAAAAAAGAAAGAAAGAAAAAATCTTCTTAGGCAAATCATCAGAGAGCTGAGGAAAAATGATGTGAAACTTGCTTTGTAAAATTAACAACTTCTGTGAGAAGAAAACAATTTTTATTTATTTTTTTTATTTTAGTATTATTTGCTATTTAAAGTAAGAATGACAAAATTATGTTATTTGCTTAAATTTGAGCTCTAAAATATACAAAATCTAAACAAGAGCAATTGAATGACTTCTGGTACTTTCTTAGCTTTAGAATCTTAGATTTTTTTCCATTTAAAACTAGAGCTAGCTGCATAAATAGCAAAGAACCCTCATCTGGGAGTCTGAAAACACTAATGCCAATTCCATTTCTTTTACTCTGTGATCTTAGTCAAGAGTTATTAATACTGGGGGACACAGTATTCTCATAAATTAATTGATGGTTTAGTCTAGATGATCTCTAAGAGATAATCAGGCTCTGAAAATTGCTATCTGTGGGACCTTCAGCAAATCTCTTTGCTTTTTTTGGAGCCTCAATTTTTAAAAATGTCACTCCTAAATTTTTAGTCTTATGAACTTTGTTTTGCTCTCTGCAGGCACTCATCTTGCGTTTCTATAGATTTTCAACATTTTTAAAATTATTTTTATTGCTTCTCTTATTTTCCCATAACAATATCCATGTGAGAAATATAATATACCCATGTTATGGGTACCCCCCATAGCTATTTTCCTGGAGAAAAGCTGCAAGTTTCTTTATTTTTCCATTTAAATGACTTAAAATATGGATTTTTGCCTCAAGAGTACTGCTAAATTATGAATTAACTTATGTATATCAAAGTAACAGTTTATATATTTACTTTTTATAACCTGAATCTTTCATTATTGGACATTCCTCTCTAAAAGAGAACTAATACTTAAGGAGTAATTGAGAAAATGTTGATAAAAAGATTAAAATTAAAAGCTTGACCTGCATACAGAGTTTTTCCCCTGGAGAGCCAGTAGTTATACATTTACCAATCAGCCTGGGTGTAAACCATTTTTGATTACATACTGAGATGAAAGCATGTCTTTTAAATTTGCTTTAATTTCTTGTAACCTCTTATCTTACCTATTAAAAGTTCAACTTGTGCTTACCCTATCTGTAACTTTTGTGAGAAGACTTACTATGTAGGCTTTTGTTGGGGGAGCAAATTTATATATGAGTAGCTTTTTAAAGGTATTCTTATTCATAAAGATATTCATAAAGAGTCATTTGTGTTTAAGGTTGTTTATGACAGTGTGTTAAATGTACCCAAAATACCAGTCACTGACTTCATAAATACCTTCTATGAGCTCAATCATTCATGGCTTGGTGAATCAGTGTCCTGCCTCCAAACATTCAAAATCAAATGAAAGGTTAGACATCATTTTTAAACAATATCAGAAATGAGTTGTCTCTATGTTGACAAAAATTATTGTTATCTTGAACTACTCCTAAGATTTACCGCCATATAGCCTCTAATATATATGGGAATATAACCCTGTTAGGAAATATAAAGACTTCTCTAGATTCATAGGCAAAATCAGAATCATACATACATACTCCAGTACTCTTCTCCATTGTCTTGGGGGGAAAGTCAGCTATTATTTATCTTTTATTAAATATTGTTTGAACATTCAAATTATATATTAGTTAATCTTTTACTTTTTCCAGAATACAATAGGAAAATCACAAAATCATAGTTACAGCACTTTTATTACTAATATGTAGTAATGAATAAAATGAACGGATAACAGAACTATCAAATAAAAGAAAAAAAACTCCACAAGGAAAGTGAAAGAAACAAGTTAAATACCAAGGAGAACAGTAAAGTTCACATAGGACCTAAGTGCATCAACAATAAGTGATGGAATGACCTGGAAGGTGATATTTCATTACTTTTTTAGGTTTTTTGCAAGGCAAATGGGGTTAAGTGGCTTGCCCAAGGGCACAAAGCTAGGTAATTATTAAGTGTCTGAGACCGGATTTGAACCCAGGTACTCCTGACTCCAAGGCCAGTACTTTATCCACTACGCCACCTGGCCACCCCTGGAATGTGATATTTCAAAGAACAAGTGAGCTTGAAATGCAGTCAAAAATACACTGCATGGCAAGATGGCGGAGAGAAGACAGGCACAGTACTAAAGTCTCCTGATCTCTTCCCCATCTATCACATTAAACAAACCTCTTAAAAGAAATATGACCCACAAAATCCAGAAAGAAAAGCTAGAAGAAAGAACATCTACCTCAGGATTTGTCTCTGGCAGCAGCTTTGGCCAAATTTGGGAGGGTAAGTCTGGGCTCAGAGGGAGGATCAGCCCCAGATCAACCATATTAACAGCTGAATTAGAACCGGGAGCCTGAGAGCCCAAAAGCTGGGCCTGCTGAATCAGTGGTGGGGCTGGATGGCAGGGGCTTGAGTCAGCTAGCAGGCAGAGGAGCTGGTGTTGGTGCTATCCACTGCAAGCTTGCAGACAGGGCTGGGGGGAGAGTTCTGGAGCAGGAAAGCTTCCGACACCGACACCATCCCTGGGCTCCTCTGGTCTGAGTCCCATTACAACTCAGACTTCTTCCCTAACAAACAAATGCAAACTACTTCTGCCTCAGGCCCAGGTGTGTGAGCAGAAGAACCAGCCCAGCTCAGAAATGACCTAAGGCCAGGGTAAAGCCCACCATTGATTGAAGGCAAAAGAATTCAATAGCTCCAACTCCTCCCTTCAAGCAAAGTGAGAAGACCTCAATCAAGGTCACAGACAATCTGGAGAAAGCAACCAACACCTCCTACTGGCCAGCCAGAATAACTGCACTCAGTGAGTAAAGCCTTTAGCAATCCCAAGCCCCTGTGAACCAGCCCATCACCAACTCAGATGTTAGCAAAATGAAGAAGGGTCAACGGAAATGTGGATCCATAGAAAAATTCTTGGAAGGGAAAGACCCTAACTCAGAGAGACCTGGAACCTCTGAGGAGAATACAATGTAGTCTTCAGCACAGAAAGACTTCCTTAAAGAAATAAGGAGGGAGCTTAAAAATTTGGGAGAGACAATTAATAACTTTCAAAAAGAAAACAAAACCTTAGAAAGTAGAATTGAACAAATACAAAATGAGAATAAATCTCTCAGATCCTCAATTGGACAAATACAAAATGAGAATAATTCTCTCAGATTTTCAAATGGGTAAATGCAAAAAGAAATTAATTCTCTCAAAACCTCAATTGGTCAAATGGAAAGCTCTTTCAAAAGTAGAATTGACCAATTGGAAAATGAGTTGCAAAAGGTCAATGAAGAAAACTCCTCCCCCCAAAAAAGGAATACAGTCTACAGAAACTAATGACTCCATGACACAGCAAGAGTCAGTTAAACAAAATCAAAAAAATAGAAGCAAATGTAAAATACCTCATCAACAACTCCACTGACCTCAAGAACAGATTGAAGAGGGGCAACCTGAAAATTATAGGACTTCCTGAAAATATTGAAGAGAAAAAAAATACACTGCCTGGCAAAACTGAGCCTTCTCTTCCAGGGGAAAAGATAGACATTTAATAAAATGGGAGAGTACCAAAATTTTCTGATGAAAAGGCCAGAAATAAATAGAACATTTTGACTTTGAACAGGAGCACCAAGAGTCACATGAAAAGGTAAACAAAGGGTTAAAAAAACTGCTATCCAATAAGATGAAACTGGTTCTATCCTTACCTGGGAGATAGATTGCAACAATTCTTGAGAAATATAACTCTTTTAGAGAGAATGTACTTAACCAGAAGTAATGGACACTCATGATTTATCCATGACTCTGATAGAATGATTTAAAAACAATTTACAGATGAGGAGACAAAAGCAATCCACAGTCATAAGAAAAATTGCTCTGAATCATTAATTATTAGAGAAATGCAAATTAAAGCTTCTCTGAGGTACTACCTCACACTGCTCAGATTGACCAATATGACCAGGAAAGGATAATGATCATTGTTGAAAGAGTTGAGGGAAATCTGGGACACTATTACACTGTTGGTAGAGCTGTGAACTCATCCAGTGTTTTTGGAGAGAAATTCGGAACTATGCCCAAAGGGAAACAAAAATTTACATACCCTTTCATCCAGCAATGCCACTACTAGAACTACACCCTGAAGAGATGATGAAAAAGGGTAAAAACATCACTTGTACCAAAATATTCATAGCAGCCCTGTTTGTGGTGGCAAAGAAATGGAAATCAAGTAAATGTCCTTCAAGTGGAGAATGGCTTAGCAAACTGTGATATATGAATGTAGTGGAACACTATTGTTCTATTAGAAACCAGGAGGGATGGGAATTCAGGCAAGCCTGGAGTGATTTACATGAATTGATGCTGAGTGAGATGAGTAGAAACAGAAAAACACTTTACACCCTAACAGCAACATGGGGGTGATGATCAACCTTGATGGACTTTCTCATTCCATGAATACAACAGTCAGGGACAATTTTGAGATATCTTTGATGGAGAATACCATCTGTATCCTGGGAATGAACCATGGAGATCGAATAAAGTTCAAGGACTATTCCCTTTAGGAAAAAAACCCCATCTATCTTATTGTCTGATCTTGTTATCTCTAATACCTTTTGATTCTTCCTTAAGTATATGATTTGTCTCTCATCACGCTCAATTTGGATCAATGTACAAAGTAAAGACTGACAAATTGATTTCTGTGGGGGTAGGGGGAGGGAAGTAAGATTGGGGTAAAAATTATAAAACTCAAAATAAATAAAATCTTTAATAGAAAAAATAAAATAAAAACAATATCTCCTTTAAATGGGGGGGCAGTACAGAGATGGGGGATGGAGGAGATTGAATAGGGTAAATTAAATTGCATAAAGAGGAACAACAGACCTATTAAAATAGAGGGGAGGAAGGGAGGTGGTGAGAACCCTCTGAATCTTACTCTCATCAAATCTGGCTCAAAGTTAACATAAAAATGTTCAGTTAAGTTAAGAAACTTATCTTAACTTTCAAGTATTAGAGGGGGAAAGGGGGAGAGGGGAGCAAAAGATGAACTAACAGAAGGAATGAAAGGAAGAATGGGCAAAGAGAAAGGGGAAAGTAAAGGGAGGGGGGTTGATACACTGAAGATGGTGGTATTCAGAAGCAAAATACTAGGGAATATGGATAAAGTGAAAAAGGGCAAAATAAAAATAGAGGGAAGATAGCATGGAGGGCAATAAAGAGTTAGTAATTATAATTTGAAAGGTGAATGGGATGAACTGTCCCATAAAACATAAGTGAATAGCAGAGTGAATTAAAAAACAGAATTCTATATTATGCTGCTTACAAGAAACTCATTTGAAGCAGAGAGATCATATAGAGTAAATGTAAAAGATTGAAGAAAATAGATTTTGCTTCAATTGATATGAGAAAGGCAGGGTTAGTAATCCTTATCTTAGACAAAGTAGCAGCAAAAATAGATCTTGTTCAAAGAGATAATGAAGGAAACTATATCCTCCTAAAAGGTAACATAGACATGGAAGCAATTTCAATTATAAATATGTATGTACCAAGCATCTAAATTCTTAGAGGATAAACTTAATAAGTTACAGGAATAATTAGACAGCAAAACTTTACTGGTGGGAGAACTCAAACTCCCACTCACAGATTTAAATAAATCTAACCATAAAATAAATAAGAAGGAAGTTAAAAGTCAAATAAACTGTTAGAAAACCTAGACATGATAGACTTTTGGAGAAAATTGAATGGGGATGGAAAGGAATATACTTTTTTTTTTCTGTAGTACATGGCACATACACAAAAATTCATCATGTACTAGGGCATAAAAACCTTGCAATCAAATGTAGAGTGGCAGAAATAGTGAATACATCCTTTTTAGATCAGAATGCATTAAAAATCACATGCAATAATGGTTCCTGAAGAGATAGACCTAAAACTAATTGGAAACTAAATAACCTCACTTTAAAGAATGAGTACATTAAATGACAAATTATAGAAAGAATTAATGATATCATCCTAGATGATGACAATAATGAGACAATATACCAAATCTTATTGGATACAGCCAAAACAGTTGTCAGGGGATATATTACATCTTTAAATACTTACATGATTTAATTAAAGAAAGAAGAAATCAAGTAACTTAACATGCACCTCAAAAGTTAGAGAAGAACAAATTAGAAATCACCAACTAAATACCAAATTTGAAATTTTGAAAATTAAAAGTAAAATTGATAAAATCAAAACAAGAAAAATATTGAACTAACAGATGAAACCAAGAGTTGGTTATTTGAAAAAACAAAGAAAACTGATAAACCTCTGGTTAATTTAATTAAAAATGGAAAGAAGAAAACCAAATTGCTAGTACAATAAATGAAAAAGCTGAATTCACCACCAATGATCAGGAAATTAAAGTAATAATTTGGAATTATTTTGCCTAACTCTATACTAAATGAAATGGATGAATATTTGAAAAATATAAGTTGCCTAGTTTAAGTGAAGAGAAAATTAAATACTTAAATAACTCTTTCTCAGTAAAAAGTATTCAACAAGCTATTATTGAACTCCCTAAGAAAAAATCTCCAGGTACAGATGGATTCACAAGTGAGTTTAATCAAGTGAAATCACTTGTGAATTCATTCAAACATATAAGGAAAAATTGGTTCCAATTCAATATAAACTCTTTGGGAAAATGGATGAATAAGGAACTCTACCTAACTTTCCTATGACACCCATATGGTGCTGATACTTAAACCAGGAAGAGTCAAAATAGAGAAAGAAAATTAGAGACTTATCTGCTTAACTAATATAGATACCAAAATCTTAAATAAAATCTTAGCAAAGCCATTTACAGCAAATTATCACTAGGATAATGCACCATGACCAATTATGATTTATCCCAGGAATGCAGGTTTTCCACTACTAGGAAAGCCATAAATATAATTGACAATATCAATAATAAACCTTATAGACATCATATGATTATCTTAATAGATGCTAAAAATTCCTTTGAAAAAATACAGTACCCATTCATACTAAAAACCATAGAGACTGTAGGAATAAATGGATGACTCCTTAGAATGATTAGTAGTATCTATATAAAACCAACAACAAGCATTATATGCAATGGAGATAAACAAGAGGCATGCCCAATAAGATCAGGGGTGAAAGAAGATTTTCCATCATTACCGCTCCTATTCAATATTGTGTAAGAAATGTTAGTTTCAGCAATGAGAGAAAAAAAGAAAAAGAAGGAATTAGAATTGAGAAGGAAGAGACAAATCTCTTACTCTTTGCAGATAACATGATGGTATGCCTATAGAATCCTAAAAAATCATCTACAAAACTACTAGAAACAATTAGCACCTTTAGCAATGTATCAGGATATGAAATAAACTCTCATAAATAATCAGCTTTTCTCTATATCATTAGCAAGATTCAGAACCAAGAGCTAGAATGAGGAATCACATTTAAACAATCTTCAGGCAATATAAAACACTTGGGACTCTGCAGACTCAGAAACTCTATGAAAACAATTATAAAACACAGCTCACCCAAATAAAATCAAAGTGAAATAACTGGGAAAATATCAACTGCTCATGGACAGGGTGAGGTAATATAATAAGAATGAAAATTCTACCTAAATTAAACAGCTTATATAGAGCCTTAACAATTAAACTTCAAAAAATTACTTTAATAAGCTAGAAAAAATTATACCTAAATTCATATGGAGAAACAAAAAGTCAAGAATATCCAGGGATTTAATGAAAGAAGTGCAAAAGAAGGTGGCTTAGTCTTACAGATCTAAAATTATATTATAAAGCCTAAGTCATCAAAACTGTCTGGTATTCGCTAAGAAATAGAGTTGTGGATCAGTAGAATAGACTAGGTGAAAAAAAGATAGGGGGAAATGATTATAGTAATCTGCTGTTTGATAAACCCAAACTATCCAACTTCTGTTTAAGAAAATGTCCTAATGGCTTAATGGCTTAATAGTTTAACAAAAAAATTATCTCTTTGATAAAAATTCTTGGGAAAATTGGAAGTTTGTCTGGCAGAAACTTGGATTAGACCGGCATCTCACAGCTTATATAAAGATAAGTTCAAAATGGGTACAGAATTTAGACATAAAAGACATTATTATAGGCAAACTAAGAGATCAAGGAATAGTTCACCTGTCAGATCTATGGAAGGAGAAGCAGTTTATGACCAAGAGATGAAGAACAACATTAAAAACAAACTAGATAATTTTGATTACATTAAATTAAAAAGCTTTTGTTTAGACCAAACCATTGTAACCAAGATCAAAAGAAATGTAGTAAATTGTGAAATAATTTTTCATGTAGTATTTCTGACAAAGGACTCATTTCTGAAATATACAGAGAACTGAGTCAAATTTTCAGAAAAACAAGCCATTCCCCAATTGTCAAATGGTCAAAGGATATGCAAAGGCGATTTACAGATGAGGAAATCAAAGCGATCCATAGTCACATGAAAAATTGCTCTAAATCACTACTTATTAGAGAAATACCAATTAAAGCATCTCTGAGGTATCACCTCACAAGTGTCAAACTGGTCAATGTGATGAGAAAGGACAATGATCAATGTTGGAAGGGATGTGGGAGATCTGGGACACTAATGCAGTGGTGGTGGAGCTGTGAACTTTGTGAAGAGCAATTTGGAATTATTCCCAAGGGCAACAAAAATGTGTATAGCCTGTGATCCAGCAATACCACTACTGCATCCAATACCCTGAATAGATTATTAAAAAGCACAAAAACAAAATTATTCATAGCAGCCCTGTTTGTGGTGGCAAAGAATTGGAAATTAGGTGGGGAATGGCTTAACAAACTGTGGTATATGTATGTCTTGCAACACTATTGTTCTATTAGAACCCAGGAAGGATAGGAATTCATGGCACCCTGTAAGGATTTGCATAAACTGATGCTGAGCAAAATGAACAGAACCAGAAAAATACTGTACACCCTAACAGCAAATTGGGGGTTATGATCTAACTTGATGGACTTGCTCATTTCATCAATGCAACAATTAGGGACAATTTTGGGCTATCTGCAATGGAAAATACCATCTTTATCTAGAGAAAGAATTGTGGAGTTTGAACAAAGACTATTACCTTCAGGTTAGGAAAAAAACCCTTTATTTTATTATATAATTTTGCTATCTCTATTACTTTATTTTTCTTCCTTAAGGATATTATTTCTCTCTCATCACATTCAACTTAGATCAATGTATACCATGAATATAATGTAAAGACTAACAGACTGCCTTCTGTGGAGGGTGGGGAAAGGGAAGCAAGAATAGGGAAAAAATTTGTAAAACTCAAAATAATTAAAATCTTTCTTAAAAAATAAACTACATAATTTGATTACATTAATTTAAAAAAAGCTTTTGGTCAAACAAAACCACTGTAATTGAGATCAAAACATATGTATTAAATTGGGAAAGTTTTTACAACTAATATTTCTGACAAAGGTCTCATTCCTAAAGTGCATAGGGAACTGAGTCAAATTTATAAAAAAAAAAAAACAAGCTAGCCCCCCAATCCAACAATGTTCAAAGGATATAAGAGGTAATTTATAGAAGCGGATATGATTATGATTCATAGTCCCATGAAAAATTGCTCTAAATTATTACTGATTAGAAAAACAGAAATTAAATCATCTCTAAGGAGCCATGTCCCACCTCTTAGATTGGCCAATATGACTAGAAATCTGGGACAATAATATATTGTTGGTGGAGCTCTGAACTCATCAAACCTTTATGGAAAGCAATTTGGAATTATGCCCAAAGATCCACAAAAATGTGCATACCCTTTGATCCACCAATACCACTACTGGGTATATACCCTGAAGAGATCATGAAAAGGGGTAAAAACATCACTTGTACAAATTGGGGGTTACATCAGTTCTGATTGTGGAGGCAAAAAAATTGGAAAATTGAGTGAATGTCCATCACTTGGGGAATGGCTGATTTAAATGTGGTATATGTACATTATGGAACACTATTGTTCTATTAGAAACCAGGAGGGATGGGAATTCAGAGAAGCCTGGAATGATTTGCATGAACTGATGCTGAATGACATGAACTGAGCCAGAAGAACAATACCACCACAACAACATGGGGTTGATGATCAACCTTAATGGACTTGCTCATTTCATGGATGCAATCATTAGGGACAATTTTAGGGTATCTGCAATGGAAAATACCATCTGTTTCCAAAGAAGCAATTGTGGTGTTTAAACAAAGACCAAAGGTTATTACCTTTAATTTGAAAAAAAGTTGTCTTATGTATTATGTAATTTTGTTCTTATATTTTATTTTTTCCTTAATGATATGACTTTTCTCTCAACACATTCAATTTGGATCAATGTATAGCATGGAAAAAATGTAAATACTATCAGACTACCTATAGTGCATGGTGGGGGAAGGAAGTGAGATTGGGGAAAAATTGTAAAATTAAAAAAAAATTTAAAAATGAACAATGATGTTCTATCACATTAATATACTACAATTTGCTCATAAAAAGTGTAGTTTAGCTCATTATATTGCCAATAATCTCTATGTCATTCATAGCTGATTGTCTTTCAATATTACTGTTGCTTTGTTCAACGGTACATTCCACTTTGCATCAGCTGATGAAAGTCTTTCCAGTTTTTTCTGAGAACATTCTGTTCATCATTTCTTACAGCATGATTCTATTCTAGCAGTCATATACCAAAACTAAGTTAACCATTCCCCAATTCATACTTCAATTTCCAATTCTTTGTCACCAGAAACAAGTTGATAATTTCAAATTGCTCTACAGAATGGTTGAATCAGTTCAAAAGTCCATCAAGAATGCAATGCCTCATTTTCCCCCACATCTCCTGAAACAGTGATCATTTTTCCATTCTGTCTGTCCTATTAGCCAATCTCATAGATATGAGTTATTACATAAGAAATGTTTCAATTTTCATTTCTCCAATGAATAGCAAACTAAAACTTTTTTATGACTAGATAGGTTTGATTACTTCACCTGAAAACTATTCCTAACTTTTGATCATTTATCAATTAATGAATGATTTATTTTTAGAAAAATTGACTTAAATCTATATATTTGAGAAATGAGGCCTCCATTAGAGATATTAACTTAAATTTTTTCAGTTTCTATGGTTAACTCTACACTATCCCCCCCCATTTATCTTACTCCTTTTCTACTTCCACCCTGTCTCTCCTCAAAGTTGATTTGCTTCTGACTATCCCCTATCCTCAAAATGCCATCCTTTCTATCACCCCCTTTTCTCTTATCCCTTTCTTCTTCAATTTTTCTATAGGTAAGACATTTTTATTCCAAATTGAGTTTGTATTTTTTCCTTCTTTGAGTCAATTCTGAAGAAAAGTTAACTCAAACCTTTCTCTCCCTCAACCCACATTTCCCCCTCTAATCTAAAAACTTTTGGGGGGCTTCTTTCATGCAAGATAGTTTACCATATCCTATCTGTCCCTTACTCTTTCTCCCAGTACATCCTTATCTCCTCCCTTAATTTTATTTTTAAGATATCATCTTTTCATATTCCACTCAGAACTATGCCCTTTATATATAAACTCCTTCTAATTGACCTAATAATGAGAAAGTTTTTATGAGTTACTAGGACCATCTTCGCATGTAATTGTAAAAGCAGGTTAACCTTATTACGAACCTTGTGATTTCCCTTTTCTGTTTACCCTTTAATTTTGGAAGTTTTGTGTCTTTTATTTGAATGTCAGCTTTTCTGTGCAGTTCTGGTCTTCTCATTAAAAATGCGTGAAAGTACATTATGTCATGTAACATCATTTTCCCCTGAAGGATTATGCCTTGTTTTGGTGGGAAGGTGATTCTTGCTTGTAATCCTAACTTGTTTGCCATCTGGAATATCATTTTGGGATATCATTTCAAAACCTTTGATCCTTTCATTTAGAATTTGCTAAATTCTGTGATATCCTAACTCACTGCAAAGTACTTAAATTGTTTTTATTTTCCTGGATTCTTGTAATATATTCTTAACCTGTGGGCTCTGGAAAATTCCTGGGAGTTTTCATTTTGGGTTCTTTTTTAAGATGTGATCAACAGTTTCCTTTAATGACTATTTCACCATCCATTTCTTGAATAGCCAGAGATTTTTCCTTGATTGAAAAATGATGTTTAAGCTCTCTTTTGATCATGATTTACATGTAGTTAAATAATTCTTAAATTCTCTTTTGCATCTATTTTCAGGGCAGTTGTTTTTCCTAGTTATATATTTCACAGTCTTTTTATTCTTTGGGTTTTTTAATTGTTTCTTGATTTCTCATATAATTATTAGCTTCAGTATTTTCAATTTTGATTCTTAATGATTTATTTTCTTCAATGAGCATTTGTACCTCCTTTTCTATTTTTCCATTTCCACTTTTATAAGGAATGCTTTCTTCAGTTTTTTTTTTTTGCTTCTTTTTCCCATTTGTTCAAGTTTTCTATTCTAAGGCATTCTTCTCCTCATTGATTTTTTTGTACCTCTTACCATTTGACCTACTATGTTTTTGAAGGTGTTATTTTCTTCAAGTTTCTTTTGGGTGTGTATCCTTTGCAGCTGTTGATTCACTTTTTTAATTATTTTTTTTGTTTCACTCTTTCTCTTCCTAATTTTCCTCCATCTCCCTTGTTTGATTTCAAAAATACTTTTTGAGCTCCTCCTCTATTCTGTTTTGATCTTCCTTGTCACCATAGTACCTTTCTTTGGTCAGAAATTTTTTTTCTGCTGTTTGCTCATTTTCTCAGCATTCTCATTTCTCCACATGTAAATAATGACTTTGTTAAAGTAAGGTTTTGTTTTCAGGGTGGTGTCACAAGTTTCAGGGTTATTGTGCAGTTGTATTTAGAGATATTTCTAGGGACTTGTAAGTTTTTAGTTCTTCAAAATTCTTATGACTTTCTGGTCTGTTCTCTGGTCTATGAGTGACCACAAGCATTCCATACTACCCTGGAATTGTGAAAAGCATCCCTTCTGCCCTGAAACCACAGACTGCTCCTCCTTGTTGTGGGACTGTCATTTAAGCCTGCAGGGGTGGCTAGGTGGCATCGTGGTTACACTTAATAATTACCTAGCTGTGTGGCCTTGGGCAAACCACTAAACCCCGTTTGCCTTGCAAAAACCTAAAAAAAAAAGACTGTAACCCATATCTGATTCAGGGAAAAGTAATGGAGTCCTCAGTGCTAACAAAGCAACTCTTGTAATCTCCTGACCCTCTTCGGTTGCTGCTGCTCCCGACTCAGAGTCTTCCAATATCTGCTCCTGATTTTCAGGGTGCAAGAAGCTGCTGATAAAATCTATGTCAGTGTCCTCCTATCTCACTCTGAGGCAACAGTACTTTCCTGCTGACTTTTCATCTTTTCTTTGGTCTGGAGGTCTGGAAACTGTCATTATTGTGACTGATTTAGTCATCTTGCTCTTGGTTTCCTGGTACCTGTTGTGGTCTGTACTGTTGTGGACTGTGCTAGACTGAACACCTCTTCCTAAAACAGCAGACCTTTGCTACTGATGATCAAAGTTTTCTTGGATTGGAAAATCAATTCACTACATCTTTTTGTGGGTTCTGATGATAAAGAATTTGTTTACAGTCATTATTTAACAGCATTTGGAACAACTTGGAGTAGAGTTGAAGTGAATCCCTGCTTTTATTTTCCTTCTAAAGAATTGGTTTAGAACCCCATTCTTTTTGCTTCAGAAAAATCTGCTAATCAATGAATTCATTAATATTTAATAAAACATTCTCTAAAAGCTCAAGTATTCTTAACCGTGAGACTGAGGGATTCATGTTCACATTTCAACAAAAATATGAATCTTCACTTATATCTGACTAAAATTTAACATTGCCTTCAATTATTTAAAAAAAAAATTCTGAGAATGCTTTCACAGAATTTATCAGACTGTCAAAAGAGTTTGGGACACAAACAAAATTAAAACAAAACAAAACAAAATCTTATCTTACAGTGTAACTGACAATTTTCAGGTTTCCAGGAATGTGATCTGACCTAAAGATATCAAAACCCTTGATTATAATCCATGAAGTAACAAATGTGGCATAGAGTGTGATGCTATTCCCAAATGTCTTTCATTACTCTGCTCCATAATAGAAATTCACATAATTGTATATGCTTCTTTTTGATGTTTTCATTTTATGCAGTCATATCCATTTTTCAAACAATGCCTTAGGAATAGTCACAGGCAGACACACACTAGAAGCAGAATGCAATTGTTGTGACCTTGAAGAGAAGACTTAATCTCTAGAAGTCCACTTAGTGGGAAAGGATTAAATGAAGTATTTAACATTTACAGGTCTTTTGTGTCGCTCAACTACAAGAGAATGAGAAAACTGGCACATTATTTTCTTAATGTATGCTAAATTCCATGAAATAAGACTACTTCTGATATGTTTTAAAATTCAGGTAAGGCAAATCCACTGTACTTTCATAAAAGTGAGGTTTCTTGACCCAGTAAATTTCTACAAATGTACTAGAGCCACAAACTAAATATTTGGGAAATAAAAGCAGTTCACCCAGGGTTGCAATTACTATCATAGAAGTCAGGGTGTATAGCTAAAAAAATAAGGAACAGACACAATCATTCTAGTTGCAATACTTCTAGAATCTTGGGTCAAGAAGGAAAATAGAGTGGAAACAAATAGTTATTATGAATATAAAATTATAAATATAATATATTATCATATAATATAAATATAAATAAATATAAATATAAAATTCCATGGAGTAGAAGTTGAGACAAGGTGAAACAGTGAATTCCTAGACATCATTTCATCTGATCCTTCATTTTTCTACCTCTCACTACCTCCATTTCTTAGATTTAGTCATCTATTTTCACCATATTCCTTTTAAATGGCCTTTTGTATACCTTGTCTTCTAATTTGTTAAGGAATGTGAAAATAAGTCATTCTCCAATTGATAAATGGTCAAAGGATATAAACAGACAGTTTTCAAATGAAAAAAATTAAAGATTTTTTATATTATATATATATATTTATATATGTATATGATCATATGAAAAAATACTCCAAATCATTATTGATTAGAGACATAGAAATCAAAACCATAGGGTGGCTAGGTGGTGCAGTGGATAAAGCACTGGCCCTGGAGTCAGGAGTACCTGGGTTCAAATCTGGTCTCAGACACTTAATAATTACCTAGCTGTGTGGCCTTGGGCAAGCCACTTAAGCCCGGTTACCTTGTAAAAACCTAAAAAACAAACAAACAAACAAAAAAGAAATTAAAACCATAATGAGCTATCATCTCATACCTATCAGATTGATCAAGATGGAAAAAGGGAAAATGATCAATGTTGGAGAGGTTGTGGGAGGACTGGGACACTGATGGGGGAGTTGTGAACAGATTCAACCCTTCTAGAGAACACTTTGGAACTATGCCCAAAGAGCAATAAAATTGTTGATAATCTGTAAAAAGGTTTATCAAAATACGTATGGATAATGTTAACTTGTTGACATCAGAAGGGAAGGAGGTGGAAAGGGAGGGTGGAAGGAAATTTTGAAACTTATATGTACATATGGATGACAATATATAAATACACACACACACACACATATATATATATATATATATATACACAAAGGGATTAAAATAAATAAATCTTTAAAAGTGTTTAAAAAGTAAAATAATTCTAATTTCTCTGATGACAAAAATGGTTTGCTAACTCACTTAGAAAGAATTTTGCATAAAAATGAATTTAATCTGAATCAAGACGTCAGTTCATCTTTACTTAACTATTTGATTCCAAGTCTTCCTTCACAGAATTTAATATTTGTTCTCTCCTGTTTAGTGTGACAGCAAATTTATTGTTTTTTTTTCATCTGTCCCAAGATATTTTCAATATATATATATAAATATCACTCCTTTCCTTGCCCCAATGAGCACCTCAACAGGTTTACTTCCCTTATCATTTCCATGAAATAAGGCTTCTTCTGTAGTGCTTTAAATTCATTTAAGGAAAATCCACTGTAGTTTCATAAAAGGGTGGTTTTTGACCAGTAGATCACTGAAAAAGTATTGGAACAACAAAGTAACCAAAAGTAAAAACAATTCACTTACCTTTATTTTTTATCATACACATACTTCGGGTATCTGATAAAATTATATCCAGCAAAAGAGAAAAGGAAAAGTTTTATAATTATTATTTTGCTTTTGCTTTATCCATCAAGAGATAAAAAAATGTTCTTTAGAACAATGTCTAATAGAGCAGTTATTTCCAAATAAGTAGGAAGATGTTAAGATATTTGTATTTGCTCTTGTTTCATTCAAATGACTTGGACCAGCTGCAAGTACTAAAAGAACTGATAAATGTGAATACGTCATTGTAAACATTATCTGAAACCTCATGGAAAGAAGGAGAGCTATTGTAGAATTTTGCCACTATTTTAAAAAGGAAAGGAGCAGAATCTATAAACTCTAGACCTATGAACTTGACTTAAGGAAGATTTTTAAAAAGGTAACAATTTTACTTAGGACAAGTCGTGTCAAAATAAGTTCATTTCCCTTTTTTGCAGCGTCAGATAACTGTTCTATAAACTCCCTGCCTATTAGTCTGTTTAGTAATACTGTCAAAAAAAAAGAAAGAAACAAATAAGATTAATCAGATTTAATAAATTCTCAACTGCACTACAGTGATTCTTTTAAAATCATTTTCTTTAAAGAAGAAAACTGAGGAACATTTTTAAAGATATCGCTAATAAAGGCATCATTTCTCAAATATATAGAAAGTAATATCAAATTTTTAAGAATTAAGTCATTTCCTAATTGATAAATGGTCAAAGGAAATGAACAGGCAGTTTTAAGATGAAGAAATTAAAGCTAATTATCATCATATAAAATTGCTCAAGATCATTATTGAGATTAGAGAAATGCAAGTAAAAGCAATTCTGAGATACCATCTCACATCTGTTTGATAAATGTTGAACAAGATGTGACAAAACTGAGAAATTAATGAATTGTCATGGAATTGTGAACTCATTCAGCAATTCTAGAAAGTAATTTGTAACTATACTCAAAGAACAATCAAGTTATGCTTATGTATTGATCCAGTCATGTCACTACTAGTCTGTGTCCCAAAGGTATGTTTTTTTAAAAAACAAAAGGCTCTATTTGTCCAAAAATTATTTATAGTAGCTCTTTTTATGGTGGCAAAAATTGGAAATTGTGGGGATGTCCATCACTTGGTGAATTAATTAAATAATTTGTATAGGATTGGGATGGAATACTATTGTGCTTATTATAAATGATGAATAGGTTGAGTCAGAAAAATGTGGAAAGACATATACATAATGCAGTGGCAAATATGCAGTACCTGAAGAGAATATCATCATCGTATAATCATGAATTGTTTATGACAACTCTTCTCAGCGATACAAAGATCTTAGACAATCTCAAAGGACTCATGATAGAACATGATATTACATACCAAGAAATAACTAATGCATTTTGAATACAGATTGAAGTGAATTGGTTTTCCTTTTCTTTGCTTTTATATATTTTCTCTTTTTGTTTGTTTCTTCTTTCATAAGATGACTAAAATGGATATATACATACATATATATATATATATATATATATATATATATATAAATATCTACATATATGTAGTTTTCATATACAACCTATGACAATTTGCTTTTACTTTTAGGGACAGTGTAGTGAAGGTGGAAAGAAAATTTAGTATTCAAAATTTTTCAAAAATTGAATGTTGAGGTGGCTAGGTGGTGCAGTGAATAAAGCACCGGCCCTGGAGTCAGGAGTACCTGGGTTCAAATCCGGTCTCAGACACTTAAGAATGACCTCGTTGTGTGGCCTTGGGCAAGCCACTTAACCCTGTTTGCCTTGCAAAAATACCTAAAAAAATTGAATGTTAAAATTTTCTTATATTGGAAAAAACTATTAAAATAATACCACACATTAGAAGAATTTTCTTTTTTTCCCAAAACTACATTGACATTTATTATCACCTGAATTTCTTCCAATATGCATTCTGTAACATCTTAAAGGGAGGAAATAAGAACAAATATTAGATATGGTAGAATGAATAAGATTTTAAAAGCAAATGGAATGAAAAAGAGAAAAAATCAGTAAAATCTACAGACACCTAAAATATGAAAATATGTACAATGATTCATACCTTTGGATCTCATTTCTCTGCAAGGCAGTGTGATAGAGGTGCATTCTAATTCATTTTTTGAGGCCATTTTTGAGGCTCTTTTAAATTTTGGAATATTCAGATTTTATACTTTTGAAATTGATCTTTCCATTTATTGTGTTTATGTCATTTTACATACTGTTTTTTAGGCTGTGCTTGCTTAATTCTCCAGCAGAATGAATAATTTTTTCCACATTTCTCTGTATTCATGATATTTGTCATTTCTTAAGAGCAAAATAAAATTCAGTTACATCCATGGATGACAATTTATTGAGACATTCTAAATTTTATGAACATTCAGTTGTTTTTTTTTACTACCACAAAAATGCTGAAACTAATATTTTGGTATATATACTGTGGATGTATTCTTATCATTTTTGTAGTTTGTCCTTTATTTTCAGATTACCTTATTGATTAATATCTTGACATATATGGGAATTGAATTTAAGTGAGAAAGAATTGTACATAGTTTTCAACTTGACTTTCTCCTCGAGAGTCATCAAAGTCCAGTTATAATGCAAAAGTCAAAATGACTGGAGATTATCCAGTATGCAATGGATGACCTTGGCACAATTTTACATTCCACAGAGCCTGCTTCAGGCATCTTCATGTTATTGGAAAAAATTGCTATCATCTGTTTATTCTGTTGGGGGAAGTATTCATATTCTAGGAATAGTTATTCTCTTAATTCACTGATAGATTTTAAGTTTTATTGGTCACCCTTAAACTGCTTTAGCTCATTTACTGAGACAGTTTTATCAGTGTACACTGCTCATATTATAGCTTAAGTCACAGGTAAATTTTATTATTATTAATAAGTTCTTATTATTTCTTCTTCTTAATTCTTCTCATTAATCACTCCCTCAGGGTATAAGCCTTGTAGTTGATTTTATAGTTACAGGTCATAGATATTTTAATCAAATAATTGTATTAGTATATATAACTTTACAAAATGGTTGTATTAATCTATGACTTTTAACAATGTGCTATTGCCTATCTTCCCATATTTCCTCCAAAATTGGTATTTCAGTTTTTTACCATCTTGTGTTTGAGGTCAAATATAACAGTTGATTTGATTTCCATTTCCTCTATCAGTAATGATTTGGAGCACTCTTTTCATTATTTTGTGTAATGGGTAACATACAAATATGTATATATATATATATATATATATATATATATATATAGATATAGATAGATAGATAGATATAGATATAGATATATACATGATATACAAATGTATTTGTATTACCAAATATATATTTATGTATATACATATATGTATATACATGCATATATGTATATACATATATAATTGAAAATATAGTATATCTATATCTACACATTTATGCACATATAAGATAAATGTATGTATGTTTGCCATCTATCATCTATGTAAGAGAGTTGATGGTGCAGTTAACAGAATTTTGGGCATAAACTCATTAAGATCCGAATTCAAAACTAGTTTCATTTACTAAGTAGCAAGTCACTTTGTTGTCTGCCTCAGTTTTTTCAGTTTTAAAATAAGGATAAAAAAAGTCATCAGGCATTGTGCTAAATGCACATAGTAGACACATTTTAAATATGTTTTAGTAATAGTATTACTATTGCCTCCAGTGGATGTTGTGAGAATGAAATGATTTAATATTTATAAAGTGTTGAGTACAGTGCCTGAAGGTGGTAGACAATATATGCTTTCCACTGTCCTTACCTATTTTGATTTGTTTGTTTTTTCTTATCAAGCTTGAATACAAAGCTGTTCTCTAAGAACTTTGATAAAATTCTTTTTATTTGACATTTTTTGTTCTTATCTTAGATTCATTAATTTTAAGTAGAAGAATTTTAATTTTTTTGTAATTGCTTTTATTCCCTACTTGGTTAAGAACAACTCTCCTACCTATAACCATAGAAGGTCTGTGTTCTCTTTTTCTTCCATTTTAATGGTATGATAATAATAATAATGGATCATATTCATGTTGAATGCATTGTGAAATGTGGAGCAATATGTTGGTATAAACCCTATTCTATGATTACTTTCAAGTTTTCCCAGCATTTTTTAATTTATATAGTTATTTCCTGATTAAATTTTGTTTTCTTATTTGTTGATCATTGCATTATTGAGTTTCTTGGAATCTGGTTCTCCTTTGATTTGTGTGTTCCATTGACCTCTATTTCTTAACTAATGATCTTTAAGACTGATTTTTTTTATAATACTGTTTATATTTGGAAATTTTATTCTTCCTTTTACCTTGTTTCTTATTTACCTTTGTATTATTGTTTCTCCAAATGAACTTTATTTTAATTTTGTAAAGTTCTGCAAAGTATTCCTTTGATATCTTCATTGGTTTAGAAATAAATGTAAAATAAATTTTGTTATGGTTTTCTTTTTTTGAATCATTAAACATGACTCAACTGTGAACACTTATATTCTTCAAGTCATTAAAGTTCTTCTTTAATTTATACTTTTTCTTACTGTTCCCATTTTCTGTTTATCCCCTACAGCTATCATCCTGGAAAACTATTGTGTGTCAACTATTCCCACAAGCTATCAATCAAAGGCCACCCACAGGGCAAGCAAGCCAGTTTAGCTAAAGCAAAGTCTGGGAGAGAGACATAGTACCATGGTCTATGCATAATAGATAAACCACACCACCACAATCTTAAATACCATATGCCCTCCAATCTTGTTGGAAATAGTCTAAAAACCTTGAACCCAAGTGCCTTGGGAATACTAATATTTCCCGTAGATTGCCCCAAGCTACTAGCCTGGTTAAGAACCCATATAGCCATATACCTTGACAAATACTCCTTTAGGGATTTCAAAAACAGATACTAAAGACTCAGAAAAGAATATTCTTGACTCTTCAGGATTCAGGATCAAAACAGTAAATATAAGAAACTCAAATGATTTTATTATGGGAAATTACAAAAAGTAGGCATTATTTTGATTTGCTATTGTCTCTTAAAGATTGTGATATATTTCCAACTAACAAGTAGTTTAAACTTTTGATACGCATTTTCTTCAGCATTAAAATTTGTGCTCCTTGAAAGGAAAAATTATCTTTTTTTTTTACTTCACTTCAGAATTTATCACAATAATTTTCATACAGAAAGTGTTAAATAAAGGATTTTTCCATACATTTATTCATTCTTTTCTTTAAAGAGAATTTTGTAATTGAAATTAAATACTTTGTGAGCTATAGTAGATTTGTATTTTATAACATTTATAATAAAACTTCCCTTTCTATTAATACTTCTCTATACTTTTCCTGGTTTAAGTATTAGATCTACATTTGACTTTTAAGAATCTTAGATTATTTTCAGCATTTTATTTTTTTATTGTATTCCTCTCTTTTTTTGATCTTAGATTTTTCTGAATTAAACTGTGTATAATCACTTCAAATAATTTTATTAATTTATTCCATATTTTTGATATTATATTATTCATTTGCTTTTGGGGGAATTTGGTTTTCCATCAAATTGGCAAGTTTTAACTAGTTTTTTTTCAAATAATTCACTTTTATTTTTTAAATAAATAACTTTTGATTAATTTTTAAAAAATTCTTTTTCAGAGTTTTCCCCATATTGCCATTCTTGCTCCACCTAAAGAACTACTAAATATAATAAATATTATTTTCAAGGCAAAAAAGAAAAGGAAAAATAGCACAGTTAATCAACATATAGGAAAAATTGTATAAATGTATAATATGCAGCAACTTTTAATATGCAACAGCTTTGGATCTTCCAACCCTATGACTGGGGATATTCTTTTTTATTTTCTCATTCTAGTCATGCCTGATCTTCATACTTTTCTCTATGTTCATTTTTGATTTTGTGTGTGTGTGAGATTTTTTTATTTTTGTTTCTGTAGTTATGTATGTAATTTTCTTGACTGTTCTTAATTCATTCTGAGTCAATTCATGTTCCCTGTGTGAGTCTTAGTATTCATCCTATTTGTTATTTCTTATAACAGTATTATTTTATCATATTCATTTACAATTTATTTAGATATTACAATTATTTAGACATTTCTAATTTCACAGACATCTGCTATGCTTCCATTTCCTTACTAAAACAAAAAGTGTGGCTACAAATATTTCAGTGTATATGATTTTTTTCCCTTGAGTTTATGGTTTCCTCAGGTTTACCTATTTTGTTAGCATTTTGAATTTCATTGTCACTGGATTAATTGAATATCATTAAATTTCATGTATGATTTTTATAGTCTTTTTGTTTTCTAGGTTATTTGATTATCTTTTCCTTTTAGATAGTCTCTTTTTCATCTTGCTTTTAGAATTTGTTTATTAATTGATTTCATTCACAAAGGATATTTATCTCATGATTATTCATCTTTTCTATGTTGCTAATATATTGTATATGTATAAAATAATTTTTCTCTCATATATATTATAGCATATTTTTGCTATAATATATAAATAAAATATATGTATATTATAATGAATTATATAAATTTTCTTTCTCTTTTCCCACAAAATTTCTTTTGTTTATTCTACATGCAGGAAAAATTTTGTAATTTTACAAAAAATCCAAATTTTTTCCATCTCTTTTCATTAATAATTTTTCTTTTTCTGCCCACTCTATTTTATGGCCTTTATTGTCTCTATACCATTTAATTCTTCCTTAGTATGGAATTCACATGAAATTCAACATTTTATATATATATATATACACACACATATGTGTGTGTGTGTGTGTGTGTGTGTTTCTGAGGATTACGATCCCCAAATCTTAATATTTGAAAATAATCTTTCTATACTCATTGATTTATTGTTTCTATGATTTTTTTTACCCACTCAATTTAGAATTTCATTAAGGATTGAATTCCATTTGTATTTGTATATTATGGTTATTAATTCTAAAAGATTATCATATTTATTATATTGTGGTCTGTAAAAGATATATTAACTGTTTCTACTCTTTTTGAAATTTTTGCCATATCTCTGAAGCCTAATAGATTCAATTTTGGTAAAAGTCCATGTGGTGCTGAGAATTATTGCCTTTCTTTAGCAATCTAGTGAGTAGATTATATAAATTTTTTTTCTTTTTAGATCTAGTTTCTTCATTAGTTTATTCAATTTTCCATTTCCCTGCCTCCCCTTTAGTTTTGGGGGGGTTGTTTAAATATGAGAAAGCAGTAAAGTCTTTTGCTCTTATTATATTACTGCTTACATGTTTAATTCAGTTAACTTTCCATTTATGATTTTGACTAAGAAAATTGTAACATACATTAATATTGATATTGTTGTGATTTATATATTGCCTTGCTTGTGATTCTTTTCAATTTAATATAATTTGCCCATGTATTTCTTTTTATACTGCAAATGCTTGTTTTTGCTTTATTTGACAAATGAATAAATCTCTAGGTTAAAAAAAATCACCTTCTACAAAGTTTATTTTCACTTGACCCCTCACTTTTAGTTCAAGAGGTTTTTTCCATGTGATTCCTCCCAGTAACAGAATACTGAGTTATATTGTTATTCAGTTTCTTATTCTCTTTTATTTTATTGTATTATTTAATATATTCACATTAAAGCTACAAGACTAAGAATTAATTTTTTTCTATATTTCTCTCTAGTAGTATTGTTTTTTAAATTAAAGTAAAAGTTAATAATTTAATTCAATTAAAAGTGTTACTCTTTTGAAATTCATTAAGAACTTTGTCTCTTTAGTTATATTTGCTTAATCAGCATTAAGGCAACCTTTCTTTCTTTTTTCTCACAACCACAATTCTCACTTCCCAAAATTTGGAACATCTTTCTATAAATTTGGTATTTACCTGATTTACAATAGAGAGGTAGGCTGAACACTTCCATAGTGTTCTTAACAGACTATCATCAATCAATGAAGAAGCTATTGACCATCTATCTCAAGTTGAAGTCAATCAGTCCCTAGCTGAAATTCCAATTGAAGAAGAGGTTTTGAATGTCATTAGGCTTCTTTCAAGTGACAAAGCACCTGGTGCTGATTCTATTCCTGTTGAGATCTACAAGGTAGAAAGTCCATTGCTCTTCCAAAAACTGACTAAAATTTTCTGGGTTATATGGCATGAAGAGGTTGTTCCTCCCAAAATTCAAGGACACCTCGCTCATTCATCTCTATTAAGGTAAAGGGAATAAATTGTCCTGTGAAAATCACAGAGGCAATTATTTTAGTCATTGCTGGTAAGATTCTTGTCAGTGTCCTTCTCAATAGACTGACCTTTCAACTGGAAGATAGCCACCTCCCTGAGAGTGAGTGTGGCTTTAGAAACAGTTGAGGAATAGTTGATAAGAGGAATAGATGATTCCTGACAACTCCAGGAAAAATGCCAGGAACAGAACAGAGGTCTTCACACAACAAATATCTGACCAAGGTCTTTGATATTGTCAGTCATGAAGGCTTGTGGAATATTATACCAATATGTGATTGACTGGAGTGTTCATCAGTATTGTATGTCAATTTCATGACAATGTGCTTGCCCAGGCTCTGGATAGTGGATGATACTATTGAGATTTCCCAGTCATCAATAAAATAAAGCACGGAAGTGTCATTGGTCCCGTACTTCTTATCATGTCTTCAGCCATGTTATCAAACATTTCATTGAGGATGAACATGGCCTCAAGTTCAGCTACTACACTGAGAGCAAATTCGTCAACTTAAAAAGACTAAGCCAAGATCAAAGTGGAGGGATTGTTGGTGCATGATCTTCGGTTTGCAGATGATTTTGCCCTCAATTGAGATGCAACAGAGTGTGGACCAATTCTCTGCTGTCTGTGCTGATTTTGGTCTAACAATTAATATTAAGAAAATGCAGGTGCTGCATCAGCCAGCACCACACCATCCATATGTGGAACCATTGATTATAGCAAATGGAGAAATTTTGAATACTGTTGTCAAGTACATTTACCTTGGCAGTGTCCTTTCCAAAGAGGTACACATTGATAACAAGATTGAAAAATGAAATATTTGGGAAGGCTCATACAGAAAGTGTGGGAAAGAAGAGGTATTAGACTGACTATCAAACTGAAGGTCTACAGAGGTATTGTGCTGACCTCATTACTATAAGCCTGTGAAACCTGGGCAGTTTAACAGCTCCATGTCAGGAAACTGAATTGTTTCCATTTAAAATGTCTTAGGAAGATTCTGGAAATCACTGACAGGCGAAGATAACAGTCACTGAGGTCCATTCTTGGGAATTCCAACATTATTACAGAGAGTGCAACTTCAATGGGCTGGGCACATTAGAAAGCTAGATGTACACTTGTTAAAATATATATATATATATATATATATATATATATATATATATATATATATATATATATATATATATATTGTGGAGAACACACACAAGCAAGTCAGAAGAAGTGATACTGAGACACCCCAAAGGTCTCATCAAAGAACTTTAGAATTGATTGTACAGCATTAGACTGTCCAGCACAGGACTTCCCAGCATGGTGTGTCCTCATCAGTGAGGGTGCTGCACTCTATGAGAAAGGCCTTATAGAACAATAATGTTCCATAATGTTCATGTATCATAACTTATTTGGCCATTCCCCAATTGATGGGCATCCCCTCAATTTTCAATTATTTGCCACTACAAAAAGGGCTGCTATGAATATTTTGGAACATGAGGGCTTTTCCCACTTTTTACACTTACTTATGGATATAGTCCTAGAATTTTAATTGCTGGGTCAAAGGATATGAAGAATTTAATTGTTCATTGGTTATATTTCAATAGTACTCTACAGAAAGGTAGGACCATACACAACTTCCTTAGCAATGTCCCAAATCTCCCACAAACTCTCCAAGATTGATCATCTTCCCTTTTTCTCATCTGGGTTATTCTAATTGGTGTAAAATGATACCTCATTATTGTGTTAATTTGTATTTCTCTAATCTCTAATCAAAAGTTATTTGGAGCATTTTTTTCATATATACATATATATAAAACTATATATAACTATATAACTACATATATATACATATATATATATATATATATATATATACATATCTTTAGTTTCTTCATTTGAAAACTGTCTGTTCATATCATTTGGCCATTTATCAATTGGGGAAAGACTTATGACCTTATAAATTTGATGCATTTTCTTTTATCTTTTAGAAATGAGACCTGTATCAGAATTCCTGGTTGTGAATTGTTTCACAGCTTTCTGCTTTTTTCCCTAATTTTGGCAGCATTGATTTAATTGGTGCAAACACTTTTTAATATAATCAAAATCATCCAGTTTGCAGTTTGTATTGTTCTCTAATTCTTATTGATCATAAATTTAACCATTTTCCATAGATCAGACAGATAGAGTATTTTTGGTCTATTAATTTATCTATGGCATAGCACTTCATGTCCAAATCCTGTACCCAATTTGACCTTATTTTAGTGTAGAGTATGAGATGTGAATCTATGCCTAGTTTTTGCCATACTATTTTTCCAGTTTTCCCAATAATTTTTTTCAAATAATGAGTTCTTATCTCAGAGACTGATGCCTTTGGATTTGTCAAATAGTAGACTGCTGTAGTCATTCACTGCAGTTAAACCCACTGCACTAATACACTGAACCATTACTCTATTTCTTAAGCAGGACCAGGCAGTTTTGATGACTGCTGCTTTATGGTATGACTATAGATCTGGTAGACCTATGCTACCTTCCTTTACATTTCTCTGCATCAGTTCCCTTGCTATTGCCCATTTGTTGCTCTAGATGAATTTTGTTACATTTTTTCTAACTCTGTAAAGTATTTATTTGATAGTTTGATTGATATGGCACTGGATAAGTAAATTAATTTGTGTATAATTGTGATTTTTATTATATTAACTTGACCTAACTATGAGTATTTGACATTTTCCCAATTATTTAAATCTGACTTTGAGTGAGAAGTGTTTTATAATTGTGTTCATAAAGCCTTTGAGTTTCTCTTAGGAGGTAGATTCCCAAGTATTTAATGTTATCTACAATTAATTTAAATGTAATTACTCTTTCTCTGCATTTAGTGTAATTTTTATAAATAACATATTGTAGGATTCTGTTTTCTAATCTACTCTGCTCTCAATTTTAATTTTATGGGAGAGTTCATTACATTTACATGTACAGTTATGATAACTATATCTGTATTTTTCTCTATCCTCTGTTCTCTTTATTTATACATTTCTTTCTCCTTTTCCCTTGTCCCTCCTTATCCATGTTTTGCTTCTGATTGCTTTTTCCCTCAATCTGCCCTTTTTCCTTTCTCCTTTCCTGTTCTAATTACCTGTATGTAAGTTTAAATCTTTAAACCAAATTTGACATGTATGTTATTTTCTCTTTGAGACAAATCTGATCAGAGTAAGTTTGATGGAGTGTTCACACTCTCCTTTGTTTCTCCCTATTTTAGTAGTTTCTCTGTGCCTCTGCATATGCTATTATTCATTCTCTAATACCTTCACCTGCTTTTCCTAATAAATGCCTTTTTCATGTCTTAACTGTTTTACACCTGTCCTGTACCCAAACACTCTGTCAATGTATACTCCTTTCAAGTATCCTGATAGAAGTATAATTCCCAAGCCATAAAACATCATGACATCATTATAAATTTACATTTATAATGACTGTCCAAGTAGATCCCCTCTCAATATCCCTATAGAAATACAACCCTCATCAGTTAAAGTTCCATTACCTTATAATTATTTTATATTCACATCCACTGTCCCAAGAGAAATATAGTTCTCATAAGCTACAAACATTATCTTCCTATGTGGGCATGTAGAGTTTAGTTTTATTAACTTTTTCTTTCCATTACCTTTTTATGCATTTGTTGAGTCTTGTATTTGAAGATCAAATTTTCTGTTCAATTCTGGGTGTTTTGTAATCAGGCAAGTTTGAAATCCCTGCATTTCCCCTGAAAATTATGGTGTTTTGCACAGTAGTTGACTCTTCATTGCAATCCAAATTCCTTTGCCTTCCTGAATATGAAATGCCAGATCCTCTAATGATTTAATACTGAAGCCAATAAATCCTTCATAAACCTGTCTGTAACTACCTGGTATATAAATTTCTTATTTTGGCCTGATTGTAGTAATTTCTCCTTTGGTTGAGAATTTTGGAATTTGACTACAATATTTCTTGGAGTTTTTTGTTTTTATTTTATTTTGGGATCTCTTTCTGGGGATGACCAAATGATTCTTCCAAGGATTATTTTTTCTTCTTTTTTTCTAGAATTTTAGAGTAATTTTACTTGATGATTTCTTGCATGATATTGTCCAGGTTCTTGTTGTGAAGGTGACTTTTGTTAGACCAATTCAAAAATTGTCTCTCCTGGATCTAATTTCAAAGATGTTCATATTTTCTAAGCGATAGCTTACATTTTCTTCTATTTTTTCAGCCTTTTTTTTGTTTGATGGAATTTTGATGTCTGATAAAGTCATTAGTTTTCATTTGTCTCTTTATAAATTTTAGCCTTTTATTTTCTTCAGTTAGCTTTTTTTGTTTCCTTTATCAGTTGATTACTTTTACTTTTAGATGAGTTGTTTTTCTTTACCAGTTGGTCTTTTTTTTTTTAACTTTTAAGGGCATTGATTTCTGTTTCCATTTTACCAATTTTGCCTTTAATAGTGTTGTTTTCTTCAGACAATTTTTTTCATTATTCCACTATATGACTCTCATTTCATTTCTCCATTTTTCCTTCTCCTCTTCTCTCTGGTTTTGAAAATCCTTTTTGAGCACTTCCAAAAGATCAATTTAAATATAAAGCAATTCACAGATCCTTTTGAAGCTTCACATGCAGGCATTTTGTCATGGCTTCCCTCTTCAGTGATGATATTTTTATCATCACTATCAGAATATTTACATTTTTTGGTTTGCACTTATGTTTGTTTTTGCTAAGATTGATAGCTGATTTTTGCTCCTGTGGCACAGAGGGTATAGTTCCATTTTTTTGTGCCAGAAGTGATGGTCTGGCTGCTGATTGTCAGATCTGGCATCTCAGGTACTCATCATTTGTTTCCTGTGTTAGGGTAACCAGTCCTGGCTTTTGTACAAGAGATCCTCAACTGGAGCCTTGCCTTAGAAGCTGGGGTTGGAATGCTAATTGCTGGCCTGATGTACCACTGATCTGGAGAGCTTTGTTGTGGCTAAGAGTCTCCCTCTGTCTTCCCAGCTCTCCTCCCTATCTTAACTAAACATCTCTTTTACCCTCATCAGAGTCCTTTTCTGAAATTGGGCCATGATATCTTGAGTTGATCACTTATTTTATGGAGAATTCTGTCACTTTAGGGTCTTTTTAGTGACTTCATTTCAAGATGTTTTGGAAAAAGCTCCAGGAGTTTCCTAGCTTCACACCACCTTTTTGGCTCTGCCCAGGAAGTTTCTTAGCCATTATTTCTTATAGTATTATAGTATTCCATCACAACTTATTTAGGCACTTCTTCAATAGTTGGTCATTTCCTCAATTTAAAAGAAGAGCTGCTATAATATTTTTTGTACATATATGTCTATTAGGTCTTTTGGGGACAAAGGTCCAGTAGTGATATGGTTGTGTCAAAAGTTATGGACAGTTTTATTATCCTTTGAGTGTAATTCCAAATTATCCTCCTAATGATAGCACCAGATCACAACTCCCTTAATAGTGCATTAGTGTTCCTTCTTTTTCATATCTTCCTTTTGGTTTTGTTTTGTTTCTTTTTTGGTATAAAGCCAATCCAATAATTATGAGATTGTATCTCAGAGTTATATTTTGTACTTTTCTAATAAGTTATGCTTTTAGAATATTTTTGCTTGTGACTCTTGATATTTGATTTCTTCTTTTGAAAACTGCTTTTCATATCATTTGTGTACTTATCATGAGAAATGACTAATTTTTTTTCAAAAATTTATGTTAATTGTCTATGTTTGTCAATGAGACCTTTATCAGAGAAATTTCTTATAAAATTATTTCCCAGTTCCTATTTTCCATCAGATTTTGCTTGGAGCAGTTTTCTTTGTATAAAAACCTATTTTTATTTCCATGTATTCAGAATTATCTACTTTTCATCCCTTGCTCCTCTCTATTTCTTACATTATCAAAAACTCTTATTAATTATATTTCAAAGGTAAAATTTTCCATGCCTCTTTATCTTGGTTATGATATCACATTTCCTGTCTAAATCATTTAATAATTTTTACCTTATCTTTGTTTATAGTGTGAGATGTTGATCTGTGCTTAGTTTCTGTCAAATTGCTTTCGTTTTCTCAGTAATTTTTCACAATAGTAGATTCTTTCCCAGCAAATTTGAAACTTTGAGTTTATCAAAGACTAGATTATGATTGAATATTGAATATATTTAATATCTTGTATTTGATACTTGATCTAGTCTAGTGATTTATCATTCCATTTCTTAGACAACTCAAAATTGCTCACTTGTGTTCTTTTGTTTTCATTAGTTTCTTTGTAATCGTGAACTTTTGTTCTTCTAGATGAATTTTTTCTAGCTTTATAAAATATTTTTGGAAGTTCGATTTGAATAACACTGAAAAAGTAAATCAATTTAAGTAGAATTACTATTTTTATTACATTAATTACTCTACCCATAGGCAATAGTTATTTCTCCAATTGTTTCCATCTGTCTTTATTTGTATAAAAAGTATTTTGCTTAGGCAGCACTTAGATTTGTCTTCTAAGGTAAACTGCCAAACATCTAATATTGAATGAAGTGATTTCAATGATATATTTATTTATTTTGACATTACTACAACAATCTTGTTGTGAAGGTAAACAAAAACTCCAGATCCTCCCCAAAAGATAGAGAAGCCCCAAGAGTAATTAACTGAGCAAAATAAAAAGGTACTTCATTCTATGTTCAGATACCATCAGCTGTCCCTGGGATGTGTTGCATTCTTTTTCTTAAGTCCATCAGAGGTTCATCATTCTTAGCTTTTCTTAGTTTTTGACAGGCAGTGTGATACATAGAGACCCACTGGTCTTTGGCAAGCCTCCCCTGACATTTCTGGACAGGTGCTGTGGCACAGAGCGGCCTGAGAGTGGGTGCGTCTTTTAAAAACAGACTATGGAGGAGACACATGATATTCATGCAGACACATTCTAAAGTCCACCTTGGGGAGAATTAGAACTGGGGAAATGAAGAACACCCTGGATGATATTGAACCTGATTCTCTGTGAAGGTCATAGGATTATTTTTTGTTCCTCCCCACTCACATATGCTTTATTCCCTCTCTCCCCTTTTACCTTGTACCTCCTCAGAAGTGTGTTGTATTTGACTACCCTCTCTTCCATCACCAACCCCCCCAACTCCTCCCCTTTCCTCTTTCTCCCATCCCTTTCCTCTCCTTTTCCTTTTGGGTAATATAGATTTCTATACTTTATTAAGGGTGCATGTGTAATAGAAAGGGTTAAGGACTGCACAGATTTTTAAATTGGTCAATTCATATCTGTCCCACAATGACATACACAATCTCTTTCAGTCTTTAAATGTGAATTTCATGATTAATATGCTTATAACCCAAGAGTATAACTCAAAATTATATATACTTTTATATGTGAAGCATCAGAATAGATAATTACAGAATAGATAAATGAAAAAGGAGAGATAATAAACAAAAGAGAAAATATTACCCAACTGAGGAGGCTCCAACAAACCTGAAAATCAAACTGGGAAAGTTTCTACATGTCACAACACTAAGCCTTCAGGGTCTCAATTGGGAAAGTCCCTTTGGCAGAGAATCCTCCACTAAGGGATGGACTTTGAAAGTATATTTTACCAATTAAGACCTTTATAGTGCTCACATATAAGTGTCAAAAATTCAAGAGTAGACTGAACTCAGTGATCAATGGACTTTCTCAAACAAACTCAATGACTTGTTAGTTTTGGTCAAAAACCCATCAGAACCTGAATACAAGGACTTTCTCCAGGTGTTTTTTGGTAAACAGCCAGGAATGGCTTAGTCCACAGGTGTGGATTCCAAAATATACTTGATCAATTGATTCAGTGTGTGCAGGAAGCTCCTTCTCCATAGACCATGATGGGTGATAGGGAAGAACTCAATTTAACCCGTCATCCTTCAGTATGTTATTTCCTCTATGAGTCATTTCTTATGAGAATGAAGGTATGTTCTCTCCCTCCTCCCACCACCTTCCCCCTTCCACTCCATTGCAAAAATTCTTTCTTGACTCTTTTTGGCCCATTCTACCTCTTCTTTCCCTTTCTCTCAGTACATTCCTTTTTTATTCATTGACTTCATCTTTATATGTTATACTGTTATATTCTAGTTCCTCCTATGATTTATCTATATGTGCTCCTTCTAAATGCTCTTATAAGTGAGAAGATTTATATGGGTTACCAGTTTCTTCACCCCATGCAGGAAAACATGCTGTTCAGTATCATTAAATTTCTCATCATCAGCCATTCCCTTCCACCCTCTCTTTGTGAAACATGAGACCTGTACTTGAAGATCAAACTTTCTCTTTACCTCTGGTCATTTCTTTTTTTCCCCTAGGCTTTTTTTTTGCAAGGCAAATGGGGTTAAGTGTATTGCCCATGGCCACACAGATAGGTAATTATTAAGTGTCTGAAACCAGATTTGAACCCAGGTTCTCCTGACTCCAAGGCCTGTGCTTTATCCACTGCACCACCTAGCCTCCTCAACCTCTGGTCATTTCAACAGAAAAGTCTGATAGTTACTTGTTTTATTGAAAGTCCATCTTTTCCCCTGAAAGGGTATATTTAGTTTTTCTGGGGAGATGATTTTTATTTGTAATCCAACCTCTCTTAACATTTAGAATACTATATCCCAAGTTGTATGGGCCCTTAATGTGAAGTACTGCCAAATTCTGTGCAGTCCTGACTCCAACAATATTTGAAATGTTTTTTCCTCTGGTTGCTTGTACTATTTTTTCTTTGACTTGGGAGTTCTGAAATTTGGCCATTAATATTTCTGGGAGACATTTTTGGGCAATCTCTTTCAGGAGGTGATCACTGGATTCCCTGAATTACTATTTTGCCTTCTGCTTCTATGATATCAGGAAAATGTTGCTAGATTATTTCTTGAAAAATGAAGTCTAGGTTCTTTCCTGGTCATGACTTTCAGATAGCTCAATAATTTTTAAATTGTCTCTTCTGGATCTGTTTTTCCAGATCAGTTGTTTTTTTCAATGAGATATTTCACATTATCTTCTAGTTTTTTCCAAGTTTTGGTTTTGTTTTAGTTTTTTCTTGATTTCTCACAAAGTCATCAGTTTCTCTTAACTCCATTCTACATTTGAAAGGATTATTTTCTTCAGAGATTTTTTATTTCCTTTATCATTTGGTCAATTATTCTTTATACGGCCTTCTTCTCCTCAATGTCCTTTTGGACTGCTTTTTTCCATTTGACCTAAACTGTTTTTTTAACATATTATTTTCTTCAGTATTGCTTTTTGTATCTCCACCAAGCTGCTGACTTGGTTTTCATTAATTTCCTGCATCACTGTCATTTCTCTTCTTAAGCAAGAGACCAATTCCAATTGTACTTGGAGGTTTTAGAGACAGAAGCTTTGACTTTGTCAGTTTCTGAGTGTATATTTTGATCCTCTAAGATTCAAAAGCAAGTTTCTGTGATCATTTTTTCTGTTGATGGTTCATTTCCTCTGCCTTTGACCTGATTTTAACATATTTCCAAAGCCTTTGGGGATTTTTGGGACACCCCCAGGATTTTTAATTCCTCCATTGTCTTATGAGAGACTCTTGACTGCTCTCCTGGCCTGTGCTCTAATTGTGGAGGACCACAAGTACTCCCCTCTGCCCTAGAACTGTAAGGAGGGTACCTACTCCACTATGGCAGTATGGGGTCACTGACTGCATTCTGGATCTGAGTTTGGGAAAAGCAGTAAGAAGTCCTGTCCCAGGGGTAGCAGAGACCTCTGCAGTATCTCCCCATACCTTTACCATCTGTGGGCTGAACACTCTAGAAGAAGCTGGTGGGTGACTCTGTAGGTTGCCAGATTAGATTTCCCTGAAACATGTTCTGTTCTGGATTCTGAGCTCATTCTGGTGCAGCAGAGTTCCATGGTTGACCGTTTATTCTGTCCCAGTGATCCCTGGGCCCAAAGGGCTGGAAACCACAACTGTTGCCATAGAACCAGGTGCCCCCAGGAAAACCCCATTTACCCACATGCTGTTCTTGGAAGGCTGAAACTGGTTTGTTCTAGAGTAGCAGGGGCTATTGTTGGACTGTTCTGAGGCTCTTTCCAGTCATATTGTTGGTGGAATAGACCTTTCTCATGGATATACCAATTTGTCTTGGGCTAGAAAATTGTTTCATTCAGTCTTTCTGTGGGTTCTGCCACTCTAGAATTTAATGAGAGTCATAATTTCATAATTTCATGGCATTTAGAGTTTTCTAGGGAAGAATTTTTGGAAATTCCTGCCTCCATGCTGCCATCTTGGCTCTGCCCCCATCTTCAGTAATTTTAAATAGGATTTCTCTATCCCCTGTGGCTGGATTTTGTTGGTAATGTGTAGAAATACTGATGTTTTTATGGGTTTATATTATATCCTGCAACTAACTTTGCTTAGGTTTTGTCTGTTTCAGCTAGCTTTTTAATGGATTCTTTAGAGTTCTTTAAGTATAATATATCATCTTCAAATAGTTATAATTTTGTTTTTTATTGTTACTTCTAGCTTTCAATTATTTTAATTGACATAGCTATAACTAGAATTTGAAATATAATACTGAATAATGGAACTGATAATTGACAGCTGCTTTCAACTCTGATCTTATTAGGAATATTTCTCATTTATCTCTGTCACAAACAATGCTTATTCTTAGTTTTACATAGATATGACTTGTGTTTTAATGGAGTCTCCATTGACTCCTATACTTTGTAGTGTTCTTAAAAGGAATAGGTGTTCCACTTTATCAAAAAGTTTTTTTTCTCTCTGTTGATCTAACAATATTTATTTGTTTTTCTGTCATTGATATGGCTGATTCTGCTGTTAGCTTTCCTAATATTGAATTAACCTAGTATTACTGATATAAATCCCATGAGGTCATAGAGTTTGATCTTTTGAATATATTTTTAAAATCATTGTGCTAGTATTTTATTTAAATAATTCATCCATATTCATTAGAAAAATTGCCCTATAATTTCCTTTCTGGTTCTTTCTCGTATCTGGTTTTGATAAAAGAATCACATTTGTGTCATAAAATAAATTTAACTATTCATTGCATTTTTAAAATAATTTTAATAGCACCAAAATTAATTATTCTTATATGTTAGGTAGAATATATTTTTAGATCCATCTCATCTTGGAGATTTTTTCCTTAGGAAGTTCATTTACATCACTTTGCTTTTTTTAAATTTTTTAAATTTCATTAATCTCTTCTTTTCTTTCCTTCCAAAGATCTATCTGTGAGTTACACCTTGGTTAATGATCAATACAGGGAAATAAGAACAATGACTGTGAATCATGCAAAAGAAAAACATTGTGTCACATTCCACTTTGTATAAGACCAGGGAGTGATATTGCTTTGAAATACTGTGGTAGATGCACTGTTCAAGATAGATGGCTTGCTCTTTTTTCTTTATTTAGATAAAGCTTTACATTTCTAAAATGAATCAAAGATCATAGAACAGGGTGGGGCTGTATGAATTTCAACAGAGGTGGGATATATGGAAATTTTTTCTCCTTTCTGAAATGAGGATCTATGCCATGAATGCTTTAGGTTCTGAAGAAGTCACATGATATAGAAATAAAGACTTTGAAGATTATTATGTGACTTATCAATCTAAGACACTTATTAATCACCTAATACATGCTAGAAACTGTGGCTACAAAGGTAATAGAAAAATAGTCTTGACCAGGGTAAAACACTCTATCCATATGAACCTTAGTTTATGTAAAATGGAAATGAATACTGAAAGTAAATTACTTAAAACATTTATAATGTTGATATCAACCCTCCAAACTTCCATTTAAAAAATCTGCTAAGAAAAAAATCTTAGGGATTTTAAATAACTGAGAGAAAATCATGATGAGTTACTGAGAAATAAGAATTATAGAGAATTTTTAAAGAATTTATCTTTTGTTTGGGTGATTCTTAAATACCTGCCTGATAACTAAAAAACGTCTGTCACTATATTAGAAAATAGTAATGATTTGAAGATTTAAAAACTTCACAGTAGTTTTACCTTAAGTTAGTTGGGCTACACTAAAGTAATTGTTGCTTTATTTTAGATTAAATTGAAACGACATCCATTTCCTTTTCTGTAAATGAAGTGAATTTGACAGATTCTCTTATCTTGAAAAATGTCATTCAATATTCTAATCCTAATATTATAGGCATTATTGTACAGGGGAAAATGTCATGAGTCAAAAGATAGAGGTTCCAGTCTGTTGCTTAATTTATTTAAACCTCATTTTATTAATCTATAAAATGGGAATTATAGTCCTTTGCTAATTATTATAATTGGGATATTGTGATGCTTCCATGAGAGAGTTTATGTGAAAGTATTTTTTAACAGCAAAACATATTTAAATATGGGATATATAAAATTATCTTTCATTGGCAAATTTATCTGGCAATGAATGCTGCCCAATATTTCAAAAGTTTGTTATTGGATATTAAGGATAACCCACCTTATATCTACTTGTATGATTGAGATGTTATGGAAACTCTATTATAGAAGTCATCAGTGGAATTCCTCTATAAATGATCAGCATTTTGAAATGATTCAACACTAGAAATTGTGGTGATTGTAAGAAGGACATTCCGGGCAAAATTAAACAAAAGAAAAGAAATGGAATCAATGAAAATAAGAGCTAAATTAGGCACAATTTTAGAACAATGTGTCTTGACTTCCAAAACTCCATGGTTAGTCTAACCTGTCACTTTGGAATATGGAACCTATTTTAATACCTGTCAGATTGTCAGTGTACCAGAATAAATTCTCTTTCTGAAAACAGGCATCTCATTTCTAGTCTGTGGAATTTAGAAACTGCATCTTTCAAAAATAGTGAACATGATGCTCCTGACACATAAGCTATACAATATCTAACTACCTCTGTGATATTGCAGTTAAAATACAAGCGGAAATAGAAATCAGGTCAGGGTGCTCAAAGTAATGTTATTTTACTTTCAAACAATTTCTTTACAATTATTTTATCATATTTCCATTAAGAGTGAGAAAAAATACAACAGCAAAACTTTTGTTCTTTCTATAGAAACTATAGTGTATTGAATGGATTCTCTTTGAAGTAGGAGAATAGAACTTTTAAACATATTTTATTAAGTAATTTTTGTATAACTGGTGAAAATGATTACTATTTCTTGGTTACATTTTTCTCAGCAAATTAGAGAATGATATGCACAGATAATGAATTAAAAAAAATAAAATGAAATTAAACAACCTATTATTTGGAAAGAGAAAAAAGGAAGGAAAGAAAGAAAAAGGTAAAAACACTCAGGGAAGAAAGCATGGGGAGAGGGAGGCAGCAATGGAGGGAGGAAAGATGGAAAAAAGAAGGGAAGGAAGAAAAAAGTTAAAGAAAGGAGGAAGGAAAGGTACAAGGAAAAAAGATAAACAAGAGGGAGGGAATTTGAAAGAAAAAATACTTCAGTAAATGATGGATAGTCTGAATTAGTCATAGACAAAGTAGGTACAAAATGTATTGGGTCATAAGGAAAGATTCATGCTAAGAATATTGGTTTTTTTTTTTTTAACAATGTGTGTATTTTGTTCTGTTTTTTTGTTGTTTCGCAGATAGATATTGATGTTGATTTAGAGTATCTTAAAGCCTCTGGAAGCCAGGAAAATGTTGGAATTATATATTTCTAACTTGGGGCAAGATGGAGAAATTCAAGTCAATTCCACTGATAAACATTTATTAGTTACTTACTAGGCATAATAAGGAGGGAAGATACAAAGAAAAAATAAGTTTTTGACTTTTGCAGCAAAGAAAGGGCAAGAATAGAAAGGGAACTGAAGGAAAAAATATGCAAAGGAAGGTGGCCTAGTTCTATCAGATCTAAAAGTATACTATAAATCAGCAGTCATCAAAACTTTCTGGTACTGGTTTAGAAATAGAGCAACGGATCAGTGGATTAGGATAGGTTCAAAAGAAACTACATTAAATGACTGCAGAAATCTGTTTGACAAACCCAAAGACATCAGCCTCTGGGATAAGAACTCACTATTTGACAAAAATTGCTGGGAAAACTGGAAAATAGTATGGCAAAAACTAGGCATAGATTCATGTCTCACAGCCTAAACCAAAATAAGATCAAAATGGTTACAGAATTTAGACATAAAGAGTGATACCATAGATAAATCAGTGGACCAGAAATTTATTTATCTGATATATGGAAAATGGATAAAGTTATGATCAAAGAAGAATTAGAGCACATTATAAACTGCAAAATGAATGATTTTGACTAAATTAAATTAAAAAAAAAGATTTTGCATTAATAAAATCAATGCTGTCAAAATAAGAAGGAAAGAAGGAAGCTGTGAAACAATCCTCACAACCAGAAGTTCTGATAAAGGTCTCATTTCTAAAATATATAGAGAATTGCATCAAATTTATAAGGTCACAAGTCATTCCCCAAAGGATATGATATATATTTGAAATCATATAAAAGAAATTCAAATTTAAAAACAACAATGAGGTATCATCTCCCACCTATTTGATTAGCCCAGATGAGAATAAGGGAAGATGATCAATACTGGAGAAGATATGGGAAGATTGGGCCATTGATACATTGCTTATGGAGTTGTGAACAGATCCATTTCTCTGGAGAACAATATGGACCTATGTCCAAAGAGCAATTAAACTGTTCATACCTTTTCATCCAGCAATTCCAATTTTAGGATTATATCCAGAAAAATTTTTTAAAAAATGGGAAAATTCCTACATTTCCTAAATATTCATAGCAGTTATTTTTGTAGTGGCAAAGAATTGGAATTTGAGGCAATGCTCATCAATTGGGGGATGACTAAACAAGTTATGCTACATGAATACTATGGAATATTGTTGTTCTATAAGAAACCATAAATGGTTGGACTCTGGAGAATGACTTATGGGATATGATGCTGAGGGAAGGGGTAGAGACAAGAGAATAATATACATATGAACATTATGACATGAACAACCTTGATGGCAGCAACTCCTCTCTACACTCCAGAGAGCTAGAACAATTGTATTACACTGATAATTGTCTACATTATCCCCAACCAAAGGAAGAAAAACAAAAGAAGACAAAACACACTGAAAAATAAACACCCCTATCAAATCTGATGAAGACATAATAAAAATTATCTCTTGTGTATTTCTTTCCCTGAATCTTAATTCTTCATGCCCAAAATTACTAATTTTTAAATATATTTAACAAAATATAAATGTATAATGGTAGCATGACTGTTCCCTACCATGCCTAGGGGTGAATTGTGGGAAGGAAGGGTGGAGGGAAATTTTGTAACTTGAAAATATATATATATATATATATATATATATATATATATATATATATATATATATTTGGAAAAAGAAATGTGATATTCTAAATTAAAGTGTTAATAAATTGTTTACTTTTTCAGTTATTGTTGGTGGTTTCAAATTAAGTCAAAATATATGTTATTGATGGAATTCCCTTCTCCATTCAAACAAGTATGTAGATCCCTAACCAATGGTTTGAATGAATATACTTAGCCCTCTATCAAAATATGTATGCACATGTCCACATTGAAGATTAATGTGATATTGTTTTTATTATTCAGTCAGTTTCAGACAAGTTGAATTCTTTTTTATTCCATTTAGGGTTCTGTGGGTAAAGATACTGAAATTATTTGCCATTCCTTCTTCAGATCATTTTGCAGATGAAGAAAACAAAGTAAACAGAATTAAGTGACTTGATGCAGGGTCTCAAAATATGTCTCAGAAAGATAAATCTCCCAGTCTCCCTGATTCCAGTCCCAGTAATCTATCCATTATGACACCTACTTTCCCCTCTTGTACAGTTGGCTAATTCAGCAAGGCAAAAAGGAGATCAAATGCAGTATTTGACAGAATATTCATAACAAATCCCATCTGTTTGAATTTTTTTCCCTCTCCAGAAAACAGTTTTGGCTGCACTTAGTCACACTTCAAACATATTGAAAACAAACTAAAACACAAACCCAGAAAATCTTTATCACATTCTAGAAGGACTGAGGATTATGCCATCCAGACTAGTTGAGATGAATTGATCCTACCATTCAGGCAGTAGATGACCATTCATTTGTGATCACCATGTGTTAGGGACTTGCTAAGTGTTGGAGATACAAAGAAAGGCAGAAAATAGACCATACTCTTAAAGAGCTTACTGTCTAAGTGGGGGAGAAAAGAGATAAACAACTATGTGCTGAGAGAGAGAGAGAGAGAGAGAGAGAGAGAGAGAGAGAGAGAGGATAAATTGGTGATAGTCTCAGAAGTATAGCAGTATTTAAGATTAAAGACTGCAGAACTTGTTGCAGAAGACAGAACTTTAGCTGTGTTATGAAAGAAGTTAGAGAGGCAAAGACAGAAAAGGAAAATGTTATTTATGAGGAATAACAGGCTGGCAAGTGTTGTTGAATGACATAGTATATTAGGAGCAAAGTGTAAGAAGATCTGGTTATCTTGGGAAGTAAAAGCCAAACAAATATTTGATCCTGAGCAATAGAGAACCACTTAAGTTGCTCATAATTTTAATCATGTCTACATTTGCAGAGTCCCTTCAGGATCACAAAGCACTCTACTTTTACTTGTATTACTTTATTTCATTCTCACAAAAATCTAGTGGAGTATGTGCTCTTATTATTCCTATTTTATATATGCCAAAACTAAGGCAAAGAAAAGCCAAGTGACTTTCTAGTGGCACACAGCTAGTTAATGTCTGAAGTCTGATTTAAACTCAGTTCTTCCTTACTCTTGATTCAGTCCTCTCTATCTGATGCATCACTTGTGAGCCCTGGTCAAGTCACAATCTTTCTCACAGGGTGGTTATGAAAATATTATGAAGTATATAAAGAGCTTTGTGAATCTAAAGGGGTTGGATAAATCGTACCATGATTATAGTTATAATTAGTCACTTGATTATTTCAAGAGTTGTTGGATAGATTTGAGGAGTCCATAACCTGCAATTCTGAACAGTGAGGTGGTACAGTGAAAATGAGTATCAAGTCTAGAGTCAGGAAAGGTTCATTGTCTTCAGTTCATATCTGGTTTTAGATACTTTCTCTTTGACCCTGGGCAAGTCATTTAAACCTGTTTGCCTCAGTTTCCACATCTATAAATTGAACTGGAGAAGTTGAAAAACACTCTGAAATCTTTGCCAAGATAATGTCACATGGGATCATGAAGACTGGAACACAATTGAAAATTACTGAACACAATAACAATGAACTGCACTTTAGGAAGATCATATTGATAGATTAGGGTAGGTAAAGACTTGAGGCAACTAGAAGAATATGGCAATGGCCAAACTGTTAGGTAATGAAGGGCTGCACCAAGGTGTTTACAGAATCAGAGGAGAGAAGGGGGCAATATCTATGCAATATGACAAAGAAGTAACAATAGAACTTGACAACTGAAGGTAAAAGAGAATAAGGACGAAATTATATTTTGAGACACTCATTCAATACTCCTTTAAAGAATACTTCAATATTTTTCTTTTCTCCATTTGGCTACTTTACTTTGATCTTTACTTTAGTCTCTCTTGCTCTTTCATCTCTGCAACTTAGTCCATTCTGTCCCCTCTTACCAAATTGTATCCCTCCTAAAGTGGATCAAAATAAGAGTCCTTTGAAAATCTTTTTTCAGACAGCTTATTGCTAATAAACTAACAAACCTTTCTTGTGTTTCCTTCAAAGACATGGGGGAATGAACAAATATACATGTATGCTCACAAATATACATAAATTAATAGATACACTACATTTATTGGGATGAGATGTAGAATCAATAAGCCTGGCCCTTAATCGACAATTCTATATCCCAGATCAGGCCTAGACAGGAACAAGACAAGTCTGATAAGGATATGTCAGGATTGAGCCCAACTAAGATGGAAGGATCTGACAAATTACATGAAGTCCAACTGAATTTGGCGACATTTCAGAGGTGAATATCCCGCTGGAAGAAGAAGATATGAGCTGTGAATTTAGGCAGGTTAACAGTCTAGGGATTCAGAGATCAAGAGATGGGAAAGTGAGCAGGAGTGATTATGAAATAGCAGAAGTGAATTCTGATTCTAAGCAAATATTAACTCACTCTTTTCCTCTTTTGCAATTAATTTTTTTAAAAAAAAGGAAAACAAGTTTTGCTAGAATTCTTTCAAGAGAATTGAATACTATAAGTTTATAAGGAAAAATTGTTCAAAGTTTCTTATACAATGGGGAAAATATTGGTTTATCATTCCTCAAAATTTTTCTAAAAAAAAACACATTTACTTTTCTTTTCTGTGGCCTACTTTGTTTCTTACAGCTAATAGTTATGCTTCTTATTTGTTAAATTTGATTTTCCAGATCACTTAATTTGACATTTAAATTAATTTGCTTTCATTGTTTTTGCATTTATCATCCAACATGAAATTTTTAACAATTTTCTTTATAAAATCTATCTATACAAAATCCATTCTCCCCTTATATAATTATAATTATTTGACTTAAGCAATGAAAAATTTTCCAATTTATTTTGTTAAAATTCTGAGGTATTCTAAATGTAAAAACTATTGAGGAGTAATAACAGAAAATAAACTATTTAACTACAATATAAATTGCTAACTCTGCCCTCTAATATTTATCCTGGAGTTAGGGAAAGTGACTTGAAGGGATGCACATAAACAGTTCTTTCTCTTACATTTCCTTAGGTAGTTAGTTACGAAATAACATTTTATTTTTTTGAATAGTACACTACAGAAACAATGCATTTTTCTCTCTCTCTTTCTGTCTATAAAGATAGATAGATTAAATAGAGCAATATGATTTTATCTTCAACCCAAACTTGTGAGTCATTATCAATATTTTATAGATGATGTAACAAATTCAGGGATATTGAGTTTCCATTGTCCTCATGAAGAAACCATAAATATCCCTGATTTGCAATGAGTCCTAAGTTTTGGGATTATGGGAGACACACAAAAATAGACATTTTCTGCCTTTGTAGCTAATGGGAGGAGTCATTGTCCTGGCTATTGTTACTGTTCTGAATGGAGTTAATGTAGAACCTGAGAGCTGTGACAACAATCCCTGAAAGGTGTCATATCTAATTGGTTTGGAGGGCTCAATATTCTACAAATAAGAGGCAGGGGAATGGGCACCTATATGAATATATACATATATATATATATATATATATATACATATATATGTAATATATTAAAAATTTCAGAATATGTATTTATCCTTTCTTCTTCCACTCTACCACAGCCTAATTCCCTAACCTAGTAAAGGAATAAAAAAGTTTTTTATCTTTTTTATATGAAAAATAAAGCTTTTAGGCTTTTTGTATATTTACAGCATTTTTAACATTGTATCATTCATTCCAAACTTTTCTTTTTCCTTCTGCAGTTATCAGCAAAGTAATGATTTACTGCAATGGTTCTTAACCTGAGTGATTGTGTGTAAACACATACATGCATACATACACACAAACATATATAGACATATATATATATATATGTTGATAACAATATTTCAATAAATTGGTTTCCTTTATAATCCTATGTATTTCAGTTTGTGTATTTGAAAACATTACTATGGTACAACGTCCATGGGATTAGTTGATTTTTTTTGCAAAGTAATTTTGTATTTTTTTCCAATTACAAGTAAAGATTGCATTCAGCATTCATTTTTCGTAAGGTTTTGAGTCCCATATTTTCTCCCTGACTTACCTTCCAATTTCCCCAAAATAGCAAGCAATCAGATAAAGGCTATACATGTACAATTATGCTAAATATATTTCCATACTAATCAAATTGTGAAAGAATTAGAACAAAAAGGAAAAACCATGAGAAAGAAAAAAATAAATTTGAAAAAGTGAAATAGTATGTTTTGTACTGCATTCAGACTCCATAATTCTTTCTCTGGTTGTGATGTTTTTTTTTTCAAAATGAGGTTTGGAATTCTTTGATCTCTTATTGTGGAGAAGTGTTCAATCTATCATAGCTGGTCATTAAACAATGTTGCTTTTGCTGTGTACGATGTTCTTTTGGTTCTGCTCACTTTGTTCAGCATCAGTTCATATCTGCCTGCACATGATTTAGTTGATTTTTAAAGGGTCCACAATTGACATAAGGAAGTCCTACACTAGTTGAAATAATGCAAGTTATTATGAAAAAGCCTAAAAACATCCCTGATGCCAATCCCAGAGCTTCTTTCATTGTACTGGAGACAGACAAAAATTTAGTCATTTTTTCCTCTATTCAGACTTGTTCTTCCCACTTCTGTTTTCATATCATGTGAAAAAAGATTTAATTTTAATTCAGAATTAATATTTTAATGATATTATAATGAAATCTGGTTCATTTGGCTTCAAGAGACAGGAAAATATTTGTATGAGTATGCAAGTATGTATATGTGTATGGGTGTAATTGTGCATATATTTTGCTTTCTTTTCTTCTCAAATCTTATTTGTTGTGTTCTTTTCAAATTCAAACTGAAAACTGAACTAAATAGATATCATGGTTGTCTGAACAAAACTATGTTTATTTATATGAAATCCCCTTCCACCAAAGTCACAGTTTGACTGCACATTGTAAAGAAAGCCTGTCCTGGAATCATGTAAAGATTCAGAACTCCACAGTTCAGAATGTTTTACAACTGACCAAATAGTATACCTACAAAATTCTGTCTAGTCAGAAAATTGTGAGCTCCTTCATCCCCACAATGAAGATAGCATTCTGGGTGATTCCCATTGCACTTGCTATCAATTTGCACAAGATATTGTTTTTGATTCTTCAGATACTAAGGAATCCTAAACGTTGAAAGAAGTTGGAGAGTTATTTATTCAATATCTACATCTATTTTCCTCAATATCAGTCCTAAAAAACCCAACAGCAACAACAAAAACACAGAGCTACTTGTGTTGTGGTTGATGGTCTACTACTTGCTGATGCATTTTGGATTTGTACTCAGAAAGACCCATGTTTAAATTCTGTCTTAAACACTTATTAGGTGGCAAATACTGTAAAAGTCACTGAACCTTTATCACCCTTTTTCCATCTTTATATTTTTATTGCTTTATATCACCATCTTCAAAAGAAGGAGGAGGAGGAGATGAAGAAGAGAAGAAGGTAGAGGAGGACAAGAAGAAAAAAGAAGGAGGAGGAGGAGGAAGGAGAAAGAGGAGAAAGGCCTGTTTTTTTTTTATTAGCCATAATCTGACCTTTCATTGGTCTCTAATTTCTCTTGAAGAAGTTTCCTGGAATATCTTATTCCATAAAAAAAAATTCACCATCAGTGACAAGGTGAATGTTTGAAGACCATACAGATCAAAACATTGTACCTTACTAGCCAGATTTGTTTTGTGAAATCAATTCTTTTTTTATCCATATATACATATATTTTTAAGTTACAAAATTTCCTCTCTTCCCACCCCTCCTCCCCTCAGCGGTGAACAGTCAGGTTAGCATTGTAAATACATATTTTTGATAAACATATGTCCATATTAGTCATTTTTGGTATGAGTAATTTAGGATTAAGGGAAAGAGATACATAAGAGATAATTTTTATAAAGTTTTCATCAGATTCTGAAAGGTTTGTTTTCTTTTCTTTTCTTTTTTTTTGGTTTTGTTTGTTTTTCTTCCTCTGGATGGGGTTAACCACGTCCATAGTTGGTTCATTGCAGTTGTCATAGTTCTCTGAACTGCTGAGAGGAGCTGCTTCCATTAAGGTTGATTCTCTCACAATGTTGCTGGTAATGTGTACATTGTTCTTTTGGTTCTGCTGTCTTCACCCAGCATCAGATCATGTATGTTATTACCTGCTTCTCTAGTGTCCAACCATTTTTGATTGCTTATGCACAATAATATTCCATGGCATTCATGTACATAACTTGCTTAACCATTCCCCAATTGATAGACATACCCTCAATTTCCAAATCTTTGACACTTCAAAAAGAGTTACTATGACTATTTTGGAACATGTGGGACTTATCACATTTATTTTGTAATTTCTTCTGGATATAGACCTAAAATAGGAATTATTGAGTCAAACATTTTTATTGATCTTTGGGCATAGTTTGATATTGCTCTCCAGGATGGTTGGATCCATTTACAACTCCACCAGTAATGCATTAATGTTCCAATCTTCCCACAACCTCTGCAACAACATTGATCATTTTTCCTTTTTTTCTTATCTTGGCCAATCTAATAGGTGTGATATGCTGTTTTAATTTACATTTCTCAGATTTGTTTCCATTTGGGAGTGAAAGAGCTTTTTTTGTTTAAGACACTTAGTGCCCCTGTATCCTTTTGCTCCATTTGTTAACTGCTTATATTTCTGAGTGTCTCTTTTAGTTCCAGTATTTAACATTAATTAATGATATGCTGATATAAGATCTGCACTCAGCAGTAGCCCAGTGAAATGTTTTTTCTCATCTTCTTCCTATTTCATTTCCAACCAATTTTCTATGCAAATAGAAAGAAACCAGACAGACTCTAACTACATAGAAGCAACCAAGTGGTGCAGCAGTACTAGGCCAGAGTCACAAAAGCCTGTGTTCAAATCCCTGGGTAATCCTAGGCAAGTTGCTTGACTCTGCTTGTCTTACTTTCCTTACCTCTAAAGAGGGGATAATAATAATTCTTATCTCCTAAGTTTGTTTTGAGGATTAAATAAGAAAAATTGTAAAGCCCTTGGCACAAAGTCTGACACATAGTATATGTAATACAAATATTAATTTTTTTATTTTAAACTAAACATTAGATCCATATTTACAAATAATTTAGTTACAAAGAATCATTTGGTGACTCACCAGTTTATGATTTTCTAGATAACTAAAGCTTATTACCTAAGATATATTTTTCAAAGCACAAAAGTTTAGGCTTGGTTGGTAGTTATAGTTTGTTGTTTCAGATTTTTCTGACTTTGTTACCCCATTTGGGATTTTCTTGTCAAAAATAAAAGTGATTTGCCATTTATTTCATTTTCTTCTTCAAAACAATTTTGTTAGGGGTGACTAGGTGGCGCAGTGGATAGAGCACCAGCCTTGGAGTCAGGAGTACCTGAGTTCAAATCTGACCTCAGACACTTAATAATTACCTAGCCCTGTGGCCTTGGGTAAGCCACTTAACTCCATTGCCTTACCAAAAAAAAAAACAAAACAATTTTGTTTAGTCATTTCCCATTCTTCATGACCCCATTTGGAATTTTTCTGTTAAGGATATTGTAGATGTGTTCCATTGCCTTCTTCAGTTTATTTTAGAGTTAAGGAAACTGAGGTAAACGAGGTGAACTGACTTGCCAGGATCAAAAATATAGTAAATATGTTAGGCCAGATTTTTAAGTCAAGAAGTTATTTTCTCCCCTCTGACCCCAGTACTCTATACATTTTTGTGCCAACTAGCTGCCTTAGAGTTGAAGGGGGTATAATTAGCCATCTAGTCAAATCTAAATTCAAAAAGAAAAAAAATCACTACTATAACAATCCCCTGAGATGTGGTCCTCAGGCTACTCCTTGTTTTGTATCTTCCATTTAGAAGATTTCCATTGGGAAAACCCAAGGTTACTCATTTTTACTTTTTAATAGTGTGAATTGCTAAGAATTTTCCTTCTGATGATAAATCTAAATATGTTTCCTTGCAACATACATCCAATGTTCCTAAATTTGCCTTCTGGAGTCAAACCAAGTGCCATTTTTTTATTTTTCTTTCACATGAAGACCTACAGTTATTTGGACATTGATTTTGTGTCTTCTTTACCCTGCTTCCACATCTCCATTTCAGAATCTTCTTTTCTGTAAGTTAATTATCTCCATTTCTTTAATTTTATTCTCAAATAACATTAATTTAAGTAGAGGCACTATTCCATTTGATTGTCCTAGATGGAACCCAATATTTCAGTAATTTTCAAAGGTAATCATTTCCTATTCCTTTTAGATGTAAATATTTATAAATGGTGTAATAGTCCTTTGCTTTCTTGATGATGTTATTGTATATAATTTCATTGCCTTGATCACTTAAAATGATTATTTCAAATATACTTAGAGAAAGTAAATAAATCATAACTTGAAGGTCTACAGATATGTATTATTCTGTTTACACCCCTCCAAAAATCATCACTTCAAATAACTTTCTGATATGTATATTTCATAAGTATTCTGATTTTTAATTTTTTTCCTTTGTAAAGCTTTTTTTCTCCTATAAATTTTGTTGCTATCAAAGATTAGGCCTCAAAGAATAGCTGCTCTTATATTCTCACTTTCATATATTCATATGTATATATAAATATATATTCATATGCATTTTCATATTTATGTAAATTTGTATTTCTGTAAATATGTGTATACCATTAGTATGAATGCTTAGATATGTGTATATCATTTGATCCTTTTTTAGACTAAAAAAAATTATCACATTTCTGAGAATTTTAAATAAAAAAATAAATACATTCATTAAGTTCATGCTCATGCTATGTATCCACACTATACTGTATGATTTTTAAAGCTTATCTCACTTGGTTTTGACATTAACATGGTTGGGTGTTATTATTATTCACATTTTATAGTTGAGAGAACTGAAGCATAGGTTAAATGATTTGCCATTTTTCATGCAATTAAGAAATGTCTATGACTGGATACAACCTAAGGTCCTGACTTCCTGACTATAATCTATTGACTGGAATGAACTAGCTGCCACCTTATGACCAAGAAATTAGCAAGGATGAACTTTGTCTTCATATTACCTTTAAATATAAGATACTGACTTCTGACCAAGATTGCAGAGAGAAGATAGGCACAGGTCTAAAGTCTCCTGATCTTTCCCCATCTATAATATGAAACAAACCTCTTAACAGAAATCCAACCCACAAAACCCAGAAATGAAAGCCAGGAGAAAGAACATCTACCTCAGGTATTGTCTTCTGCAGCAGCATTGAGCAAATTCAGGTGGGTGATTCTGGGCACAGAGGGCAGATCAGCCCTGGATCAGCCAGATTAGCAGCTGAATTGGAGCTGGGGAGTCTGAGGGCCCAAGAGTCAGACTTGCTGGATAAATGGTGGGGCTAAATGGCAGGGGCTTGAGTCAACTAGGGAGCAGAGGCACTGGTGTTGGTGCTGACCCTCTGGAGTTTGCCAACAGGGCTGGGCGGTAGAGTTCCAGTGCAGGAGAGCTGCAGAAAACTGTCCCTGGGCTCCTCTTGTCTGAGGAACTCTGAGTCCATACCTCCATTACAGCTGAGGCCTCTTCCCCAGAACAAACAATTGCAGACCTCTTCTGCCTCAGGCACCGGTGTGTGAGCAGAAAAACCAGCCCAGCTGACAATAGCTAGAGGAATGACCTTCCCCCAGGGTAAATCCCACCATTGATTGAATGCAAAATGATTCAATACCTACAACCCCTCCCTTCAAGTTAAGGGAGAAGGCCTCAATCAAGGTCACAGACACACCAGAGAAAGCAACCAGCACCTCTTACTGGCCAGCAGAGAAATTACACTCAGTGAGTAAAGCCTCTAGCGAACCCAAGCCCTTCTGAACCAGATCCTCCCCAAATCAAGGTCTTAGCAAAATGAAAAAGTCAGCAGAAAGGTGGATTCATAGAAAAATTCTTGGAAGGAAAAGACCCTAACTCAGAGAGACCTAGAATCTCTGAGGAGAATATGATCTGGTCTACAGCACAGAAAGACTTCCTTGAAGAAATAAGGAAGGAGTATAAAAATCAACTGGAAAATTTGGGATAGACAATACCTTGCAACAAGAAAACAAATCCTTAGAAAATACAACTGGACAAATACAAAATGAGAATAAATCTCTCACATCATCAATTAGACAAGTGCAAAAAGAAAATAATTCTCTCAAAACTTCAAATGTTCTAATAGAAAGCTCTTTCAAAAGTAGAATTGACCAAATGGAAATGGAGTTGCAAAAGGTTAATGAAGAAAACTCCTCCCTAAAAAAAAGAATGGAGTCTTCAGAAACTAATGACTCCATGAGACAGCAAGAGCCAGTTAAACAAAATAAAAAATAGAAGAATATAGAAGAAAATGTATAATACCTCATCAGCAAAACCACTGACCTTGAACATAGGTCGAGGAGGTACAACCTGAGAATTATTGGACTTCCTGAAAACATTGAAGAGAAAAAAAAAAAAAAAGCCTGGATTTAATAATACAGGATCTAGTGATAGAAAAATGCTCTGATATCATGGAATCAGAGTGCACAGAAGTTATTGAAAGAATACATCAATCCCCTCCAGAAAAAGTTCCTAAAATGAAAACAGCAAGGAATGTTGTGGCCAAATTACAGAACTATCAGATAAAAGAGAAAATCTTGCAGGCAGCCTGAAAGAAACAATTTAACCATCAAGGTGCCACCCTAAGGATTACACAGGACCTGGCTGTATCAACATTAAGGGATCGAAGGGCCAGGAGTGAGATATTTTGAAGAGCAAGGGAGCTTGGAATGCAGCCAAGAATCCACTGTCCCACAAAGCTGAGCCTTCACTTCCAGGGGAAAAAGATGGACATTTAATGAAATGGAAGAATTACAAAAATTCATGATGAAAAGAAAAGAGCTAAATAGAAAATTTGGACATCCAACAGGAAGTTCAAGAGACACATGAAAAGGTAAAATTAAAAAAGGGGGGGTGGTGGTAAAAAAAAACTGCAATCCACTACATTGAAACTGGCTATATTTCCCAGCATGGGGAAAAAGATACTCATAAATCTTGAGAATTGTAATTCTAACAGAGAGAATATACCCAGACAGAAGTGATGGACATTCATGACCTATCCATGAGACTGCCATACAATGGGGTGTAACTGGCTTTAACCCCACTTGGGAGAAAGACTCTAATAACTCTCAAGAATTTTAGCACTATTAGATAGAATGTACTTAGCTATAAGTGACAGATACTCAAAATTTTCTAAGACTCAGATATAATGACGTTAGAAGCACTGCCTCCTTAAAAATGGGGACAGGAAGGAAACAGGAGGAGGGAAGGGATTGAATGGGGGTAAATCTCATTACACTAAGGGGTACAAAATACCTATAGTAATAGAGGGGAAGAAGGGAGCAGATGAGAAACATCTGAATCTTCTCATCAGACTTGGCTTAAAGTCAACTTACACATACTTAGTTAACTTAAAAAACATCTAACATTTCCAGTATTAAAAGGAGAAAAGGGAAGGGGGGAGGGAGAAAAGGAGGCAGAGTGGGGAAAACGGGGAACTAACAAAAGGAAGTTAAGGGAAAAAGGGAAAGGGGAAAGAAAGGGGAGGGGTGATATAGGAGGGAAAACACACTGAATGGGGTGGTATCCAAAAACAAAATACTGGGGTAAAATGGATAAAGGGGGGGAAATGGGGGAAAAATACAAACAGAGGGAAGATAGCATGGAGGGCAATAAAGAATTAGTAATCATAACTTTGAATAAGAATGGAATGAACTGTCCCTTGAAACATAAGTGAATAGCAGAGTGGTTTAAAAACCAGTATCCTACAATGTGCTGCTTACAAGAAACTCATTTGAAGGAGAGAAATACATATAGAGTAAAGGTAAAAGGTTGGAGCAAAATTTATTTTACTTCAGGTGAAGTAAAAAAAGCAGGGGTAGCAATCCTTATCTCAGACAAAGCAGCAGAAAAAATAGATAGCATTAAAAGAGATAAGAAAGGAAATTTTACCTTCCCAAAAGGTAAAAGAATTTAAGGAGGCAAATATATTTTTAGAAAAACTAGATATGATAGACTTATTGAGAAAATTGAATGGGGATAGAAACGGATACCTTTTTCTCTGCAGTACATAGAATTTATGTAAAAACTAACAATGTACTAGGACATAAAAACCTAATGATCAATTGCAGAAAGTCAGAAATAGTGAATTCCTCTATCTCAGATCAAAATGCAATAAAAGTCATATGCAATATTGGGCCAAGGAGATATAGGCCCAGAACCAATTGGAAACTTAATAACCTCATTTTAAAGAATGAGTGTAACAAAAAACAAATTATAGAAAGAATTAACCATTTTATCCTAGATAATGACATAAATGAAACAACATACCAAAACCTATGGGATTCACTCAAACCTGCTCTCAGGGCATATATTATAGCTTTAAATGCTTACATGAATAAATTGGAGAAAGGCAAAATCAATGAACTAAACATTCAAATAAAAAAATTAGAGAAAGAACAAATTAAAAATCCCCAATTAAATACCAAATTAGAAATTCTAAAAATTAATGGAGAAATTAATATAAACAAAAGCAAAAAAATGAATTAATAAATAAAACCAAAAGTTGTTAGTATGAAAAAAACCAAGAAAATTGATGAACCTATGGTTAATTTGCTTAAAAAAAAGAAAGAAGAAAACCAAATTGATAGTATCATAAATGAAAAAGGTGTACTCACCACCAATGAGGAGGAAATTAAAGTAATAATTTGAAATTATTTTGCCCAAATATATGCCAAAAAATTTGATAATCTAAGTGAAATGAATGAATGTTTACAAAAATATAAATTGCCCAGGTTAAATGGAGATTAATTATCTAAAGAACCCTATCTCAGAAAAATGAAATTCAACAAGCCATCATTGAACTCCCTAAGAAAAACTCTCCAGGGATTGATGGATTCACAAGTGAATTCTACCAAACATTTAAGGAACAATTGGTTCCAATTCTATGTAAAATCTTTGGAAAAATAGGGAAAGATGGAACTATGCCTAACTCTTTCTATGAAAGCAGGAAGAGTTAAAACAGGGAAAGAAAATTATAGGCCTTTCTCCCTGATGAATATAGATGCAAAAATCTTAAATAAAATATCTGTAAAATGTTTACAACAAGTTGTCACTAGGATTATACATTATGATCAATTAGGATTTATCCAAGGAATGCAGGGTTGGTTCAATATTAGGAAAACTATTTGTATAATCAATTATATCAACAACAAACCCATCAGAAATTACATGATCATATCAATAGATCCTAAAAAAGCTTTCGACAAAATATAGCACACATTCCTACTAAAAACACTAGAGAGTGTAGGAATAAATGGACTGTTCCTTAGAATAATTATCATTATCTATTTGAAACCGTCAACAAGTGTTATATTCAATGGGAGAGACTAGAGGCATTCCCAGTAAGATCAGGGGTGAAACAAGGATGCCCATTGTCTCTTCTACTATTCAATATCTTATTAGAAATGTTAGCTTCAGCAAGTAGAGAAGAGAAAGAAATAGAATGTATTAGAATTGGAAAGGAAGAGACAAAACTCTCACTCTTTGCAGATGACATGATGGTCTACCTAGAGAATCCCAAGAAATCATGCAAAAAACTACTCGAAACACTTAGCAATTTTAGGAATGTTGCAGGTTATAAAATAAACCCTCATAAATCCTAAACCTTTCTATATATATCTAGCAATATACTATAAGAGCTAGAAAGAGAAATCCCATTCAAAGTAACCTCAGACAACATAAAATACCTTTTAGTCTGTTTGCCAAGACAGACTCAGAAACCCTTTGAAAACAATTATAAACCCTTCTCACACAAATTAAATCAGATTTAAATCACTGTGCAAATATGGATAGGTAGCACTAATATACTAAAAATGAGAATTCTGTGAAAACTAAACTACCTGTTTAGTGCCCTAACAATCAAAATTCCAAAAAATTTCTTTAATGAGTTAGAAAAAATTCTAAGTAAATTTATATGGAGAAATAAAAAGTCAAGAATTTCGAGGAACTTAATGAAAAAGATGCATAAGAAGGGGGCTTAGCCCTACCTGACCTAAAATTATATTATAAAACATCAGTCATCAAAACTGTCTTCTATCAGCTAAGAAATAGAGGGGTGGACCAGTGGAATATACTAGGTGCAAAAGCAAGAGATGATCATAGTAATGTGCTGTTTGATAAACCCAGAGTCCAGCTATTGGGAAAAAACTCTCTCTTTGATAAAAATTGCTTGGAAAATTGGAAGTTAGTATGGAAGAAACTTAGATTAGACCAACACCTAACATTCTTTACCAAGATAAGATCCAAATTGTTACAGGATTTAGACATAAAAAACAATACTATGAGCAAATTAGAAGATCAAGGACTAGTTTAGCTCTCAGATCTATGGAAAGGGGAGCAGTTTATGAGTAAGGAAGAGTTGGAGAGCATCACCAAAAACCAACTAGATGATTTCGATTACATTAAACTAAAAAGCTTTTGCACAGATCAAACCACTGTAACCAAGATCAAAATAAATGGAGTAAATTGGGAAAAAATCTTTACAACTAATGATTCTGATAAAGGACTAATTTCTAAAATATATGGAGAAATGAGTCATATTTTTAAAACAAAAACCTATTCCCCAATTGACAAGTGGTCAAAGGATATGCAAAGGCAATTTACAGATGAGGAGATCAAAGCAATCCATAGCCATATGAAAAATTACTCTAAATCATTAATTATTAGAGAAATGCAACTTAACCCTTCTCTGAGGAACCACCTCACACCTCTCAGACTGGCCAATATGACCAGAAAGGATAATGCTCATTGTTGGAAGGGTTGTGGGAAATCTGGGTCACTATTACACTGTTGGTGGAGCTGTGAACTCATTCAACTTTTCTGGAGAGAAATTTGGAACTTCACCCAAAGCGCAACAAAAATGTGCGTACCCTTTGACCCAGCAATACCACTACTAGGTCTATACCCTGAAGAGATGAGGAAAAAGGGTAAAAATATCACCTGTACAAAAATATTTATAGCAGCCCTGTTTGTGGTGGCAAAGAATTGGAAATCAAGTAAATGTCTTGCAATTGGGGAATGGCTTAGCAAACTGGTATATGCATGTCATAGAACACTATTGTTCTATTACAAACCAGGAGGGATAGTATTTCAGGGAAGCCTGGAAGGATTTGCATGAGCTGATGCTGAGTGAGATGAGCAGAACCAGAAAAACACTGTATACCATACCAGCAACATGGGGGGTGATGTTCAACCTTGAAGGACTTGCTCATTCCATCAGTGGAACAATCAGGAACAATTTTGGGCTGTCTGAAAAGGAGAGTGCCATCTGTATCTAGATAAATAGCCATGGAGTTTGAAGAAAGTTCAAGTACTATTCCCTTTAACTTAGATTAAAAAACCAGATATCTTATTGTCTGATCTTGTTATCTCTTAGACTTTTTGTCTGCTCCTTAAGGATATGATTTCTTTCTTATCACACTCAATTTGGATCAATGTACAACATGGAAACAATGCAAAGACTGACAGATTGCTTTCTGGAGTGGGGGAGGGAAGCAAGATTGGGGGGGAAATTGTAAAACTCAAATAATATCTTTAATAAAAAAAGAAAAATAAATAAATATAAGATATTAAAGCTAAAAATGTCTCAGGACTAAAAATCAGCTACTCGTCTTAATTTTGGGAGAATTTAGTGGAGTTGAGCCCTCTACTCTGCCCTGTTTGTTCTGTTTCTTCTCTCTATATATATTATTGAAGAAACCTTTTGACCATGGAAAAGAAATTCTCATACACTAAAATGTAAACTCAGTTATCTCCAGACCATTATGCACATTTATGTACTTAATTTCAGTTTCACATACTATTCTCAATCTCTGTCTTTAAACTTAAAATCATCAAAAGTTAGGAATTTTGGCTCTGACAAGCTGGTTGAAAGAGAACTAAGTCAATTCAAAACAACAACAATGGAATTTCAGGCCTTCTTTTATACAAATAGGAACATCATCATCACCATTAACACCTATGTTGCTTCCTAAAGTATTTTACAAATAAAAATTAATTTGCTTTTTCATGACAATGCTATAGATTATTTTGTAGATGAGTAAGGAGCCTGAATCTGAGGAAGATTAAAATGATTTGCTAGATATAGAACTATTGTCTGACATAGGATTCAAACCTAGTTCAGCTATCTGGCTTCCTCTAAAATCATCTGAGCCACCTATTTGTGAATCTCATTCTGACTTTGCCATTTGCCTAATCTTTTAGGGTCTGTGATTTAAAGAGGGGACTATTTGTATTTCTTAATTCTCTAGTCTAACCAATCACACAGTTTGTCAAAGGAAGCCTCTGATCCCATATAGAATCTTAAGGAAAATAGTGATATTTCTTACATAAGTTACTATTGAATCCTTGTACACAGTAATGCTGTAGAGATTCTGCATTTATTGTTATTAAATAAAGTTGCTTACTTTTCCCCCTCAGGCCTAGGTTTTCTCTATCCTAAAATGATTTTGTCTCTTCTCTTACATTGCAATTTATCTCTTCCTATTTTTTTTGGTACTCATCAATTTAGGTTCTACTGTGACTAGAATTCCCCAGATTAGGAATTTCCAATTTACTTATTTTTTGGCATCCCCTTACCTGTTACATTAAAGGTGATGAAACTAATTATATATGCTGAAAACAGATTCCCTCTCTCGAAATAAAGTATCTGATATTCAATGTCCTAAGGTCCCTGGTCACTTAGCTTCCCAGATGCCTGAATTAAAATTGCACCTAAGTATCCCATTCATCAAAGTGATAATGATTTGGTGTAATGAAATGCAAAGCCTTAGGAACTATCTTGCCAAAACTTTATAATTCCGAACTTTTCCTTGCTATGGCTTAAGGATCATCATATTTGAGGAATTCTAAAGTCATGATTATATATTTTCCCTGACTTTGATGTCTTGATCTGGAGATATACACTTCCCTATGATGTAAGTATGTGTTTGTGTGTGTGTGTGTGTGTGTGTGTGTGTGTGTGTGTGTGTGTGTGTGAAATGTGGAATGGAGGTGGAAGTTGCCCTAGTTTTGTACTGTTAATTGATGCTCCAGTTGGAGCATGGACTATTACTACTACCTTTCCTTATTGACCTTGCCTCTTGTTCAATGTTCTCTTAGTAATCTCCAGATAAGTTACATGCTATTTCCTTAAATGTTCAAAAATGGAATATTAATTGGTTAATATGGTTCTTCTACAAAGCCCCTCAAAGGGCTAGATACAGTCTTGAAAAACAGTAAAAAAAAGAGACATTTTCTCTTTAAAGGTCATCTTTTTGTTAATCTAATATAAAGTTTGAGCTAATTTATTGATTCTACCAGGTCACTTCACTTCACTTAAAGATGCCCTGATAACTTATACAGATGAAATAGTCAATAAATCAGTAAAATTCACAAGCCTTTATTCATAATAGTCAATTAATCAAAAGCTTTAGACAAGTGAGAGAATTACTTGCAACTTTTAACAAAGAATATGAAAAAAGATCTAGATAGCTATAGACACTAGATTTTGCAGAGGGGTTGTTTATATATTACCAAGAAAGCTGAGGAAAAAATTATTTGAGATATTGTAGTAAGTGTGGAACTCAGCAAAATGCCTCATAAGGTAATGACTGATTTGGAAGAATGAAAAACTTCAACTATATTTTTGGTCTCATTTTATTTTGGAAATTAAAAGATCAAAAAGACACTAAACTATTCACAGTTGGATTGGTGTCATTTTGTTAGACCTTTTGATCAGATGATTCAGTGTTTGCATTGGTCACTAAAGATAATGCATATAGATTAATAGATGCTCAAGTAATCCATAAATGAAATTATACTTTATCTAAAGGACACACCTTGAATACCCCCACAAAAAGGTGGAAAGCTTCCCTTTATACTCTTTATGTAGAAACTCACTTCCTTTTATTCTCTGTATATATATATGTATGTATATATATATACATATATATATATACATATATATATATGTGTGTGTGTGTGTGTGTGTGTGTGTGTGTGTGTGTGTGTGTGTGCGCGTGCATGTGTGTGTGATGGATTTTCCTGTAATTTGGGGAATGTATTTTTCCAGCCCTTCTTTCTGTATAACATATTGTTTGCCCCCATCCTATAATAAATAAAAGCTAACTTATTAAATTCATTTTTGAATGACACTCTTGGTGCAAGAAATTCAGAATGAAAGGTGTCTCAAACTAAAAACAATCACCAAATCATAAATGGCACTATTTTCACCCCAAAGTAGAAATGTAGCCTTGCTCTAGTACACAAAATTTAAAGTGGAATATGTAGTAAGAAGATTCAAAAATTGTTGTGGATATAGGATAAAATAACATAAATGATTTAACTTTCTTCCCACCTCTCTACATCCCCAAATACTTATTGCGTTTTTTTTTAGATTTTTTTGTAAGGCAATGGGGTTAAGTGGCTTGCCCAAGTACAGAAAGTTTAGGAGTGTGCCCCTCACTCATATGAGAAGTTTGTGCCAGTGCCCTTGTGGTCCAGGAGTAGAGTGCAAAAGGTCTAAGAAAAGTCAGAGAAAAATTGTGACAATATAAAGTTACTATAAGAATAAGGAAGATTACAACACAATATCAGTAAAGGAGGACAGAAAAAATACTACATGTGAAGACTCAGAGGGGCAAATGAATTGATCTCCAACCCAAAAAGACCTCTTGAAAGAGAACAAAAAATATTTTAAAATTCAAGTGCTAAAATTGCAAAAAGAAATACAAAAGAAATTCAACATCTTCTAAAAGGAAGTACAGAAATTGCCTAAAGAAAACTACTCCTTAATATAATGAGCAAAGTATCTCTGAACTTTTTGTCTAAGAGCTCACTGTTTGACAAAAACTGCTAGGAAAACAGAAATAATAAGGCAGAAGGTTGGCATAGTCCAATATCTCACAAATGAAGATAAGGTCAAAATGGATACAGAATTTAGGCATAAAGGATGATGACATAAGGCAATTAGGAGAATAAGGATTAGTTTATTTGTCGGATATATGGCTAAAGAAGAAGTTTAGGACTACACAAAAGACACAGAACAAATAAAATGCAAACTGGACAATTTGTATTAAATTAAATTAAAATTAATTGCACAAATAAATTCAATGCAACCAATATTAAAAGGAATGCAGAAAATGAGAAACAGTTTTTTAAACACTTATTTCTAATATATATATATATATATATATATATATATATGTAGAGATAGAATCTTTATTGCTAGCATTTCTGCAATAAATAGAGAACTGAGTCAAATTTATAACAACACAAATCATTCTCCAATTGATAAATGGAAAAAGGATATGAATAGGCTGTATTCAGGTGAATATATTAGTCATTTCAGAAAGTCATGTGAAAAGTTGCTCTAAATCATTACTGATTAGAGAAACACAATTTAACTTCATACTTACCAGATTGACCGATATGACAAAATAGATAATTGACTAATATTGGAGGAAATATGGGAGAAATGGGACACTAAACTTGATGCACTTCTGGTGGAGTTGTAAACTGATCCAACCTTTTTTTAGGCTTTTCCAAGGCAAATGGGGTTAAGTGGCTTGCCCAAGGCCACACAGCTAGGTAATTATTAAGTGTCTGAGGCCATATTTGAAGTCAGGTACTCCTGATACCAGGGCTGGTGCTCTATCCAGTGTACCACCTAGCTGCCCTGATCCAACCTTTCTTTATTTTTTATTTTTTTAGGTTTTTTTGTAAGGCAAACAGGGTTAAGTGGATTGCCCAAGGCCACACAGCTAGGTAATTGTTAAGTGTCTGAGACCGGATTTGAACCCAGGTACTCCTAACTCCAAGGCCGGTGCTTTATCCACTATGCCACCTACCCACCCCCTGATCCAACCTTTCTTAAGAGCAAATATAGTAGATATATATTCCAAAGATATCATTAAAAAGAGAAAAAAAACACATGTACAAAAATATTTATAGCAGCTCTTTTTATAGTGATAAAGATTTGGAAATTGAGGGGATGTTCATCAATCAGGGAATGACTGAATATGTTGTGGTATAGGAACATTAAGGAGTACTATTTTTCTGTAAGAAATAATCAATGAAAATACTTGCATTAACTGATACTGAGTTCAGTGAGCAGGACCAGGAGAACATGGTACACATTAACAGCAAAATTGTGTCTTGATCAACTATGATAAATTTAGTTCCCCTCCTCAATACAATGATAAAAGACAATTTTAACAGTCTTGTGATGGAAAATACCATCCACATCCAGAGAGAGAACTGTGGAGTCTGATTGCAGATCAAATGATACTATTTTCTATTTTAAAATTTTATTTTATGCTCTATGGTTTTATTCCCTTTCATGTTTTCCCCCTTTTATTCTAATACTTCTTTTACAACATGAGCAAAATGGAAACATGTTTAACATGTTTATACATGTAGAATTTGTATCAGATTATTCACTGTCAAGGGGAGAGGAAAAAGAAGAGTGGAGGGGAGAAAAATATGAAACTAAAAATATTCCAAAAGTGAATATTGAAAACTATCCTTGAGTGTAATTGGAAACATTTTCTTGCAAAACTAAATTTAAACAATTATTTGTATACTTCTAATTGATGTTCCAGAATAAAGTCACCTTGAGAGCAACTTTCAAAAAATCATCAGGGACTCTATACCCAAATAAGGTCAAAATGGGTTCAGGATTTAAACATAAAGAGCAATTCCATAGATAAATTAATAGACCAAAAAATGCTCTGTCTATCTGATCTATAGAAAAGGGCAAATTCATGCCTCCCCAAAATAGAGCAAATCATATACTGCAAAATGAATGTTTTTGACTATATTAAATTAAAAAGATTTTACACTAATAAAATCAATGCTGTCAAACTTGGAAGAAAAGAAGAAAACTTGGAAACAGTTCACAACCAGGAGTTCTGATAAAGGTCTCATTTCTAAAATATACAGATAATTGCATCAAATTTATAAGTTCCCAAGTCAGTCCCTAATTGATAAATGGTCAAAGGATATGAACAGACAGTTTTCAAATGAAGAAAGTAAAGCTATATATAATCCTATGAAAAAATGCTCCAAATCATTATTAGATTAGTCTAGGTGAGAAAAAGGGAAGATGATCAATGTTGGAGAGCTTGCAGGAGGATTGTGACATTGAAGGATTGCTGGTGGAGTTGTGAACACATTCAACCTTTCTGGAGAGCAATATGGAACTATGCCCAAAGAGCAATAAAATGGTTCATACTCCAATTCTAGGACTATATAGAGAAGAAATTTATAAAAATGGGAAAAATCCTACACATTCCAAAATATTCATAGCAGCTCTTTTTGTGGTGGTAAAGAATTGGAAATTGAAGGGATGCCCATAAATTGAGGAATGGCTAAACAAATTTTGGTACTTGAATACTATGGCATATTATTGTTCTATAAGAAACCATAAATGATCAGACTCTAGAGAACAATGTACACATCAACATCAACATTATGAGATGAACAACCTTTTGGAAACAACTCCTCTCAACAGTCCAGAGAGCTAGGACAACTGTGTTTGACTGGTTATGGACTATATTATTCCCAACAAGAGAAAGAAAAACAAAAGAAAATAAAACACACAGAAAAAAATCCTAACCCTTGTGAATCTGATGAAGACTTTATAAAAATATTCTGCTATATATTTCTTTCCCTTAATCCTGATTCCTCTTGCCACAAATTACTAATTTGTAAATATGTTAACAAAATATGTATGTAAAATGCTGCCTTGATTCTTCCCGACTAATGGGAGGGGGTGGGAAGGACAGGTGTAAGGAAATTTTGTAACTTGAAATATGCATGCACAAATGGCTGAAAGTAATTAATTAATTAATTAGAAAAAAACAGCAAGGATATCAGCTCTATTATTCTTGAACTAGAGGACAAAATAATTGAAAAAAAAACTAGTGACCACCTCCTGAAAAAGATCTCAAAATGAAAACGCCAAAGGATATTGTAGTCAAATATGGAATTATTAGCAAAAGGAGAAAAATGATTGAGCAAGTCAGAATTTTGTAAAAATATTAAATCCTAAGGAACCATAGTAAGAATTATATAAGATTTAGCACCTTCCACATTAAAAGGTCAGATGTACTGAGATGTGGTAATTCTGAAGGCAAAGGAGATTAAATTGCAACCAGGAATTAAGCAAGTTGCACAACTTTCCATGATATATCAGGTTTAAGATAAATATTCAGTGAAATAGTGAGCTTTCAAACTCTTCTGACCAAAATAACTGAATTGAATAAAGGTTAATCTTTAAATTTGAGTCTAGAGAAGTATAAAAGGGAAATAGAAAAGAAAAAAAAAACATTCCTATCTGGTAAGATGATAGTTGTAACTCTTGAGAACTTTAATTCCTTTAAGGCAGCTTGAGGTATACATAGAAAAAGAATATGGGTATATTTCAAACTTGTCATGATATAATAAAATATGTTGTGGAAAAAAAAGATTTATATTGAAGGAAGAGGAGAGAGAGACAAAAATGGGGTAGATTAGATCAATTGAAGAGGCACAAAAGACTTATTAAAGTAGAGAGGAAAAGGGAGTGTGAATATTGTTTGCACCTTATCTGAATCAGATTTGACTCAAAGTATGCATAACATATACACACAATTGCATTTAGAAATTTACCTTGTCTTACATTGAAATACAAGGGGAAAGGGAAGGGAAAAGAAAAGGGAAGGAGATCTGATAGAGAGAAGACTGAGGGCATTGTTGGTAAAAAAGCAAAACAAACATTATTAGTGACAGAATGAAAGCAGAGAGAAAGAGAAAAAATATAAACAGACTGGAAAATAATATAGAGGAAAATATGCAATTGGCAATCATACCTATGAATATGAATGGATGAATTCTACCATAAAATGGAAGCAGATAGCAGAATAGATTAAAAACTTAGACTATGTTTCTTACAAGAAACACATTTGAAGCAGAAATATGCACCCCCAGAATAAACTCAAAGGCTAGAACAAATATATTATGCTTCAGGTGAAGCTAAGAAAAGTAAAGCAGCAAGGGTAGCATTCTTGATGTGAGAGGAAAAAAAGTGAAAAGTATGACTAATTAGCAGAGATAAGAAGGGGAACTACATCTTGCTAAAAGGAAGCATAGACAATGAAGCCACATCAATACTACCTATATATGTCAAGTGGTATTGCAATCAAATTCTTAGGAGAAGTTAAATGAATTACAGGAAGAAATAGCAAAACTACACTAATGGGGTACTTCAACTTTCCTCTCTCAGATTCAGATAATCTTACAAAAAAATGAACAAGAAGGAGATTAAGGAACTAAGTTGAAAAATAGAAAATTTAGTTGTGGTAGATGAATAAAGTAAACTGAATAAAGGTAGAAAGAAACATTCCTCTTTCTCAACCAATACACAAACCTACCCATGATTTAGGGCATTAAAAGTCTCACATTCTAATGTAGAAAGGCATAAATATGAAATACATCCTTTTCATATCAGTAAGCTATAAAAATTACATGTTATAAAGACTATGAAATGCTTGTAAATTAAAAGAAATTTGGAAACTAAATAATCTAAACTAAAAATTAATGAATTCACAATAAAATATAGAAGCAATCAATAATTTCATCAAAGAGGAAAAAAAGTAATTAGAAAACCTACCAAAATTCAAGGGATTCAATAAGGCACTACTTGGGGGAAATTTTCTAACTCAAAATGCTTAAATTGATATAATGAAAAGCTGATTAATGAATTGGGAAAGTATCTAAAAAGCTAGAAAAAGTACAAATTATAACTCCTCAAATAATACAAAATTAAACATTTTGAAAATCAAAAGACTGATTTATAAAATTGAAAAAAATAAAATTATTAATTAAAACTAAAAGTTGGTTATTTGAATAAATGAAAAATAGAAAAATATTTGAAACTTTCTTAAAAGGAATGAAATAAAAAGGGGAAACTTACCAGGAAAGCAGGGAAAACAAAGTAATAATTAATAAATATGACATTTAAAGAGAAACATATATAAAAATAGATTAAAAGAAAAATAATACAATATTTAAATAATCCTATTTTAGTAAAAAATTTAACCCACTGAAGACCTTGTTAAGGAAAAAATGTTCAAGGTCAAATGAATTTTTCAAATGAATTTGACCAAACATTTATAGAAACAATTTATTTCAATACTATATAGGTTATTTTGAAAAAAAAACTGGTAAAGACATCCTACCAAATTCTATTTATGATGCAAATATGTTGCTGATGCATGAAGTAGAAAGAATCAAAACAGCAAAAGTAAACTGTGGGTTGTTTTCCAAAATGAATATTGATAACAAAATTTAAAGTAAAATAGTAACAAAGAGATTATGTAATATATTTGCCAGGATCCCACACAATGAACAAGTGGGATCCATATCAATTGTACAGGACTGGTTCAATATTAAGGAAACTATCAAGATAATTGATCATATCAATAACAAAATCACCTGAAATCATATGATTATCTCAATAGATGAAAAAAAGCTCTTGATAAAATATAAAACTACAAGTATTAATAACATGAGGTATCGGAATAAACGGAGCTTTCTTGAAAATGATAGGCAGTATCTATCTAAAGCATCAATAAACATTATCCATAATGAGGATAAGCTAGAAAATTTCACGTTAAGAACAGAAGTGAAATAAGGATGCCCATTAAAATCACTATTATTCAATATTATATTTAAAATGTTACCTTTATGATGAAGCAAGAAAAGAACAAATTGAAGGAATAATAATAGGAAATCATCAAAGATATCATCAGTCTTTATAGATGATATGATAATATACTTAGAGAATCAACTAAAAATACTAATTGAAATTATTAACAATTTTATCAAATTTTCCAGGGATATATTAACCAACTGAATCATTAGCATTTCTATATTGATCAAGAAAACTCAATAGTGGGAGATAGAGAAATTTTACTTAAATTGACTGTAGACAATATAAAATATTTGTGAGTCTTTCTGCCAAGACAAACCCAGGAACTATATAAACAGAATTACAAAACAATTCTCACAAATAAAGTCAGGTCTAACAGTTGAAAAATATTAATTATTCAGGGGTAGCAAAGTCAAAATAATAAAAATTTTAATACTACATAAATGAACTAATTCTACCTGTCAGTTTATTTATTTAGTGCCATAACAACCAAGTTACCAAAAGTTATTTTACAGTGAATAAAATAATATATTAATTTCAAAAATAAAAGATCAAGAATGTCAAGACAATTAATAAAAAGAAGTACAAAGAAATATAGTCTAGCTATCCGAGATGTAAAACAATATTTTAAAGCAGGAATCATTAAAATTGTTTAGTACTGGCTAGGAAATGAAATGGCAAATCAATGAAATAAGTTAGGGGCACAAGACAGTAATAAATGTGTAAAGTAGTCTATTATTTGATTAAACTCAATGATCTCAGCTTCTGGGATAAAAAAAATCATTATTTGACAAAAATAAACTGCTCGAAAAAAAACAGAAAATTGCATGGCAGTAACTAGGCATAGATCAACATCTCACATTGAGCATAACAAGATAAGGTTAAAATGCTTACATCATTTAGACATAAAATGATAATAAGCCAAATAGGAGAATAAGAAATAGTTTATCAGATCTAATAAGAAGGAAAGAATTTATGACCAAACAAGAAATACAAATGTTATATAATGGAAAATGGATATTTTTCATTACGTTATATTACATTAAAAAGCTTTTGTACAAATAAAACCAATGCAACCAAGATTAGAATGAATGCAGAAAGCTGAGAAACACTCTTTTAAGCAAATATCGGATGAACATCTCCTTTCTCAAATATATAGAGAACTGAGTTACATTTATAAGAACACAATTCTTTCCACAACTGATAAATGGTCTAAGGATCTGAGCATTTTCCACCTGAAAGAATTAAAGCTATCTATAGTTATATGAAAAATACTCTAAATCACTATTGAACAAAAATTGAAGCAGCTCTGAGGTACCACTTCATGTTTATCAGATTGGTTTATATGACATTAAAGGAAAATGACAAATATTGGAAAGAATGTTGGATAAATGAGACACCAGTGGACCATTGATAAAGTTGAGAACTGATCCAAACATTCTGGATATTAATTGAGAGCTATGCTCAAAGAACAAAAAACATGTATATTTATTCATCAATACAACCACTGTGTCTGTAACCCAAAAAGATCATGGAAAAGACACATACAAATATATGTGCAAAAATATTTATAGCAGCTTAATAGTGGCAGCAAAAATTGGAAATTGAGAGAATGCCCATCAGTTGGGTAATAGTTGGACAAATTTTGGTATAAGAATGTAATGAAATACTATTATAATAATAATTATCAAGAAGATTTCAAAAAACCTATAAAGACTTAAATGAATTGCTGAGTGAAGGGAGAATAATGAGAACATTGTATATATTAACAGCAGCATTATATAATGATCAATTATTATAGATTTATCTCTTCCCCTTAATATAATGATTCATAACAATTTTAAAACCTCATGATGGAAAATAATATTCACATTCAGAAAAAATAATGGACTTTGAATGCATATCAAATCATAGAGTATTTTCACTTTTTTGTTTTTCCTTTTGTTCTGATTCTTCTTTCACAGCACGACTAATGTGTTAATATATTTAATATCATTGCACATACATAATCTATATCTTATTGTTTTCCTTTTTGGGAAGGTATGAGGAAAGGGAAGGAGGAAGATAATTTTTGAACTCAAAATCTTATAAAAATATGCATTGAATACTATCTTTATGCATAATTTGAAAAAATATTAGTTATAAAAATAATAATAAAACAACAAATGGTGTGGAAGGGAGGACTAAATAACAAGGAAGATTGGACAGGCAAACTAACATTCCTCTGTTAAGTAGAAGCTTAGAATTCTTGATTAAGCCAAAATTAAATATTTAAAATTGCCTTTAGAAGAGAAAGGCAAACTAAAACAGGAAAAGAGATGAATTTTAATAATAAGAGAATGTAACAACTTTCCACACTGATTGCTCTCAGGTCCCTCTAATAATCATGATGCATCAATACTTGTGGGGTTGCACTTTTCTTTTCACAGCACAAAATGCTGTATATAAATGTAAGTACTGGCATTCTACTTTACAGTAGTAAATAGAAAATTGATTAGAGACCAAATGATCTCTATTCCAGGATGACACATTGCAATCCTATTTTCCTGAAACTGTTCATTTTTATTTCCCTAGATTAATGGTATTTTCACTCCCTTTAAGTGGCTTCTGACATGTAGAGGGCACTCAAAGGATATTAATATCTCTGATGTGAAGGTTACTTTCCATTTTAGATGATTACCAGATCCACCAAACTTAACTGTGTTTCTAAGAAGTTGAACCATGTCTAATGACTCACTCTGGTATAGCATTTTGGCAAATAAACTAAACCAGGTTGAGGATACCAGAGGGACCTCAATCGTTTGTACTAGTGTGGAGGGTGTCTATTTTAAGCATGTGAACAATTACCTTAGTGAAATGGGTTGATGAAAACAATTTTTTCAAGTGTTCATGAAGCAGGCATTGTGGAGTATTTAGAGTTTGAATACCAAGGTGATCTACTGCATCTCGAGTCATTTCCATTAATTATTTTTACTCTGTCCTGCTACTGGATTGTGATGACTCTCAAAGAAAGAGTAAAGTTGAAGACTTAATGCATGAATTGAATTAAATACCATTTATGCACTGATCATCAATACCACTACCAAATTTGCTTATTACAAAGCTCTCTGGCAACATAGTAGTGATGAAGTAGCACACGCAGATACTTTAGGGGTTGTAATTACAGTCCTGCACATAGGTCACCGAGGCCATTATCTTCTCACTGGAAGCAGCAGTGTGATTCAGCACGCCCTGGGTATCTAAGGATTCTCTGAAGGCTTTTAAGGATTGAACTACTGGGGGGGGCAGCTAGGTGGGTCAGTGGATAGAGCACCAGCCCTGACATCAGGAGTACCCGAGTTCAAATTCATCCTCAGATACTTAATAATTACCTAGCTGTGTGGCCTTGGGAAAGCCACTTAAGCCCAATGCCTTGCAAAAATCTAAAAGAAAACAAAAAAAGTATTGCATTACTCACCTCCTGGTTTGAGAAAGGAGCTACTAAAAGTGTTTTAATTTTTTTTTTACTTATCTAAAATTTGTTAATGACCATTATACAGGTTGATCATTCTGTGGTCAAAACACATAAAAAAAAGTGAATAAAAATTTCTGCAAAGATAATTCCAATCATCATCAGTTAATGGAATTTTCATGATTTATAGATAATACAAAATCCAAGAGAACTAAAAGATGAACACATCCTTTTGTGAGAGAACTTAGCGAAAATCACATACAAATAGTACCTGAGTGTAACAAGGCTTGCAAAATGAAAGCCATCTTAGTGGAGTTGTGACTAGATGCAGGTATTTTAGGAGTGGCAGCACTGAAGATGAATTGGCAGCCAAAAGGAGTAAACAACATACTCATGACAATGTGATTGCCAGTTGCAGAAACACCACACCACCATCATCAGTGCTGATGTGCTCACCATGATGAGCCCTGAGGAGATCAAAGAAAAAAATTAAAAACCTGGAGATCTTTGTAATCAATGTGTCAAAAAAGGACAAGCTTATAATTTGGTGTAACTTTAATTCCAGAAAATGCTCAGTTTACCAGACAGGCAGGGAATGCTTGAGAGGATGGAGTTGGAAATAATAACAACAATGATCACTTACTGCTGAAGACTTCTGTATTACAACCTCCTAGTCACCAACACTATCTTCCCTTTACCAACACAACAAACTTTGTAGAAACATACTTGCAGCAAATAATTGTATTTAAAAGATATGTCTTTTTAAGGAGAAGAAACAGATAGGATATGAGAGTAGTATAATGAGATAATATTTATAAAAGCTTTTTTAATTAAATATTTTATTTATTTTGAGTTGTACAATTTTTCCCCCAATCTTACTTCCCTCCCCCACACCCCCCCACAGAAAACAATTTTTCAGTCTTTACATTGTTTCCATGTTATACATTGATCCACATTGAGTGTGATGAGAGAGAAATCATATCATTAATGAAGAAGTGTAAGAGATAACAATATCAGACAATAATATATCAGTTTTCTTTTCTAAATTAAAGGGAATAGTCCTTGAACTTTGTTCAAACTCCATGGTACTTTATTTGGATACAGATGGTATTCTTCATTTCAGGCAGCCCCAAATTTTCTCTGATTGTTACAGTGATGGAATGAGCAAGTCCATCAAGGTTGATCATCACCCCCATGTTGCTGTTAGGGTGTACAGTGTTTTTCTGGTTCTGATCATAACACTCAGCATTAGTTAATGCAAATCCCTACAGGCTTCCCTGAATTTCCATCCTTCCTGGGTTCTAATAGAACAATAGTGTTCCATGACATGCATATACCACAGTTTGCTAAGCCATTCCCCAATTGAAGGACATTTACTTGATTTTCAATCTTTGTCACCAAAAACAGGGCTGCTATGAGTATTTTTATACAAGTGATGTTTTTAACCATTTTCATCATTTCTTCAGGGTACAGATCCAGTAGTGATAATGCTGGATCAAAGGGTATGCACATTTTTGTTGCCCTTTGGGCATAGTTCCAAATTTCATTCCAGAAAGTTTGAATGAGTTCACAGCTCCACCAACAGTGTAATAGTGTCCCAGATTTCCCACAACTCTTCCAAAAAAGATTATTATCCTGTCTGGTCATGTTGTCCAGTCTGAGAGGTGTGAGGTGGTACCTCAGAGAAGCTTTAATTTGCATTTCTCTAATAAGTAATGATTTAGAGCAATTTTTCATGCAATTTTGGATTGCTTTGATCTCCTCAACTGTAAATTGCCTTTGAATATCCTTTGACCATTTGTTAACTGGGTAATGTCTTTTTTGAAAAATATGACTCAGTTCTCCATATATTTTAGAAATGAGTCCTTTGTCTGAAACATTAGTTGTAAAGATTGTTTCCCAGTTGACTACATTTCTTTTGATCTTGGTTACAGTGGTTATATCTGCAAAAGCTTTTTAATTTAATGTAATTGAAATCATCTAGTTTATTTTTAGTGTTGTTCTCCAACTCTTCCTTAGTCATAATCTGCTTCCATTTCCATAGATCTCACAGGTAAACTAGTCCTTCATCTTGTACTTTGCTTATAGTATTGTTTTTTATGTCTAAGTCCTATATCAATTTGGATCTTATCTTAGAATAGGGTGTGAGGTGTTGGTATAGTCAAAGTTTTTTCCATACTAATTTCCAATTTTCCCAGCAGTTTTTATCAAAGAGAGAGTTATTATCTCAATAGCTGTACTCTTTGGGTTTATCAAATAGCAGATTACTATAATCGTTTCCTGCTATTGCACTTAGTCTATTCCACTGGTCCACCACTCTATTTCTTAGCCAGTACCAGATAGTTTTGATGATTGATGCTTTATAATATAATTTTAGATTGAGTAGGGCTAAACCTCCTCCTTTTGCACTTTTTTCTTTAAATCCCTGGAAATTCTTGATTTTTATTTCCCCATATTAATTTACTTATCACTTTTTCCATTAAAATATTTTTTTGGAATTTTGAATGGTAGGGCACTAAACAGGTACTTTAGCTTTGGTAGAATTCTCATTTTTATTAAATTAGCTCTACCTATCCATGAGCAGTTGATATTTACCCAGTTATTTAAATCTGATTTAATTTGATATTTTCTGATAGATAATGCTAATTATTCTAAGGAACAGTCCATTTATTCCTACACTCTCTAGTATTTTTAGTAGAAATGGGTGCTGTATTTTGTCCAAAGCTTTTTCAGCATCTATTGATATGATCATATAATTTCTGATAGGTTTGTTGTTGATATAATTGATTACACTAACAATTTTCCTAATATTGAAGCAACCCTGAATTCCAGGGATAAATCCCACTTGATTATAATGTATTATCCCAGTGATAACTTGTTGTAATCTTTGTGCTGAGATTTTATTTAAGACTTTTGCATCTATATTCATCAGGGAGATAGGCCTAAAATCTTCATTCTCTGTTTTAACTCTTCCTGGTTTAGGTATCAGCACCGTATTGGTTTCATAGAAAGAGTTAGGCTGAGTTCCATCTTCCCCTATTTGTCCAAAGACTTTATATAGAATTGGAACCATTTGTTCCTTAAATGTTTGGTAGAATTTACTGAAATTTTTTCTTAGGGATTTCAATGATGGTGTGTTGAATTTTTTTTCTTAGATAAGGTTGTTTAGGTATTTAATCTCCTCTTCATTTAACCTGGGTAACTTATATTTTTGCAAATATTCATCCATTTCACTTAGAATTTCAAGTTTATTGGCATAGAGTTGGGCAAAAGAATTTAAAATTATTACTTTAACTTCCTCCTCACTGGTGGTGGCTTCACCTTTTTCATTTATGATACTAACAATTTGGTTTTCTTCTTTATTTTTTAATCAAATTAACCAGAGGTTTATGAATTTTACTAGTTTTTTCATAAAGCCAACTTTTTGTTTTATTTACTAATTCAATAGTTTTATTGCTTTCAGTTTTCTTAATATCTCCTTAATTTTTAGAATTTCTGTTTTGGTATTTAATTGAGGATTTTTAATTTGTTCTTTCTCTAAGTTTTTAGTTGCATGTTTAGTTCATTGATTTCCTCTTTCTCTAATTTATTCATGTAAGCATTTGAAGATATAATAAATCCCCTGAGAGCTGCTTTGAGTGAATTCCATAGGTCTTGGTATGTTGTTTCATTATTTCATTATTGTCAGTATCTGGGATAAAATGGTTAATTCTTTCTATAAATTGTTTTTTTGGTCCACTCATTCTTTAAAATGAGGTTATTCAGTTTCCAATTGGTTCTGGGTATATGTGTGTATATATATATATATATATATATATATATATATATATATATATATATATATATATATATATATCTCCCTGGCCCAATATTTCAAATGACTTTTATTGCATTGTGATCTGAGAAAGATGTATTCACTATTTCTGCCTTTCTCTAGTTGATTATAAGGTTTTTATGTCCTAGTACATGGTCAATTTTTGTATAAGTGCCATGTACTACAGAGAAAAAGGTATATTCCTTTCTCTCACCATTCAGTTTCCTCAAATGGTCTATCATATCTAGTGTTTCTAACAATCTATTTACCTCATTAACTTGCTTCTTGTTTATTTTATGATTTGATTTATCTAGATCTGAGAACAGAAAGTTGAGGTCTCACAGTAGCAGAGTTTTGCAGTCTATGTCTTCCTGTATTTCTTTCAGCATCTTCTCTAAGAATTTGGATGGTATCCCATTGGGTGTATATAGTCTGTATTGAAATCATTGTATTGTCTATGGTACCATTTTGGAGGATATAGTTTCCTTCCTTATCTCTTTTAATGCTATCTATTTTTGCATCTGCTTTATCTGAGATAAGGATTGCTACCCCTGCTTTTTTCAGTTCAGCTGAAGCAAAATATATTTTGCTCCAACCTTTTACCTTTACTCTATATGTATCTCTTTGCTTCAAATGAGTTTCTTATAAGCAGCATATTGAAGGATTCTGGTTTTTAATACATTCTCCTATTCAGTTACATTTTAAGGGAGAGTTCATCCCATTCACATTCAAAATTTTAATTACTAATTCTTTATTGCCCTCCATGCTATCTTTCCTCTGTTTGTATTTTCCCCTTCCCCCCTTATCCATATTCCCCAGTATTTTGTTTCTGAACACACCCCCTTCAATATGTTTGCCCTCCTATATTGACCCCATCCCTTTTCTTTCCCCTTTCCCTTTTTCCCTTTCCCCTTCTCTTCCTTCTTTAGTTCCTTAGTTCCCCTTTTTCTCCCCTCCCTTTATCCGGCCCCTTCCACTTTTCCCCTTTTAATACTTGAAAGGTTATATGTTTTTTAAGTTAACTGAGTATTTGTGTAACTTTACTTTTAGCCAAATCTGATTAGAAGGAGATTCAGGTGGTTCTCATATCCTCCCTTCTTCCCCTCTATTACCATAGGTATTTTGTACCTCTTAGTGTAATGAGGTTTACCCCCATTTAATCCCCTCCCTCCTCCCATCTACTTCCTTTTGCCATTTTTAAGGATGTAGTGTTTTTAACATCATTATATCTGAGTCATAGAAAATTCTGAGTATCTGTCACTTCTAGCTAAGTACATTCTATCTAATAGAGTTACAGTTCTTGAGAGTTATTAGAGTCTTTCTCCCAAGCATGGTTATAGCCAGTTTCATCCCATTGGATAGCAGGCTCATGGAGAAGTTATGAATTTCCATCACTTTTGGCTAGGTATATTTTCTCTGTTAGAGTTAAAATTCTCAAGAGTTATGATAATCTTTTCCTATATGCTGGGATATAGCCATTTTCAACTTATTTGATATCAGTTTTTTTTCCATTACCCCCCCCCTCTGATTTTTACCTTTTCATGTGTCTTTTTAACCTCCTGTTTGATGCCTCAATTTTCTAATTAGCTGTAGTCTTTTCATCAAGAATTTTTGGAATTCTTCTATTTTGTTAAATTTCCACCTTTTCCCCTGAAAAAGAAGGCTCAGCTTTGCAGTATAGTGGGTTCTTGGCTGCATTCCAAGCTCCCTTGCTCTTTGGAATATATCATTCCAGGCCCTTCTATTCCTTAATGTTGACAGAGCCAGGTCCTGTGTAATCCTTACTCTAGTTACTTGATATTTAAATTGTTTCTTTCTGGCTGCTTGCAGGATTTTCTCTTTTATCTGATAGTTCTGGAATTTGGTCACAACATTCCTTGGTGTTTTCATTTTAGGATCTCTTTCTGGGGAGAGATCTATGTATTCTTTCAATAACTACTTTGCCCTCTGGTTCTATGGTATCAGGGCAATTTTCCATCACTAGATCCTGTAATATTAAGTCCAGACTTTTTTTCCTCTTCAATGTTTTCAGGAAGTCCAATAATTCTGAAGTTTCCCCTCCTCAACCTATTCTCGAGGTCAGTGGTTGTGTTCAGGAGGTATTTTACATTTTCTTCTATTTTTTCTAATTTTTGCTTTTTTTTTTTAAAAAGGCCCTTGCTGTCTCATGAAGTCATTAGTTCCTGAAGACTACATTCTTTTTTGGGGGGGACAGGAGTTTTCTTCATTTACCTTTTGCAACTCCTTTTCCAATTGGTCAGTTCTACTTTTGAAAGAGCTTTTCATTTAACCAATTGAGGTTTTGAGATAATTATTTTCTTTTTACATTTGCCCAATTGAGGATCTGAAAGATTTTGTCTCATTTTGTATTTGATCAATTGTATCTTCCAACGATTTGTTTTCTTGTTGCAAGGTATTAATTATTTCTCATAAATTTTCCAGTTGATTTTTTATACTCCTTCCTTCTTTCTTCAAGGAAGTCTTTCTGTGCTAGAGACCAGATCATATTCTCCTCAGAGGTTCTAGGTCTCTCTGAGTTAGGGACTTTTCTTTCCAACAATTTTTCTATGGATCCACCTTTCTGCTGACCTTTCTTCATTTTGCTAAGACCTTGAGTAGGGGAGGGGTTGGTTCACAGAGGGTTGGTGTTGGGACCCCTAGAAGCTTTTCTCACTGAGTGTAATTTCTCTGGTTGACCAGTAGGAGGTGATTTTTTCTTTTTCTGTAGTGTATGTGACCTTGATTGAGGCCTATTCCCTTAGCTTGCAGGGAGCGATTGAAGCTGTTAAATACTTTTGCCTTCAATCTATGGTGGGCTCTAGGCTGGGGTGAGGTCATCCCTCTCCCTGTTGTCAGTTGGGCTGTTTTTTCTGCTCACACACCTTTGCCTGCACAGAAGTATTCTGCATTTGTGTTTGTTCTGGGAGGAGGCCTCAGCTGCAATGGAGGCGTGGACTCAGAGTTCCTCAGACCCAAAGAGCTCAGGGATGGTGTCTGCAGTTCTTCTGCACTGGAATTCTACCCCCAGCCCTGTTAGCAAGCTCCACAGCATCAGCACCAACACCCATGCCTCTGCTGCCTAGTAGACCCAAGCCCTCCATTGTCTAACCCTGCTGCTGATCAAGCAGGTCTGGCACTCAGGTCCTCAGGCTCCTGGGCCTCTCACCACTAATCAGCCTGATCTGTGACTGATCTGCCCTCTGCACCTAGACTCACCCAGGGCTGTGGAAGACAAATCCTGAGGTAGATGTTCTTTCTCTTAGCTTTTCTTTCTTGGTTTTGTGGATCAGATTTCTGTTAAGAGGTTTGCTTTATATCGTATGTGGGGAAAGATCACCAGACTTTAGAACTCTGCCTGTCTTCTTGCCGCCATCTTGGTCAAAAGGTTATAAAAGCATTTAGCACAGTTCTTGGTACATTGTACGAATTTTATAACTGTTTCTTCCTTTTCCCCTTCTCTAAAGACTTTCTTAACTCTTAGTACTTTTTTCTTTCATATGCCTGCATTTTATGGATATATGTTCTTTCCTTTTTTAAGAGAGAGAGAGAGAGAGAGAGAGAGAGAGAGAGAGAGAGAAGCATTAGTCAGCATTTATCAAACAGCTTGTCAGTTAAATGGCACAGCAGATAGAGTGCTTGACCTGGAGTCAGGGAGGTATGAGTTCAAATCGAACCTTTTACTCTCTCTATGATCCCGAGGAATTCAATCAACCGTATTTCCTTAAGTTTCTTCATATGTCAAAGGAGATGGAGAAGGAAATGACAAATTTTTCTAGTCTCTGCCAAGAGAATTCTAAGTAAAGTCCCATAGAACTGAACAGAACTGAAATAACTGCATAATAATAAATATGTGTCTGTGTTTGGATTTTTAAAGGTAAGTACAAAGACAACCATAAATAAAGATAGCATCTGTCCTCAAGGAACACATTCTAATAGAGGAAGAGATTCATAAAATGAGAGATGTGAAGGTAACCGTTTGGGAGTAATGTGTAGTAGTCTAGAGAGTCATGGGTCTAAACTGGGCATAAAGTGAAAATGACTAGTGTGGGTGCTTCCTCATATGAAATTTCTGGGAAGGAACTTACCAACCCTTTAAGGTGACTATAGAAGTGACAACTCTGCCAGAATGAGAAGGATGTTGAGGAGGAGTGGGGAAAGTTTTTTAGAGTCTGTCATGATCTTAAAGAATTTACAAAAGTAAATTAATTTGGATTACAGTTCTTTTCTTTATTTGGCTTCTTCACTGAACTGATTTTAGTCCCTTCTTTTGAAGTGAATAAAAATCCTTGCTCAACTGGTATTCTCTCTAACTCCAGGTCTACACCAGGTCCTGGAATTGATGCACAAATGTTTTTTAATGATTTTAAGATTATATTTTACTATTATTGATTGACTTTTTAAATTTTGCATATTTTATTTTATATTTTTAAAAACATTCATTACAAACATATATGAACAGATGAAATGAAAAACGTACTTTATATAAAGCAGCAGCAGTATCACAGAATAATCAGATGTGAATGACTTGCCTTCTCTCAATATTGATGTGACGCCAGACAATTCTGAAGGGCTTGTGAAACAGAATATTATCCATTCTCAGAGACAGAGATGATGATGTTTGAATACAGACTGGAATATAAATTTTTAACTTTATTTTTCTTGAGACTTCTTTTTTGGGGGGGCATTATATATACTCTTGCAACATGACCATTATGGTAATAGTTTGCATGACTACACATTTTTAGCCTATAGCAAATGACTTCCTCTTTCATTGATGGGGAGGTGGGTAGGGAAAAGGGAGAGAATTTGGAAATCAAAATTTTTTTTTAGGTTTTTTTAAGGCAATGAGGTAAAGTGACTTGCTCAAGGCCACATGACTAGGTAATTTTTAAGTGTCTGAGGCCAGATTTGAACTCAGTTACTCCTGTCTCCAGGACTGGTGCTCTATCCACTAGGCCACCTAGCCACCCCAGAAATCAAAATTTTATAAATGAATGTTGAAACTTATTTTTACATGTAATGGGTGAAAATCAAATAAAGTGTAAAAACAGATTTAAATAAATCATTATTTTCAGAAAAGGTTGAAACATTTCACTAGAGTGTGGCAAAGAGTCCATAAACAAAACAAAGTTTATGAACCCCTGATCTCAAATCCATTGAAAAAAATAACTATTATTCACATTGTTTTGTGAAGAAAAAGTATTGTCTCTGATTTTATGGTACAGCTTAAAAATCTAGATCTCTAATAATCACAGTTTCTTTCCCATTGATATACAGGGTATTAATCCTCTGTTTACATGGATTACAAAGTATTTAAACTATTAAAATCTGTGAGCTTTTTCTCATTTAAATCTCATACTTATATGAAGTCAGACTCATCAAAGGAAGAGACATAAATTTTATTAGAGATAGATCCATTTGAAAATACTATCAATTATATTTTTCTGAAGCAATTTTGTTGCTCATTACTGTAATGATATAGATACATGAAAATATGAGTAAGCATCATTCACAAATAATTTCTTTGTTTAATATTTAATATCAAATAATTGATGGAAATTAGGAAGCTCAAGTTATACAAGGAGTTGCTGTAATTACAAAACTTTATTAAGCACTTAATTGCTCATAGTACCAATGGGTGTTTAGCTTAGTAGGTTATAGCATGATAAAATTGAAAACAAAGTCATGAGTTTTATGCTATAAGTTATTTTCATTCTTTTCCATAGCAACATACAAAATGCTTAAACCTGGCCAGTTGTCATGAAGCCTGAAGCAATGACTATAAGATATTTAGCCTATAAAGTGAGGATCAGCATCGATACATTTCTACTGCTTGAAAAATAATTCACATTCATTATCACCGGCTAGCATCAATAATGTCACTTTCATATAAACAGGAGAGCCCATGAATATTGTGATTATGATAACAACAATGATGATAATAATATCTATAAGAAGAGTGATATTAATCCAGATCTTTCATATTTGATTTCACTTCCTAAAATAAGATCACATATCCCAATTATGGAATTGAATAATCTTAAAGTAAAAATGGGCAGCTGGGTGGAAGAGAAAATTGTTCCTGTTGATATCTTCTTCAGTTGAAATCTGGTCTCATTCATCTACTGACTCTGTAGCACTGGACAAGTCAATTAACCCTATTTGTCTGTTGACTTATGTCTAAAATGAACTGGGGAAGGAAAGGCAAACTATTTTATTATGTTTGCTATGAAAACCTCAAAGAGCTTTATTAATTGGTGAACATGACTGAAAAAATGACTGAATGCAAAGCCAGAAGGAACTTAGATATAACTCTATCCCTATTCAGGAATTACCTATATTACAGATCTGACAGATGGGCATATCCCTATTGCTTTAACACTTCCAGTGCCTGTGACCTCAATAATCAATCTATTGATCAACTCTATTCTTATAATGAACTCAAAATTTCTTTATTCTGTTTTCTTATAACTGATCCCTATTTTACTTCCTATAAAGAGAAACTGAATCTAAAAGTCTATTTTTTTTTGTTCTGCAGACTAGTTCATATTTATGACAACTATAATATTCCTTAAAGATATAGGTATTTTTTTCTTCCTGGCTTGACAAAAAAAATTCCTTTTTATGCCATGGTTTCTAATTATTTTAAGTCAAATTTTCAAAATTTCAAACCCTTTTGACAACTTTTCTCTGATCAAAATCTAGTTTGTTAGTATTTTTCTAAAATGTGGGCTGAAATACAGCTTTTTAAAAATATAGTCTTATCTTTATACTTGTATTAATTCAAACTCAGAAAACATTAGCACTCACATCATTGCAAATATATTGGGTATGATGTTAACCAAAGTCTCAATATCATTTTCATGTGAACTTATGTTAAGTCAAGTCTTCTTTCCTTGCATAATTGATATTTTTTACCTAAATTTAAGATTATATTTAATTTTTTTTAATATTTAATTTTTTTTGTTTCTGCTCTTTAGATTCCATATATGCAATAAAAAAAGTGAACCGAATGGCAAAAATGCCTTTTATTTACACAAAGATCTTTTCTCTAATGTATATTGAAATGACTTGACTTGTTCTTCCTCTCTTCTAGTCATCTAATCATCTGTTCTAGTCATTAATATGATTTGTCATTTTAATCTGCTAAAATCTCCTTATTTTTCTCTCAATATTTCAAAAAAGCATATATTAATGATAATTCAATTCTCTTTATTCTCTGAAATTTTTATTTATTTAAGGCAATGGGGTTAAGTGACTTGCATAAGATCACACAGTCAGACAAGGGTTTAATAACAAATTTGAATGGAGGCCCTACTGACTCCAGGGCTGCTATTCTAGCCACTGTGCTACCTAGCTGCTCCTAGATCTCTTTAGTCATAACATCTTTCTTTTTGTTTTTTTTGCAAGGCAATGGGGTTATGTGACTTGCCCAAGGCCACACAGCTAAGTAATTATTAAGTGTCTGAGGTTGGATTTGAAGTCAGATACTCCTGACTCCAGGGCTGGTGCTCTATCCATGGTGGAACCTAGCTTCCCCAACATCTTTTTCTTACATTGTTATCATGTACTTTTTATGACAGCTGACTTAATTATATAGTCTTATTGCTAATAGTATGAAATTTAGATTATCAGCATGTGGTTACTGAGCACGAGCTTCATCTTCTATGCTCAATGAGAAAGGTAGACTACAAAGGTAATGGTATCACTTAGATAAAACTTATTGTTAACTTTTTTTTAAAATGGTATGACCCTTTTGGCAGTCTACTGAAGTTTATAGACTTTCTCAATATAATATTTTAAAAGAATAAATTAAATATATAGAATCATAAAGAAAATTAATTATATCGATTTATGTCAGAGCTTATATTGCTGTTAATTTATACAAGCTGTCAAAAGGCTTCTGTTATTCAAATTTTGTTAGATATTTCAAATTCTTATTCAGAGTTAACAAATATCTGAGGAACTGATTAAAATCAGAGTTAGAATTGTTGTTTTGATGACTGTCTGAAATTCAAGAAAGAGATGGATAAAATGATAGTAATGCAGATCAAACTCAAAAATGTGATATACAGAAATTTTTGTCTGAGCCAGATGTTAAATATTTACAAGCATGTCCCTACTATCGCTATCAACATATTAAAAACAGAAGCAAAAACAAAACATGCATTAATTATGCTTGTTTCATTTAATTATACTTATTTCATTTTGTGGGATGATATTTCGACAAAAAAGTTTCTATGTTTTATTATATAGTTTTCATGAAATTCAGTGCCTGAAAAACAATCTTTACCAGGTCACCACCCTGGAAATCAAGGTATCCATAAATTCATCCTTCTAGAATATTCATATATGCCTTTGAAGGGTCGTATTTTTTTCTATCTTAGTTGAACCTTGTACTGTCTGTATTCTATTAACATAACCTTTAAGAACCCAGAGTTACTATCATGCCTCAACAAAGGATAAAAATAAGACATTAGTGGACTTTTATCAATGATAAAAAAATTAAATTCAATGAACAGTTCCTGTTAAAATTCTAAAAATAGAAATTTTCCAGAGTAAAGAAGTTTAAAATATAAATTTTACCATTAACAACATCATTGAATTAACTATGAAGTGAGAAATGATATCTGTAGCATTGAAAATATTGAAGTAAGAAGTTATGAGAGAATGAGACATAGATAAATATATTTGATATAAGGTAATTTATTATAAGCATGCAGATATTATTCTTTTTTAAATTTTAATTAGTCATGAAAAGAAAATGACCTTGTCTAGTGGGCCAATACTCCATTTATTATTGTAAATAAGTTATTTTACTTATAAAATTCCTTACTAAATCATTCAAAGAACTTGATTAACTTGCTTTCTTACATTTCTTTCCAATTGAAAAATGATGTGTATTTGTGAGAATATCAGGTCAGGGATGAAAATTTTACAGAATGTCAGAAATATATGTAAACAATATTATATCAAAATGAATCTCCATCATGCCAGAATGTTTCTATTTTCTTTTGTAATAATCATTTATTGAGGATTAGTAGTTCTCTTCTCATCTTTATCCTTTTAATTGGTATTGATTTTTACTTATTTTCTAGTGGATCCAAGATTAAAGAGCAGGTAGTTACCAGACACACATATAAGTAACCAGTTATTTCTGTTAGAAAAAAGTCAATTTAATTTTGTTGATGTTATTCAGATGACGTTGAAAAAAAGACAAATAGAACACGAAAATACTATATTCATTTACAAGAGCTCAAATTTAACCTACTTAAATAAACTTTTTACACTGAAAAATAGATCATTAAAAAGAATGACATATATATGTTATGACTGATTCTTATAGAATTTTACCAATTTAAAACGATAGTCAGAAGGACAATGAATCTAGAATGAATCTAGCTTAACCAATAAGCTGTTGATATCCTTGTCGAGTGAAAAGAAATGTATTTCTACCAACTAGAATAATGTTTGCCCTGTAGCTGGTGCTTAATAAATGATTGTTGATTTATGGTAGGCTAAGGAAAGACCTGTATAGAATGCAATTTAATTTACAAAACATTACATAGGACATAGTTGAGTCTAAAAGCAACAGTGCATCGCACAACATCAAAAAGTTCTGATTGTTTAAAAAACCAATCTAGATGTTGGTTGAAAGAAGAGTTTGCTAAAGCTAATCACTTAAAAGTGATGTGATGTTGATTTCCAGTTAGCCAACAAGCATTTATGTTGATACTACTATGTTCTAATAGATAATGAGCAGCCATGAAATGGAACAGAAATATCAACATTTCTATTACACTTTATTCTCATAACTGGGCATTGGAATTTGAGATATTTTGATTTAATTCACTTGATACCAGATTTGAAGAAGTAGAAATTATTTTTAAAGAATTGAAGTTGTATGCCTAAGGGGCTAACACCATAAATACCCTTTGACCTAGCAATACTACTACTAGATGTGTATTTAAAAAGAGATTTAAAAAAAAAAACTAAAAATAAAATTATCTATATGTACAAAAATATTTTTAGCATTTCTTTTCTGGTGGCAAAGAATTGAAAATTGAGGGATGTTCATCAATTAAAGAATGACTGAACAAATTTTGTGAAGTGATTGTGATGAAATACTGTTGTGATATAATAAAGGGTGAGCAGGATTCTCTTACAAGAAGAATGTGGAAGACTTATGTGAACTGATACAAAGGGAAAAAGTATGGTACACAAAGTAATAGCATAGCACTACTGTAAGATGTTGAATTGTTAATGATAGTATTCTCAGAAATACAATTATCATGATGAAAAATGGTTAACACATCACTTGTACAAAAATATTCATATCAGCCCTGTTTGGGGTTGCAAAGAATTGGAAATCAAGTAAATGTCCTTCAATTGGGTAATGGCTTAGCAAAATGTGTGTCATCAAACACTATTGTTCCAATAGAAACCAGCAGGGATGGGAATTCAGGGAAGGCTGGAGGTATTTGCATCAATTGATGCTGAGTGAAATGAGCAGAATTTGGAAAACACTGTAAACCCTAACAGCAACATGGGGGTGATGATCAACTTTGATGGACTCACTCACTCCATCAGTGCAACAACTAGGGACAATCTGGGGCTGCCTGCAATGAATAATACCATCTGTATCCAGAGAAAGAATTGTGGTGTTTCAACAAAGATCAAAGACTATTACCTTTAATATAAAAAAGTGATATATTATTGTCTGATCTTGCTATCCCTTTTACTTTATGTCTCTTCCTTAAGGATATGATTTCTCTAATGTATACAATGGAAATAATGTAAAGACTGGCAAATTGCCTGTTGTGGGGGAGGGAAGTATGGGGGAGGGAAGTAAGATTAGATGAAAATTGTAAAACTCAAAATAAATAAAAATCTTAAAAAAAGAAATATAATTATCCAAGACAATTCTGAAGGACATATGAAGAAAATGCTAGCTATCTCCAGAGAAAGAACTCATGGTGCCTGAAAATTAATTGTAGATATTTTTTAAATTTTCTTTATTTTCCTTAAGCATTTTAGTTTTTTGTCTGTTTTCATTTATGACTACACATGTAGTACCTGAATCAGTTACATGTTTTCTCAATGAAAGGGTCTAGGGAGATAGGAAATGAGAGAATTTAGAGTTAAAGATTCAAAAATGAATGCTAAAATCGTTTTTTACATGAAATTGGGGAAAATAAATAAATAATTACTATATGTTAAAAAATATATCAAAATGGTAAGAGAATTTGAACTTGAAAACATGTATAATAGAAAATACAATAGTGATAAAAATTTCAAAGACACTTTGGGATCAAATTCAAGATATCAAGAGGCTGTAGTTTCCACAAAAATAGAAAAGATTATAAGTGGAGCTTATACTAAAATGGATATGAAAACCAAAAAGAAAAAGGCACATATATTTGTGAATTGTTTTCTAAATAAAAACAAAACAGGACTTCTGTCCAAGATGGCAGAAAGAAGACAGCCACAGTCCTAAAGTCAACTGGTCTTTCTCCATATATGATATGAAATAAACCTCTTAACAGAAATCCGGTCAACAAAGTCCAGAAAGAAAAGCCAAGAGAAAGAACATATATCTCAGGATTTGTCTTCAGCAATCATGGGTAAGTCCAGACACAGAGGGCAGATCAGCCAGGAATCAACCTGATGCTGGTCTCCAGCACAGAAAGACTTCCTTGAAGAGATTAGGAAGGAGTTTAAAAATCAATTGGAAAATTTCGGAAAAGAAACCCAAGGGAAGATCAGCACCTTACAACATGAAAACAAATCATTGGAAATTACGATCGCACAAATACAAAATGAGAATAATTCTCTCAGATCCTCAATTGGAAAAATTCAAAATGAGAATAACTCTCTCAGATCCTCAACTGGACAAAAACAAAATGAGAATAATTTGCTCAGATCCTTAATTGGACAAATGCAAAAAAGAAAATCATTCTCTCGAAACCTCAATTGTTCAAATGGAAAGCTTTTTCAAAAATAGGGTTGATCAATTGGAAAAAGTAAATGAAGAAAACCCCTCTGTAAAAAAAAATTGAATGAAATCTTGCAGAAACCAATGACTGGGGAGGCTAAGTGGTGCAGTGGATAGAGCAGCGGCCCTGGAGTCAGTAGTACCTGAGTTCAAACCCGTCCTCAGACACATAATAATTACCTAGCTGGGTGGCCTTGGGAAAGCTACTTAACCCCATTTGCCTTGCAAAAAAAACTAAAAAAAAGACTTCATGAGACAAGAAGATGTTAAACAAAACCAAAAAATAGAAAAAACAGAAGAAAATGTAAAATATCTAATCAGCAAAACCAATGACCTCAAGAATAGATCGAGAAAGGGCAACCTGAGAATTATTGGTCTTCCTGAAAATATTGAAGATAAAAAAGCCTGTAATATTAAGATATTACAGGATCTAGTGATGGAAAATTGCCCTTTATCATGGAACCATAGAGCAAAATAATTATTGAAAGGATACATCGATCCCCTCCAGAAAGAGATCTTAAAATGAAAACACCAAGGAATTTTGTGGCCAAATTCCAGGACTATCAGATAAAAGAGAAAAATCCTGCAAGCATCCAGAAAGAAACAATTTATATACCAAAGAGTCACAGTAAGAATTATGCAGGACCTCGATGCATAAACATTAAAGGATCGAAGGTCCTGGAACAAGATTTTCCAAAGATCAAGGGAGCTTGGAATGCAGCCAAGAATTCCCTATCCAGCAAAGGTGAGCCTCCTTTTTCAGGGGAAAAGATGGACATTTAATGAAATGAAAAATTCTAAAAATTCCTGATGAAAAGACTAGAGCTGAATAGAAAACTTGGATATCAAACAGGAGGTTCAAGATACACATGAAAAGGTTAAAAAAGGGGGTGGGTTAAAAGAAAAAAACTGCTATCCAATAAGCTGAAACTGGATGTATTCCAGCAGGGGAAAAAAGATTCTCATAATTCCTGAGAATTTTAGCTCTAACAGAGAGAATATACATTAAGAGATACAAAAGGCCTAGGGTAATGTAGGGGAAAAATAGAGAAGATGAGTCACATCTGAAAGTTCCTCTCATCAGACTTGGATTAAAGTTAATTTACACATACACACACACACACACACACACACACACACACACACACACACACACACACTCAGATAACTTAAAAAACATCTTACTTTTCAAGCATTAAAAGGGGAAAAGAGGATGGGGGTAGATACAAAGAGGGGGAGAAAAGGAAATCTAACAGAAGCAAGGGAAGGGTAAAACGGAAAGGGGGGGAAAAGAGGAGGGGGTGGATATAGGAAAGCAAAAACTCACTGAAAGGGATGGTATTCAGAAACAAAACTCTGGGGAATACAGATAAAGAGAAAAGGGGGAAAAATATAAACAGAGGGAAGATAGCATGAAGGGTAATAAAAAGTTAGTAATTATAACTTTGAATGTGAATGGGATGAATACTCCTTTAAAATGTAAGCAAATAGTTGAATGGATTAAAAACAAGAATCCTACAAGATGCTGCTTACAAGAAACTCATTTGAACCAGAGAGATACATATAATCTAAAGGTAAAAGGTTGGAGGAAATATATTTTGCTTCAGCTGAAGTGAAAAAAGCAAGAGTAGCAAACTTTATCTCAAACAAAGCAGCTGAAAAAGCAGATAGCATTAAAAGAGATAAGGAAGGAAATTATATCCTCCTGAAAGGTAAGATAGCTAATAAAGTCATTTCAATACTGAATATGTATGCACCCAATGGGTTAGCATCCAAATTCTTAGAGGAGAAGCTGAAAGAACTACAGGAAGACAAAGACAGCAACAATCTATTAGTGGGAGACCTCAATCTCCCAGTCTCAGATTTAGATAAATAGAATCATAAAATAAACAAGAATGTAATTAAGGAGGTCAATAGATTTTTAGAAAAGCTATATATGATAGATTTATGGAGGAAATTGAATAGGGACAGAAAGAAATATACCTTTTTCTCTGCAGTACATGGCACCTATACATAAATTGACCATGTACTAGGGCATAAAAACCTAATAATAAAGTGGAGAATGGCAGAAATAGTGAATATATCTTTCTCAGAGCACAGTGGAATAAAAATCATATGCAATATTGAGCCAGGGATATATAGACCCAGAACAAATTGGAAACTGTATATCCTCATTTTAAAGAATGAGTGGATCAAATACAAAATCATAGAAAGAATTAATTATTTTATCCTACATAATGACAATAATGAAACATCAGACCAAAACCTATGGGATTCACTCAAAGTGGCTATCTAGGATTGTATTGTATCTTTAAATGCTTACATGAATAAATTAGAGAAAGAAAAAAAAATCAATGAAAATATG